>NC_079429.1:9386872-9394372 GCF_026213295.1 Gadus chalcogrammus
GGAGAAGGGAGGCACCGGGGTGGGGGTGATATCATTATGAAGATGGCTGGGCTGTGTTTGAGCACTGTCACACCCGCACAGGACGATTTTAGTAGCCAGCCAGGGAAAGAGGAGGAGGAGGATGAGGATGAGGATGAGGAGGACGAGGACGAGGACGAGGACGAGGACGAGGAGGCGGAGGAGGAGGAGGAGGAGGAGGAGGAGGCGGAGGAGGAGGAGGAGGAGGGGGGGAGGAGGAGGAGGAGGAGGAGGGGGGGGAGCAGGAGGAGGAGGGGGAGGAGAAGGAAGAGGAGGGGGAGGAGGAGGAGGACGAGGGGGGAGGGGGAGGGGGAGGGGGAGGAGGAGGAGGAGGAGGAGGAGGAGGAGTTGGAGGAGGTGGAGGAGGAGGAGGACGACGACGACGACGACGATGACAACGAGGAGGAGGAGGAGGTGGGGACGGAGACTGTGAGCAAGAGTTACAGCAACAATGAAAAGAAAAGCAGCAGCGGTAGGAGGAAAAAAGTAGTTATGGGCAGAAAATGAGTCCACTGTATTTGTATATTCTTGGTTCCCAAATCTTATAATCCGTGCCTAAACAACATTGGATTACAAAGCCTTTATTTAACGGAATGGGCAATGTCCGCAGATTGACGGACATCTTTTATTCATCAAATCAACCATTTGAGGTTAAAAGTATATGTGTCGAATTCTCCGGGCGATACGCTCGGTCGCTCCAGTTTACAGTTTGCGAAAGCTGCCTAACAAAGCTTTGGACTGTAACTCGTCTGACAAATGCAGTTTGCATTCAATTAATTTCCCCACATCAGCATTCCCATAATAGATCAGTTTCATGGGTTGGGTTGAATAATAATGTGTAAACTAGGGATAAGCCTGTGATTGTGAAGCGATGATTCTTCGTGCAAATCAAGTAAGTAAAACAGCAATGTGATTTTGGATAAATCTTCATCCCAATTATACTCAGTTTTTGGTACAATATAGTAAAGAATTTAATTGTGGTGCTTTGTCGTATTAATCTAAGTGTTGTGTTGTATCTAATGCAGGCAACTGCTGACGAGACAGAGACCTAACAAAAATAAATGGTGTATAATGAAACGGAAAGACCACAAGATTAATGGAACCTCAGCGAGGAATGTTGGGGGGGTGGGGGAACACCCGAAGTAGAAATATTAATGAGTTTTCATCCATATCTCTCCGAATGATGGAACAGAAGTAGACTGATGCTCCAAGGGCTTCAACCTTTGACCCCTGGAAGAGAAAAAAAAACACACACAGACCCTTCATGGCGAGTGAGTTTGGGGGCTTTAATGCCTCTCCAAGAGACACAGATTTGGAGGGAAATCGAAGAAAAATAGGCCGGACTCTGCTGTAAAATAAAAAGAGCTGATATTGGCGGTGTGCCCTCGTATCCCCTTCATAGCCCTCCATAGTTCTCTCCGTCTTTCCCCTCTCTCAATTCGTTCGAAACTCCCCGTCCACGCCAAACAGGTTACCCCTAATGTGATGATGAGGTTTGACCACTGTAATGTATGTTATTCTAGTATTGGACGCTGGAATGTGAACAATATGGGATTCATTCAAAGAAAAGTTTAGACTATAGTTGACAGTAGGCCGGGAAAGTTTAGAATGAAGAAGGCCCGTTGTGGAGACAGACACCTAAAGACATAAACACAATATCTCCAACGCCCCTGACCTCCAGAGAGAGGGAACCAGAGAACAGAGAAAATACACAGAGCATCCTACAGACAAGACTCTAACACCTGGCTGTTCTCCTAAGGCAGCTAGACTAGCCATTGTGCCGCCATGCTGTCTCTATACTGGCCATTCCCCGCACCATCTATTTCCATAACGTCACCCCTCCTACGTTGAGGGCCTTCCGATCCCCATGAAGCAGACCACGTCCATCCAAGGAGACTCAGTGAATCCTTTAGTTGTCTCTTCCGCAACAACGCCTACAGTAAGATCATTAACGTTTGGTCTCTCTCTCTCTCTCTCTCTCTCTCTCTCTCTCTCTCTCTCTCTCTCTCTCTCTCTCTCTCTCTCTCTCTCTCTCTCTCTCTCTCTCTCTCTCTCTCTCTCTCTCTCTCTCTCTCTCTCTCTCTCTCTCTCTCTCTCTATATCTATCTTTGTATTTCAAACATTCAACTTTTCAACTCATGAAAAGTCATAGGAACTCAAAGGCAGATCTGATATCTGTAACTCTTGCTATTATTTTGATCATGAAAAGGTAGCGATCACAATCTAGAGAGGAAAATCGGGTTAGTAGCGACAATTTAATTTTGCTCTTTAGTTTTGATTTCACCCTCTGACTGCAATGTGTCAACATTCAAACCTAATAATAGGGGGAAAAGCATCCTATGAACCACTCATCCCAGCTCTCCCCTCGTCCAACTTATGTTCTCATGGCCAATGTCAAGGCCAAAACAATGCACCATTTTATTCTTGATGAGAAAAATAAGTTGAACCTTTAGTTTTGCCTGCTTTAGCTGAGCTGTCGTCCGGGTATGTGGTTTCGCCTTGGCTCAAGCACCATTATGGGTCATTTCACGTCAATTTCCTGAAAGTAATTCATCACTGCCTGGCATGTCCACCTTTTCGCTCACTCTATTTTTACAGGTTGACAGCTCAGCGTTTTATAAAAAAGAACTCCTGATGCAAGCTACAGTTACAAGCTGCAACCCAGCTTTGTGTTACCAGCTGGGTTGGAATTGAAGCATTGAGACACAGATTATAGGTAGAAGTGTTGTAATTTTTTACAATTTGGTGATGGTAACAGTTTTCATTTCATAAATGTTAAATCAAAACTTTCCTTTGTATAAGTGTACATATAGCCACAAATAAGATGAATCAACACAGTGTAACTTTGCTGATGCAGCTACATGATTCCTCCCCCCCAAAAAGATCTGAATTAGAAAGTTTCTAAAGAGTATAACACCCCCATCCACAAGTTCATCCATCATGGACTAACCTCTCTAGAAATGGATTCCTTCAGGTTCACAGTCCCACAGTTGCTTTGACCCAGGCTTGGTCCCTTGTACGGCTCCCAGTCGTCCAATGAAGCCTGCAAACTCCCCTCCTTATCGCCTCTGCTCGAAAGATGGCGTCAGCTGGCACGTCGCTATTGGCAACCGCGAGCGCGATGTCAGTGCTGCGGCCGCGATGTGGGCGCGGGAGCGGGCCCGATGGAGGCGTTGTGGCGGGCTATTAGCCCAGATGGTTGTCATATGTATGCAAATGAGGAGCAAAGTGAATCACAGAGACGCCATCAGCGCCACCTGTCTGCTTCACACACCTCCTCCGCCGCAATGTCCCCAGTGGATGGACGCGTGTGAGCATGCACACACAGGCACACACACACACACACACACACACACACACACACACACACACACACACACACAGGCACACACACATATATATGTGCAGACACCCGATGCACACAGACAAGGACACACACAGCAGAACACACACAACAGAACACACACACACATACACACACATATGCACATTCATGCACACACAGCAATGCACACACACACGCATGCATGTGAACTCAAATGAACGCACACACAAACACACACATGCATGTGAACTCAAATGAACGCACACACACTTGCACAGGCATGCACACACAGCAACGTATACGCTCACTCACACACACACACACCACACACACACACACACACACACACACCACACACCACACACACACACACACACCAAATGTGCCCAGACTCGACCAAACACACAGCATTGAAAAGACATGCATGTGCACTCACATGCACAGATTCTACCAACCTAAAACCCTTTGGGGAGGCAAATCTGGATGGCCTAATTAAGCCCTGTAAGAGTAAACACATTTATCATAATTTGGTAAAATTTTAAATCTCAAAGGGAACAGGCAGCAGAAGGGACCCATCGGAGGGACAACACAAGAGACATGCATCAGCTGTTCTTTGTTTTGCATGCCTCAGGTACAAGTGGACATAGGACAGGTCCTGAAGTCAAGGAGAACCCATTGAACCCTGGAGTCAAGTTGGTCCCATTTGGAGATGACTCCTCATTTGAATGGATTGTGTTCATTTTGATAGGATGTTTAATTAAATTAGTTTGAATGTATGTGTGTGTTAGTGTGTGCATATGTGTGTGTGTGTGTGTGTGTGTGTGTGTGTGTGTGTGTGTGTGTGTGTGTGTGTGTGTGTGTGTGTGTGTGTGTGTGTGTGTGTGTGTGTGTGTGTGTGTGTGTGTGTGTGTGTGTGTGTGTGTGTGTGTGTGTGTCTGTGTGTCTGTGTGTCTGTGTGTGTGCCAGTCATATTCAAGAGTAAGACAATTCAAGAGTAGCTGGACAATACCAAACATCACCAATGTATCAAATCATTGTTTTAACATTCTATATTTTCTCCAAAAGGGAAAGACATAATTAAATTATGCTTCAAGAGTGAAAGCCTTGTTTTCATGTGCCCTGTCTCTATCATTGGTGATCATTTGGCATAATTCCAGCAATTATTTTCTAAGAACACAATTTCACTGAAAATTTTATGATGACTCATGTGAAATGCACCTTATCGCTGTTGTGTGAATACCGTTTCTCTGAGTAAAATGTGATTTCTTACCAGACCTTTGCCACACTTCACTAAAACTAATAATAAAGCACTTAACATCATTCAAAAATAACAACTCAATTTGATCATGTAAAATACACTTTTAAGGCTGACTAATAGGCTTTGTTCAATTTGACCAATCCAAACGAGTGCAAAGGGATCTATTACCTTGCACAAGCAACGTGTGACTGACTTCATAATTGAGAGGAGAATAAAGTTAAACGTTGTAATCCAAAGGCTAAGCAAAGTTACACCCACATTAATCCCATATTACACTAACAAGGAACTTCTACTCTTAAGCTTTACAAGCACATGTTACATGAGGATTAAGGCTGTGGAAGGGAGGAGGTTTAGCAGTTGATGATGCAGGGCTTAGAGGTGTTTTAAGTTGTGTACTCTGTGAGAGTCGGCCCTTTGAGATGCTACATGAGATACACATCGATCTAAGCCATTGGTGTCGTGAGGTTTCCAGGAGATGAACACACAGAAACAAACACATGACATGTGTTTGTCATGATCTCAACGAGGAAAGCAATGAGTGAGACTACATTGTCTTTCATTTTAGATCGGGCCACTTATATATTGTATTTTGGAGGAAAAAAACATGCTCCAAGTAATCCTTACTATCCATTTAAGAAAACATTTAAAGGAATATCGCTTTCTTTTAGCACAGGATGCAACATTTCAATCCTCATTCGGAGTGTGTGTGATTGTATGCTTGTATAATGCTTGTGCCAGCACATACACACTCCTGTACACTTAGCTCTCTGTGCTGGCCTTGCAATTTTAAGAAGGCATTCTTTCTTCAAACACACTCAAACACTAAACCATATCTCGAGCCAGATCACATTTCTGCACGTGCGTGTTCATGTGCCCACGGGCGCACATCACAATGTACACAGGGTCCGTTGCTATGCAGTGGCCTTGCAACAAGAGCACAGATCTAAGTCCTGGGCTGGGACACCCTTGACGTCCTGCTGCTCCTCCACCGCCACCCCCACCCACATCAAGAGGCTCCTCCTGGACACGCCCTGTTTTTCCACAACCCCCCCCCCCCCCCCCCCCCCCCCCCCCCGCTGTACCGCCGACCACTCGGGCTCCCAAGAGAAACCACCAGACTCGGTACCCATAATGCCGTTGACAACCGGAGCGAGCGAGCCCCGTCTGTGAGTCACTGCTGCCGCCGCAAGCCGCCGCAGGGGACGCTAACGTTGCTATCTCCAGAGATCCAGACAAAAGCCAACGTTTGGGGGGGGCATGGAGGTACGGTGGCCCCGGAGCTGTAGAACAGATCTATTGCTCTATTGTTTTTATTACTTTTATGAATTGTGCACTGTACACAAGCACATACAGTTATATATTCCACCCCCCATGTCCCTGTTTTATGCCCTTATGCTTTTAAGCATACTTTTAAACCTCAAAGTTTGTCAAAGACATTAGAGATGACTACATTAACTATTACTTCGGGAACCCAAAAAGCACAACTCTTCTATTTCATTATGTCACTTTGTTGATTAATCTTGGCTTCATATTCAAAATGCCCTCACTAAAAAATATATTAAATATAACTCTAATTAATTGTAGTTTGATGCATAGGCCAAATGTTCTTTGTTGTGTGTTTCAGTAATGTCGAAAACCCACCCAGTCTTTGTTCACTCAGACAAACAGAAAAAGTAGGGCTTGAACGAAGAAGTTTAGGTATAAAAGTGTTTATTTTAGAAAGAAAAAGCCTAGAGATGTGGAACCCAGTGGCTGAATGAGGACTCGACGGCACTGGGCTACAGGTGGCATTCCTCTGCACTCGAGGCTAACCTCGCCAGAACGTTGTGGAAGCCGCAGCTGAAACAACACGTCACGCGGTTGATGGAGTGAGTGTTTCGTAAGCGTAAGACGGCCCTGCATTAGCTCAGGCGACAAAATATCAAAACCGGGCAGAGCTATCGCGCAGAGGGTTTACCCCCCACACAGAGTAAATCCAACGGTGCATGGTCACACTAATAAATCACAAAAGGAAAAGCCTCCCATGTATGTGTGGTCTGTTTACTATTTGCTGCTTTGGACTTTATTGCGAAGGGACTTATTTTTTAGCTACATGTTATTAAAGAGCAAAGGTCGGCCATCTTGCTCAGTGATGCTTCCGGGTAGACCGCAGACATTGGGGTTCAAACCCAGACCCTTCCGGCCCCGGTGAGAGTCAACCCTCTGACCACTTTTCCCGGGTTTGTACCTGTCTTGCCGGGTTCACATTGTTGAGCTGGTGCAGCAGGGTCATAAGTGGGAGTTGTCTGGAGCTCGTTGCCCTTGGAGAATATAATCTGTGTTGTGTCCGCCCCGGTCCACCTCCTCCTCAGCCTGCTTATCCAGGGCCCTGGAGGGCCCGGGGAGACCTTCTAGCTGTAACTCAACCAAAACGTGGCATAATGAGCATGTCAAAACGACCTTGCCATCGGGCGTTTATCTCTTCTCTCTCTCTCTCTCTCTCTCTCGATCTCTCTACCTCGCCAACATGCGATACACTTCATTTGTCGTTTTGACATAATTTCGAAAAAACAACCCTGATGCATAGCAGGGCGCATGTGCTCATTCTATTTTTCGCTAATTGCCATTTCTAATTCCTCAACATGTGAATATCGCTAGTTTAAGTATACGGAAAAAGAAAAAATGAAGGCAGCAGATATCCAGAACATCCAGCCCCTTATTGTAAAGGCTAAACCCTTCGGTTCACTTGTGGATTTGTATTTCTTCTGCGTTAGTCACGACAGTTGTTTGGCATGGGGTTAACTAAGCTGGCCCTTGATTAGCCTCATACCTTCTTCTTCCCGCTTCTCGCTGTAACGACTCCAGCATTGCAGCGGAAGGCTTGTGGTGCTTAATAACGGAGCTGCCTTCGCGTGTGGAT
>NC_079429.1:9396872-9424372 GCF_026213295.1 Gadus chalcogrammus
GGTTGTTTTAGCAAGCGAGGGGAGGGACGGCCGAGAGATAAGCTGGGAGGTGGGAAGTTGAACAAAGTTCTCAGTTCATCCTTCATAGGCCCCTGCTCCTCTCCTCTGCTCCTCGCTCTGATTAAAACCGCCTGTGATTTATTTCAAGCTGCCGCTGCTTGGGATTCGCCTGTGCTCAGAATCGACCACGGATCTCAGAGGAAGGCGTACACAGCCACTGAACGAACCAGGCCTGTAAGCAATAAACGCATGTGCACCGTCTGGGGGATTGCTAACGCTACCAGAAAGCAGCTTCAAACATTGAAACCACTGCTCTGACACACACTCGAGGTCTTAAGCACATCCTCCGCAAGGCACACAGGGGAATATGTGCACACGCACACACACACACAGACACAGACGCACACACACACCTCTCGTGTAGAGAAAATACACGAGGAGAAGGATGAGGCCGACTTTTCCAGAGCGATCACGCGAGTGTTATTCTCAGGACCGTATGGAATGAGGAAGGCCAGTCGTTAGGGATGGATTGGGGAATTGGGTTTAAATTAGTAAATTATTAAGAAAACACAGTCGTATTAGGTCTCTCCGTACGGCTGGAGATTTGGAGTGGAGCCCAGGCAATGGAGATGTGAGGGGTTGAGGCGGGAGCGATGGTGGGGGGTAGGATCCAGAGTCAAATATGTAAGAGGAAAACACAACGCAAAAGAGAACGTTGCTTTTTGCGGGTTTCTTTCTTTCATTACGGCCGATTACCGTGACTTGGGGGATGACAGAAGCCACTCACCCACAGAATTCCAGCCAGAGAGCTGGGCATTCCACAGAAAGACCACATGCAATCCCATGTCCGATGCTGAAAGCACGCTTAACACGAAGCAGTAGATCAGGCGTAATTGTATTTATCTTCGTCTAATCCCGGAATCGTTAAAACATCATTACCCAGGAGTACAGTATAAAATCAATGGCAGGGGACATTGTTCACTTGGAATGGGCTGCCGTATGAGCACCGAGCCATTTTTATGTTCTAATGCTCCCGCTGAACTCCTGAACCCTCATTATAACCGCTCGGATTTGTCCAAATATCATTCTTCTGTCTGTTCATTTACATACAATTTGAGGCTATTATTATTTCTATTACGATTATGAGGCAGTTGCTTCACATCAGTTCCAAAGAGCTCTTAAGGTCTAATTAGGGGTTGGAAAGACCCCTCTGAGATGGGAATGAAGGACGTTTGACTTCACACATGTGCGCTTGGTCGAGTATCATTTGGATTAGCATATGTTTTGGTTGTGGTGTTCCCCGGCCATCTTTCTGTGCCGCTGTCTCGCTCCGTTTCTGTTCTATCTGTTTTTATATGTGGTTAAGAAAGTTAGAACATTGTCATTTTAAGAACAGTTAGAATATCTATCATTTTACCCGTAGGCCTAGATATTTTGTAGCATGTTAGCGCTGCTTAAACTGTAATGTTTATCCCTAAGACAAGCATGTAACAGGACAGAGTCTGTGAGTCTTTAAATTAAGCCACAAAAGGACAATAAGCTCCTTATGCTGTAAAAGATGTAGGCCGGGTGCGATACGAAAATAGGCTAATGTCCTTTTTACATTTGGGAATAAAGGCAGCAGTAAAAAAAATGGACCAAAGTTTAAGCTGACATTGATTCCGTACAACGCGCTATAAAATCGTTTACATTAGCAACATGGTGCCTTGTTAGCCCCGATAAGCAACTGGTTCAGAGGTCTCCGCGCTGGGTTTCAGCCTCACTTTGCTGTCACTACAAAGCCACGTTTGAAGGAGGGGTAGGAGGCGAGATGAGAAGGGAGCGGCTGAAAAAAAAAAAGGGTAGACAGCATCTAATTAGCTATGCAAATCCTGCGCGCTGGCTGGATTGAGTTTTAAAATGAAATTGGCCCCTTTGGATCCTCTGTGCTTCCTTTTAATCTCTGCAAAATGTGGTCAGTTTAGCAGAAGGCAAAAGGGGTGTTAGAAGAAAAAACGGGCGAACAGAGACTTTGGAGCGAGTGGTGCTTAGAGTTATTAGAATTAGAGACCCCCGGTGGGTTTATATCTATCATCTCGGCCAATCCTAGCCCCCCCCCCCCGACCGCCCACTGCCCTTCCCACCACCACCACCACCCCCACCACTAAAGCGTCCCTAAACAATAGGCTAGCCTGGAGAGAATGGAGGTATCATGTCTGCTCTGTGTAATTACAGCTGGTTGTTCCTCTGGGCATGCTCACTAATGTTCTGCAACAACTGCCACGCTCATGTTTCTGCCGAGTGGCTATACTGTACGGACACGGAAAGCCTGTCTGTAGTCTGTCCGTACAACACCCACAGTGGAGACTACATGCAGGGTAGGGGTGGATTACGTTTCATAATCTTCATGAATAGATACACAGAGACACTACGTTTGTTGTTCATGATAAGCCACACATTCATCTGCCAGAACACTTCAGCAACACTGAAGTAGACCTAAATGAACCCCAACGCTAAAACGAAAAGATGGTCGAAACGAAGAAAACTGGCAACGTAGTGTGAAACAGAATGTACATGACTTTGCGTTTCTGGTATACGTTTTTTATCGAAGAACAATTTTTTGTGTGGACCAAAAAGCGCATTGCCAAATATAACAGGAACCTCAAACATTAGGGCTGAAATCCTAGAGGTGTCTGTGGTCTGTGCTCAGGAGCACCACGGGGCCCGAGGTTAGGATTAAGCCATGTAATGGGCAGTCGGAGCCAACATATGGCGGTGTATTAATGATCACCCTCTATTTCCACACACTCTTTTCGAGTGCTGTCTGGAGGGGCGGGCCCCGGGGAATGAGTTTGTAATTTAATTTTTTTGAAAGGAGCCTAAATCTCGCTGCTGTTTAATAGGCACGTAGATGCCTTCTCATGAGTGAAGAGAGCTGTAATTGGGCGGGTTGCGTGTCCTCAGTCCTCAGCTGATCAAAGGGGTTGCAGAGCAGGTACTCATTTCGCATGTCAGGGATTAGGCTGGCTCGGGACACCAGGGTTTGGCACGGTGTTGGAATGGATCAAAGCCACGCTCTCGTATTTAACTTGTTCTGCAGCTTTACGGACGATGCAGACTGTACCGCACACACCCAGCGACTATCGAGGGGAAGGAGAGACCACGGGAGGCGAAAGAAGAGGAAAAGACAAAGTGAGAGATGAGAGGGACGGGGGGAAGACTTATGGTGATGTGGCAGAGCTGTATGGGACACAAGGCAGCCCTAATGGAGCGCTTTCACTGTTGTTTGGGGAGACCTTCACAACTTGTTAGGGCGCCGTGTGTCTCTGGGTTGGAGTTTTTCCCATCTGCGTGCAACATCCTAAGATCCTTCGTAATTGGCCGGGTGACAACCCAGAACTCTCTGGTGTAACACAAGGTGAATTTTAGGAAAATAGGAAAAACAAACTGTTGTCTTAATGGCACCAACAGCCATGTCTAAAGGCTATCAAATGAAATTTGACGGGCCAAAAAAAGAGGCGATCAAGACCAAATCAGCTTTAAGGAGACAATTTTGTTGGAGTTGAGGAAATATGGATTTTTTATTTTTTATTTTGATTTGCTTTGACAACATTTTGTTTGTGCGAGTGTGTGTACGTGTGTGTGTGTTGGGTTTGAGCGTCTTTGCGTCTCTGTGCCTGCAGAAACGTGCATTTCATTGGTACACAAACATAAATGTTTGGTTCAGACCATCATCATCATTACCATATATTCCTGCATATTTCAAGCATACCTACATGTGTGCCATATGTGAGCGTGCGTTTGTGTGTGTGAGCGTGTGTGTTTGCATGTGTGTGTGCGTGTGTGTGCACATGCACGCCTACACGTGTGCATAAGTGTGTGTATGTCTCCTGTGTGTCTAAGGCCAGGACTAGACAGGAATTCATCCCGTCAGACAGGGGGGCTTATCTTCGGACCGCCTGTCACCTAATGAGATATACGCAGCCTTACATTTTAAATCTGGAAGGCAGGGATCTCTGACTCACAATAACCCATGATTAGTCTCACCCATAACAGTGTTTTAGCTACAGCCGTCTCGCGTTGCTTCTTTGTTGACTCGCAGAAGCGCTCTATAGACTAAATAGACGCTACCCCAAAGCGCTTTGCAGACAGGGGTTTTTATTCTCCCCTGCCATCCCTGCCATTATGCTCTGCATCAATGCCTAGCAGGGAGATCAAATGTTGATTTATTTACCATACCCGGTAGTAGAATGCTTGGAACAACATTGGCTGGTCTCGGAGACGACCGCTCCGTTGATCCATAACCAAAGGAGTCAGGCGGGACTACGAATAACGTGAATAACTCCAATGAGCCGTGTGTACTCACAGTGACCCCCTAACGCGAGCCCCCTGTACGCGGCCGTAGCCCCGATGGCGAGGAGCCGCGGTCTACATTCCCGGCCTCATCCCCATTATCTTCTGGGTCCTTTCTGCAGGGAGAGGTCCCCCCCTGTATCCATCCTGGGCACGCATTCCGCACGCGGCAGCTAAGGTGTCGCCAGTGGCGATAGCACCGGCCCAAAGTGATGGATGAGGTGCCCGTGAGACCCGCAGATTATCAGTTATCGGGACATGATATTGGCAAACGACACAATACGAACCAAGCCCTGTGCTGTGGTGGGGGAGAGGACGGGTCTAAATAAAGCAGGGAAAGCTTGTTTTTAGTACGTGTGCTCGCTTACCCCGGATCAGTGGGGTTACTCGGAGAGGAATTCTTTCCAGAGGGAGAAGAAAGGAAGTGGCATACTGTCAACAGTGGTTAATTCTCAGTAAATACATGGTGCCCTAACAAGTCACAAGGGCCTAATGGGCATTTGTTTAAGGAATGTAAGCGTGTGTTTGTGTGATTGTGACCATGCATGTGCATGCATGTGGCTGTGTGCCTGTGTATGTGTTTCTGTATGTCTGTGCGCCAGTGCATGTGTCTTCCTGTGTGTGTCTGTGTGCCTGTGTATGTGTGCCTCTGTGTGTTTTGGGGGGATTCTGTCAGTGTGTGTGTGTGTGTGTGTGTGTGTGTGTGTGTGTGTGTGTGTGTGTGTGTGTGTGTGTGTGTGTGTGTGTGTGTGTGTGTGTGTGTGTGTGTATACACAGGTGTTCTTGCAGCTTGTGTTTTTCCAGCCAATCCGGAGCCGTCGCAGTCCCCCTTCTGTCTATAGCCGTGACAACAGCAGCAGCAGCAGCAGCGCGGGTGGCTGTGCAGCGGCGGCCTGTGTGTGTGTTTGTGTGTGTGTGTGTGTGTGTGTGTGTGGGAGACGCCGACGGCAGCCATTACTGTTGTTTGAAAAGGTGGAGTGGAACCAGGTTACAGAAGCAGACATGTTGGATCGCTCAGCTCTTGGCTGCTGCTGCCGCCGCCGTCGCCACGGCCGCGGCTCGACAACGTCTTGGTTGATTGTCTTGAGGTGAGGTCATGTTACACCAAACACACAAATACAGAAGTTACGTTCACCCAGGGCCTACCTTCGGTCTAAATATATCTCCGGGGGGCAGGGGGGAGGGGGGAGGGGGGAGGGGGTTTTGGGGTGTGACATCATTCATTGCGTCATTGGTAAACCGCGGCGGTGATACAATCAACCTTCTCGGTTCATTAAGTCCTTTGATTGAATCGGTGGCGTCACTGTTCGCGTCATGTTTTTAAGTCGTACACCAACATCAGTCCCCCCCCCCCCTCCAAACACATATACAGATCCACACGCACACACACACACACACATCACACAGAAACACACATACACACACACATGCACATCTCCACACACACACACACACACACACACACACACACACACACACACACACACACACACACACACACACACACACACACACACACACACACACACACACACACACACACACACACACACACATCCACACACGCACACACACACAACGATAAAGCCTCCTTCCAAAGCAGCTCTGACATAAGCTCCAGGATCTCCCAGGTGTCTGGGTGGCAGTGACGTCTCCCCCCATCCCGTCCTCCACCCCACTCTAGCTAAACACAACGGGCCGCTTTAGGAGAGGTGCCGGTGGCGCGAATATTCAGCATTACCCAGGGCGGAATTATACATCAACAAAACAAAAATGCCCCCCCCCCCCCCCTCCCCCTCCCCTATCCCTTCCCTTTCTAAATAGTGTGGAAAAGCAGGGTAGGCAGCCAGAGACATTTTTGCAAGCAGCTGAATCCAGTTTTTACGTCTGGAAAAACTTAGGGCACCGCAGCAAGGGGACACCGGCGGCGGAGCGTTTAGAGACGCTGGGGCACGTGTGACGCTGGCTAGCGGGCTGGAGGAGGGTGGGGGACGAGTGTACACATATAACGCCCCCCCCCCCCTCCCTCCCTCCCTCCCTCTCTACACACACACACACACACACACGCCAAAAAAAACAACATTCTTTTCCACAACTGCGTAAAAGACATGCCAACCCACGCCGCCCTGTCTCTCTGTTTCAGACTGGGGTGGTGCTGGGGTGGGGTGAGGGTGGGGATGGGGGGTTGGGTTGGGGGGAGGGATGGGGATTGGGGGTTGGGGGTAGGGGGGGGTAAGCAGAAGGGTGGGGGAACCACTGGAAAACAACTGGGTGTTTGTTGCGTGTGAGCCGGCAGAGCTGTCAGCTTTGTGTTATTTAAATGTCGTTTAGGGCCTTAAACTGCGTATTTATGCCCCGCTAACCATCGCCTGATGGCAGCCGTCGCCGGTGCGCGGGTCTCTCCGGCGGGGGGGGGAGGCTGGGTGAGTCAGACGGGGCGCTGGTGTCAGCAGGAGATAAGCCTTTATTACACAATGTGTGCGTAAGGCCTCCCTGATTGATGTGTATGCATTATTATTGTGCTCCGTCGAGGTAATGTATTCCCAGGTGTCATAAAAGGCCCATTTTAAATTAGTCAACCCGTCAAACCCTGGTGGCAGAGGTGTTGCCTCGCCTATCTGCCCTATCTGCACATTTAAAATGAGGTTTTAACGTGCGTGGGTGTGTGTGTGTGCGGGTGCATGTTTGTGTATGTGTGTGTGCACGCAACGAAGTGGGCTCTCCCTGCAGTGTGGTCATGGCAGAACAGGATTGTGGGAGGCAGAGGGAGAGCTTGGGACAAGCCGAGCCCATTAAATGATAGCTCCCTCCCGCTCCCTCTGTGGGAAATAAAAAGGCTTCAGTGAGGTCAATTAAAAAAAGAGGGCGGCCAAAAATGTTGCTCAGGCCCCCTTTTAGACATCCCACCTGCACAGCGGGCTGATAGGAGCAGACAGCAGGACAGAAGGGAGGTGGGTAAAAAGGCACGCGTCAAAAAAAGAAGACATCCTGGAGATGGGTTCACTCCGAGTCCCTCGGACAGACACATCAATTTCTCCGTCATCAGGATAATTAGCACTTTGAAGAGCAGTTTCAGCCCCGTCTTCCTCTCACCCATATCTGTACGCAGTCCTCCTTCGCGTTACACATACCGGGGGGAGTGGACACAACCTTGGCATTCTTTCATCACTGAGCGTTGACTGGCCGCTGGTCAACGTGATAACGTCATATGCTGCTCCGCTCGACTCCATTAACCTCGCTTGGCAGCTCCTCACAGACTGCATGAGTGTGTTCTTTATTGTAGACAGTCCAGGTGCATTGTGGTTAAGTCTTTTTTTTATGGTCTGTAGGACACAGTTCACCAGGAAGGGAGGGGAGGAGGACAAGAATTGAAAAAGCAGGTGAGAATGGGCCATGGAGTCCAAGGCGGACCTAATTTGTGAATGGATAAGTTGTGGAAGTCCTTCACATGCTTAACTGCCAAGCCTGGTTGTGGAGTTTAAAGGGGGTCAGTACAGGTCCATACATGAACATGTTTTTATCCATTTTGGCTGTATTGTGCTGTATGTTTTATGTCCACAGCATAGTGGATTATTTTCTGTGTGTGTAGCGAATGTCCCTCTCTAACTTCATGTTTCACAGCCAAGGCGACTTTCTCATGCCATAATGGCTTGAGCGGTCCACCTTCTGGTGCCTTGGCTTGTTATACCTCCATACCGGTTAGCTCCAGTTGTGCAACATTTAGTTTGATTGCCACTATGAAAACCGCAGTGATTACTTTTAAGTGGCTTTGAAAGAATTTACTTTTTTCTTTTTGAATGCCTCTTGCTATGCTAAATGATTGGTCCCAAAGCCACATTAAGATAACTATAGGAGAGGGATTAAATGTTTAGCCTTATTATTGATTTATTCATTGTGATTCAAAGTTGTTGATTATCTCTGGACAGTTTTTTAAGTATACCCCAATCATTTTCAAATGCCCATTATGTTTAGTTTTTTTCCATGGAATGTATATATGTACTTGAATCCACATGTATGTAACCAAAATGTGTGATTAATAAAGTTTTATATTGAAATGTACTAAAGATAATTTATTATTAATTTAATATCATCTTATTCAAGCTTATTCACACAGAATACAAGTAGAATGATTGTTTTGGATTGATGTGGTTTTAAATACGTTTACGTGTTGTGTAAAACACTGAAATGTCTCAATCCATGTCAAAAGTGTCGAAGAATATTTATGACATAAAGGAATGTAAATGATTCTGATGTTCAGTTTATTCCTCCTCGGTCTCCTGTTGCAACATGTAAGTCCTATCTTTGCAGTAGCTAATTGCCTTCCGCTGAGCGTGAATAACAGTAGCTAACCTGTCTTTGAGACCGCCGCACATGGAGTCAGTAGATCTGAGGCTTTGCAAGAATTACCCCTATTTAAAGTATGAGAAGAATGACCGAGAACGTAGCATTATGCGTAGCATAACTGACAGTTTGGTACGATACCAACTATGCTACTGTCTGGAAAGCAGTACTTTGACAGGAAACCACACCTGAGTCACAATAAGCACCTTATCTTCCCTCTCAGGTCACCCGTGGAAGGGTTGACCAAGGCAGAAGTGTCCAACGCCATCCTTTGATGATTAACTGTGGCTAACAAGGCATCTTTCACGCTCCAACTCTTAACAAGGAGTCGCTGAAGGCAGAAATTTAATTAGACTTTCAGCGTCCAGTAAAAAAACAGAAACAAAAAACTGTAAGCAAGTGGTTGAGGGCTCCACTTTATCTTTTTCACGAGGCACAGCCAGGCCAAAACGCTGACATTTACAAATAGTATTCATTACATATTTTCCAAGTGACCGAGCCAGATCGTCTGTGATGTAAATATTTTGAGCCTGGGGTGGGGGGAGGTGGAAAAGGGGGTACAATGCTAGCTACATTTCCCCCTTAACTTAACATGAACGATGGCATTGGCAGCTTTATCAGCCTTATCTTGAGAGTTGAGCTTATCATCAAAATGACAATGAAAAATTACTCCTAAACATAATTTCCTTTTCATCAGTCCTATGCACAGACCGTAATCTGGAAAAGTTAGAGGCAATTCAAACACACTGTTCCCTCTCACACACACACACAAACACACACACCACTCCCCTGCCCCCATGTGTTATTTAATTAGGTGATGCAAATTCCCCTTAATTAGCTTGTTGTAATCAGAACCCAGCCAACACACAACGTTAGACGTCTGTTGGGGTGATTCTAGGTTGGAGGAGCCGTCAGTTTGTCAAATATCTGCCGTGCACTGAGCGCAAGCTCTGAACCCCGCAAAGCAAACAACTCCCGCGGTGCGTCTCATGCCCTTCAACATGTCCAGCGTTGACTCAATGTAATTATTTCAGACGTCATGGCAAACACACACACCTCAGCTTTCATGACCTCATTGTACCTTTTGGCAGGGAGGTCCCGGTTCAGGTGTTTTCACAGTGAACAGTTTGTAGTCCCGCTAGCGTGTAGAGGTAGTTCATTATGGAGAAGGTAGTGTGTGTGGGTGTGTGTGTATGTGTGTGTGTGTGTGTCTTTGTGTCTGCGTGTGTGAGAGTGTGTGTGCGCGTGTGTGTGTGTGTGTGTGTGTGTGTGTGTGTGTGTGTCTGGGTGAGTGTGTGTGAGTGTGTGTATGTCTTGGGTACAAATATATTGCTATGCTCTCTATGTATGTTGCCATGTACAGCTTGTATTTATGAAATTATGCTTGAATATGTAGGCCTATGTATGTACGTATAAATATATATATAATTAAATATGTGTGTATGTAGGTATTTCATCCATGTGAATTTATGTATGTATGTATATCTGTATACACAGTATCTTTGCATGTTTGTAATTGCATAGCAACCAAATAATTAGCAATTGCCACCAGGACTCCTAAGGACACGCCAACAAGTGAACAATTACATAAATCACCTCTCCATCTTATTAATCTCAACGCTTTTCCAAGTAATGCCGATGATTGCTGCCCGTTGGGAGCTCTAGGTAACAAAGGTCCACGGTAAGGTCAAGCTGTTTCTCACATAGCGACTGAAAGGCTGTGATTGCTTTAACTGATCCTCAGCATCACCATCAGCATCATGACCAAAGGGGACCCAAGAAAAACAACCCACGTCAACATTTGTGTATCTTTGCCAGATCTCAACATCTCCCCGCCCCCCCCCCCGAAAAACGTAAATCCCAGAAGCATTAGTGCCGCCAGTGTCACAGCAGATCCAAACTCCTCAGGTTGGGTTGCTGTGTGTATGCCTGCCTTGGGTGATTAAGCCGCCTGAGGTAAGCGGGAAAAAAATAAAAACACACACGAGCTGTGTTCTTCAGGGATGTGTGAGCAGATCCGTATCAGTGGGAAGTGGCGGATAACACCTCCACATATTGCTTTTTAATTAACTCAGCTGTCCAGCTGCAGCATCCCCTCTAATGGACTCACATGAAACGTATCATTGGGAGCGGTCATTTGGACAACACCGGTGATAATCTACCCCATAACGTCCCGCCGGCCATTGTCCACATTCTGGCCCCGGTCCCAGGCAATGCATTTGAGGGGGGTGGGGTCAAAGGTCAGGATGACATGCTTTCATTTACAAGACTGTCTGTCATCATCATCTGTCTCTTTGGTTCGATTAAAGATGCCGATTGGGGGTAGAATCTTTTTTTATCACACGTGTGCACAAGCAGACACACACACACACACACACACACACACACACACACACACAGACACACACACACACACACACACACACACACACACACACACACACACACACACACACACATACATACATACATACACACACACACACACACACACACACACACACACACACACACACAGAAACACACACACACAGTGACCTTATAAAAGTACAGTATGTACAGATATTTGGATACTACAGTAATATGTAAATCAAGCCCACTTCTCAATGTGTTTGAAAGGCTTCACGGTTGTGTTTACATTTCACTAGACAGTAGACCTTACATCACCGGGACCTTTGCCTCCTCCTGCCATGTGTATTTAGAGATCGGGTTTTGGGCTCGATTGTTCCCCGCTCTAGAGATAACATGGCCGTGACCCATGTGTGTTCTTAACCCTATTGCACTCGCACTCACTCGCCTTCCTTTGAACCACATCCCACTCGCTGAAACCTAAAAAAAGGAGCCACGCTGATGGAAATGGAGGCACAACACCACCCCCGCCCCCCTTCCTCCTTGCCAGTAACATCTCCTCCTCTTCTCTCTCTTGCTCTCATCTCTTTCTCTCCCTGTTTCTGGGTCCCTCGGCTGCACATAATCTGCAGCCTCTTGCTGCCTCTTAGAGGAAGGAATGTGGCACCAATTCAAACATGGCTGCCTAGCTCCCATACGTTTATTAAATTTTTTTTACCATTAAGAGGATTGTTGCGTTGAATCTTCTCCTATAAATTCATTTTCTCACGGGAGGCACGCTGAGCTCGCTCATGAATAATTTGTTCCAGTTTGTGTCTGTTATTTTGTAGCACAGCTAATGGTAACACACGTTATTCAAAGGTTGTATTTGACCAAAAAATCTCAGAGCAAAATAGTCCATTTTTAAATATTTATTCTGGCTCTCCAGGAGTAAATACGGAGTTCAGAAGATCACAGCACATGCAAGCCCTCCACCACATTTTACTTAGTTTTTTCTTTGGTATTGTAGTGCAACGAAACAAGACAAATGAGCCGTGAAGTACCGGAAGAGAATATGATGCCAAGCCCACGGAAGGACGAGCATTCATTATGGGCTCTGTCATTTTCCTCCCATTGCTTACATGTTTTTGGAAAACAACCAATTTAGGGAACACTAAGTTGATTAAGAGGATGATTTATTTGTGTTTCTGTAGTCAACAGAAACCCTTCCTGTTCAGCACAGCTAGAGCTGGTTGACAGGACCGGGGGAAATCACTTCTTCTGTGGACGGTCAACAGCTGTGTATATAGAGCACTTATCTATATTTCCACCCGTAGAAACAGAAAGTCCACGACTGAGTGCAATGCTGCAAAAGCAGATAAAAGCATCTGCTAAATGCCCTAAATGTAAATTTAACGTTGGCGAGAATCAGCCAAATGAAGCCGTGCAATGAATTCAGAGCTGGTACTGTAGTGGCATGTTCATGCTAAATATTGCATATTTAGGTATTTTTAGGTGGACCTCAATCAACCTGAGAAAAAACGTGCCTGAATCAATGCAGGGAATGGAAAACTGCCCTCTACTGAATCTCAGAGCCAACAGAATTTTTTTCGTATTTTCTTTTGTAAATGCCTGATATTGAGTTGGTAAACTGTGAATGTATGAAATATGTTTTAGAAGACAAACGATGGGGTCTGGCAGCTCAACCTGGCGTGGAAAATGAAGGTATTAGTCAAAGTTCACACAATGAACTCGTCATAAAGTGTAGCCATACTGTGTCCACTTGTAAATCGTTTAAAATAGCATCTGTTTCAGACAAAAATGTATCCCAGGGGGCACGGGTTGTAGCAGTTACTTTTTTACAAAAATTTCCACATTGTGCAGAAGACCTTAAAACTTATGAAAGCCATATACTATCCAAAAATCCCAGCTTGTCTGGACACTGAAAAAGATTAGCTTTGTCCAAAATAGCCCCACAATGCAGTTTTATAGCTTTGTATTTCAGGTATAAACCCCCCCTAAAAAGCTAAGCCATATTACTGGCAGTAAAGATGTCTCCTTCAAACTGACAGCAGCTCCCAAACTTCAGTTCATAAACCTGCCTGGAGATTATGTGCACGGTGGAGACAGCATGGAACTACTTGGCCAGCCCGGCAATGAAAACTGTTTCCACACGGACACATTCTCACTGTTGAGAATTTGAGAAATACTGCACAAAAGTATACGCTTTAAACATTCCTTGAGAACAACAGGGAGGGACCATTCAATGGGCTTTTTTTTTCAGTGGTTTGGGCTTGAATCCTGTCGTTTGAATTTCTCAAATATGCAAAGTATAAGACAGACAAAAAAGCCATTGTGGCATAATCAACAGAATTTGTGTGTAATCTTTTTAAGCTTTAACCTTATATAGTGTACAGCCAAGATTGACCAAAAAACTGCGTCAATGGACGAAACCAAAGTGCAGCAATTTGGATAATGGTGAAGATGAAAGGCTGATTTTTTTCTATTACTTGTTTTCAAGACTGCTTGCACATTTTTCTTAAATGACCAACGTCTAGTGTGTAATTACACTAAACTTATTTTTTTTGCTCTTGCAACTTTTTGTCCCCTGCTCGACAAACACCGTCCAACAAGAAAATGCTCCCAAAAATGGCAGCAGCACACATGGCACCTCACAGAGCGAGATCGCCATGCCCAAAAACTCACTCGCTAGCCACAGTCACCAGCACGTCTTCCATGGCGGTCCGTTCGTACTGCCTGTTCACTTCTGTACCTCCCTGACTGTTGCACCATGTGAAGCTTCACTTTAAAGCTATGCTTGTTTGCTTTTATTTATTTATGTGTTTATTTAGTGCCCTCTGATATTCATGCCGCTGGATTCAACCAGATTTATTTATTGAATTTATGAAGACATTCCTGTACAACAATTTATGTATTTATATATGTATGCATATATATATATAAAGATATACATACACATATATATGTGTGGTTTTATTTAATTATTTATATATATATATGTATATATATATATATGTATACTTTTATTATTCAGGGGGGGTGGAGCTGGATCTTCATTGTGAAGCTGTGGAGAAATGTGAGCCCCTGTAAAGCTATGACAGTAATAAGTGTGTGTATGTATGTGTGTGTGTGTGTGTGGGGGGGGGGGCTCCGGGGCAGAGATGAGCGAACATCTACTGCCTTTCATTCACCCCCCCCCCCCCCCCCCCCCCCGAAGATAAGAGAATAAAAGAGATGGAGGGTGTGATTTGTTAAATGTGGTGGCGACCCCGGGGGCATTGTCCCTCAACATGGGGGACATCTGGCGGGGGTGCGGCCACCGATGTCCGGGCTCTGTGTCCTCTTTCTCAGCCGGTGAGCTGTGCAGGATTGAAGCACTGCCCTCACTTTCTCATGCTAATGCCCCAGCAAGGCCTGCAGCAGATGTGAAACATTTGGGGATTGTTCTCGCTCACTTGTAAAGAAGTAATCTGGCCCGTTATCAGTGTGATGCTTCTCTTTGTCCGTCCGCGGATCATAAAGAGAGGGAGAGCAGGGTCAACATGGGGCATCTTCCTTGGTGGCCCGAGTCAAACCGTTATTATTAACGTGTGTGTGGTTGGGGGCACGATGTGTGTCACCACGACTGGGAAATAGTTAGATTTTTCTTAGGGGATTTTTTTCAATTTATTAAGGAGGTAGTGCTAAAAGGTTTAACAATTATATAATGTGTGCGTGTGTGCGTGTGTGTGTGTGTGTGTGTGTGTGTGTGTGTGTGTGTGTGTGTTTGTGTTTGTTTCTGGCATTGATCAAATTCAAGTTCTGTGTCATTACTTGTTAAAAAATAATTATTAAAGCCATTAATATGCAGACATTCACACTCACAAACACATAAACTTTAGATGATGTTTAAAACACGCACGTACGTAAGTACACCAGACACACGCACACACACACACACAAACACATACACACACAGTGGATGATGGTTCAAACCCAAATACATGCTTGTATGTGCACACAAGGACACCTTGTGTATATGTGTCAAGTTTTAAAACTTTCAGTGAATTCCGTTGGAGTCTTTTAGAGCTTGTGAGAGGATGGTTCTCAGGCCACGCCCCCTGGATTCGGATTGGCTGTTATAATGTCTAGCTCTCTCTCTCGCTTACCTTTACCAAACGTAAGTGTCATTGGTTGTCGACATAGCAGCGCATAATCTGACAGAAGTTCACAAGCCTGCACACGTGCGCCGGCGACAGAGAGGTGTTTGCCGCGGGGCAAATTAAATATAACAAATCTTTAGATGAATCAACTGAAGTGATTGACAGCCGTTGTAGATCGATACTATTTGACAGGTAGGGGCGTTGACAGTCAAGCACTACCTTGACATTTGTCCTGCCTGTTTTAGTAGGTTGATAATTGTCGTCTCTTAAAAAAAGCAAGCTTTGGCGCGAGTGTCATTGCGGAGCAGACACGCGCGTACGTGCGAGGTGAGATCCATTCAGCGTGGATGCAGTCTCGGCAGCACCAGAGCTTCCTAATTTCTTCATGGCAGGAGGACTCCACAATGTCTGCCTAGCATGGCTGGACCTCCTGATAACCCAGCGACCGAGGGACCGTTATGGCTTTTAGCCGCACCTGCAAAGTGGATCCCCTGTCCCGAGGCATCTTTAGGAAGTCAGTGGTCATGTTGTGCTCGCTGCTTACCTCCCTGTTCCTCCTCTACTGTGTCACTGACCGATGCAGCACCCTGCCCGCCACGGTGAAAACCTCCACACAAGTTGGGGGTATATTCTCTGATGAACTGCACGATTTAAGATCGCTGAGGAGAAAAAGACTCCTGCAAAAATGGAACACACTGCCAGAGACGGTGAGTCACATCTCAGCCAAAGGACCATCGCACTTCACTGGCGATGACAACGCGAGTCCGGTGTACTATGGACCTCTAAAGTTGGGTGACGATGGGGAGCCGGTGGAGGCTTTACTCCTGCCGCCTTTGGATGTACTTTCTCCGAGGAGAGTGTCGCCGAGGTTCGCAGGAGCAGGTCAGCTCAGTCCTTTGGGAGAAGGGACCAAGAAACTGCCCCAGGCGCTCATTATAGGTGTCAAGAAAGGAGGCACACGCGCGCTGCTGGAGTTTCTCCGCGTGCACCCGGACATCCGGGCCGTGGGAGCGGAACCGCACTTCTTCGACCGCAACTATGAGAACGGACTCGAGTGGTACAGGTAAAACTGATTTCACAATTCAACAATGTATTTCATTGATATGCTGATGAGTTGCATGTCGACCATCAAGGCCTAATAGCCCTACCCTAAATTATTCTCTCTCATTTATGAAATAGTAATTGTAAAATGGACCAACATTTAGCAGGCCTGAACTAATAAACACATTTTACAATTGTTTATTTATTTATTTACTTTTTCTTTTTTTTCGTCAGCCAGTAAACCTTTTTAGTAATTCATCCAAAATGATGTGCCGGTTGTTGAAGGCTAGTCCTTTAGGCCATATTTCTTTAATTTATTTAATCATAGTCTATTCTCTCTATCCGTCTATTCAACCCATATAAAACAAAGATCCTTCAGTGTATTTAAAAGTTTAAAGTAAGTTTCAATTGTTTCTGAACAATTACAATTTAACAAAATATTGGATGACCTTAGGTCCAAATTAAAATGCAACACACGCATCAGCAACTGTCAAGCTAACTTAGTTTTACTATTTGTTTTCTTTTGTTGTTATTCTTTATATCATATATATTTTCTTTCCACCACACAGTTTAGATCATTTACACATTAGTTTTTTTTTACCCTTGATTTCAAGGTTAATGTGCTTGCTCTAAATGTATTTACCGAGGGCCAAGGTCTTTTTCCACAGGTCAAACTTTTAGTGTGAGTAAATCTCTAGTTCCTCTTCAACGTGTATTCACTCTTCCTAGATGTTTTCATCTTCCTCTTGAGTGTGTGTCAACCTTTTATCACAATATCCCGGCAAGAGCCTTCTGATTTGTGATTGATTCTCTGTCACTGTATGCGTCCCTGTGCTCACAAAACGTGTGTGTGAGTGTGTGTGTGTGTGTGTGTGTGTGTGTGTGTGTGTGTGTGTGTGTGTGTGTGTGTGTGTGTGTGTGTGTGTGTGTGTGTGTGTGTGTGTGTGTGTGTGTGTGTGTGTGTGTGTGTGTGTGTGTGTGTGTGTCAGTGTATGTCTGAATCCTCAAGAGTGTGTGTGTGTGTGTGTGTGTGTGTGTGTGTGTGTGTGTCAGTGTGTGTGTGTGTGTGTGTGTGTTTGTGTGTATGTGTTACTGTTGTGTACGTGTGCGTTGCTGAGTGTGTGTGTCAGTGGGAGTCTGTCGGTATGTGTGTGCGTGTGTGCACGTATTCCCTTCTCCAAGGGCCTACAGGGAATAATGGCTCCCCTTCTCTCTGCTTCTCTGTCTAATGGGCCATTGCCGACATGGCGGCTCTGTTATTAAGAAGGATTAGGATCATAATGAAAGGTTACCTGAGTGTCTTAGGAGGTATAATTCACCTTTAGATTGAGCTAACACTAACACTGCAGCTTCCTCTTTACTCTTTACCCACGGACACACAACTTTTACTCTCACACTCAGACCCTTTCCACCAAACATACTCTCTCCCCCCCTCTCTCTCTCCCTCTCTCTCTCTCTGCCTCTCTCTCTCTGCCTCTCTCTCTGTGTCTCTGTGTCTCTCTGTCTTCCCACTCACACACCTCCTGCTTTGTGCCCCTCTCAGAGGGAACACTCTCTTTTCCCCATAACTCTTTCACAACCTTCTGTTTACCTATTCATCCATTGTGGGGCTGGGGGAGGCCCGTGTATATCCATGAGGGTCCCATCCATCCCCGGGAGTTGCCAAGATTCTCAGGAATTTGGACCGTGCCTCCAAGGACGGGGCCTCAGCGCGCCGGTTACACTTAATGCTGCCCATTTAAAGCTCTTGAAGGACCCTTGAGTTGAATGAGAGGGGGTAAATAACGGTTAGGGCAGCAGCGCGGGCCCGGGATGAGGGGAAGTGGATCGCCGTTACGGGGGCGTAGGGAAGCGCTCTTGTCGGATTCTGTTCCCCCTCCTATAGGTCGTATGAGAGGGCTCTTATTTCATGCGTGTCTTTTTGTGAGAGCCATGTTCTGTTACAGCCAAGTTTGCCTCAAAGGCCAATGAGTTGTTTTTTTGTCATGGTGAAGGGCCGGTCGTATGACAGCACTCGGCTCATGACAGGGTGGCATTGAAGTGCTTATTTTTTTTCGTGGTTATTTCTGATTGATTCAAAATTTGATTTTCTTCTTTTATTTTATTTTTTCTGATTTTCGGCCAATGCTTTCAACCGTGTTTGGTTTCCACCCAACAAACAACAACAATTAAGGTTATTTTGGATAGGAGGGGTCATTTCTTTTTTTCAAAGAAAACACTGTTGGGGGTTGTGTGAAACAAGGCCAATTTTCACTGTGACCAATCACCGTGTCCAATTTGCCGGAAATATGTGATTCTTTTCATTAGCGACTGTGACCACTTAAAATGTAAAAGAGGGAGGGGGGGGACCCCAGCTCTTTGTTTATTGTAATGGCATATATGTGTCCTTACCAGGAATCCCAGAGGCCCATCTTTAAATTGTGGGACATCGTTTTCACACTTCAAACCCTAAACACTAAATTTAAAATGGCAACGTCCACAATCCTCTTTCCCAGAACTATACGTCATTCGTGTGTGGATTCCCAGCAAGGGCCTTAACATTGTTTGCACATCAGAAGCTGTGATGGGAATTATTTATTGCACATTGATTTTTCAGTTGCTATTGTCAGCGTGGCTCTGTCATTTTCAAAACATTCGGTACCTTAAAGCCGTTGGATTTCCATGGTTTGATGTACTTTGGTTCCCTGTTGGCCGGCACACCATTAATGTCTCTGTGGGGATTTACGACTACTTTTTTGGTTTCCAAGTACTGCCAATAGCTGTCTGGAATTCTCTCTTTCACCCCCATCTATTGGCAACGACTTTCTTTATTTTTTATATTGAACTTTCTGGGTGTTCCCAGCCAGTTAAACCGGCACACTGACCTCACCCCGACCAAGTGAAATATACTCAAACTGAAGTTTTACTTAAAACTTCATACATAAACACTCCTGACTTTTGGGTTTGCCAAATACAATACCTTAATCTTTGTTCAAATATTTTTGGTAGTCCAAGGCCCCCATTTTGTATTCATTGGTCATGTGTGCGTTTGATATAAAAAAAAAGGATAAAAAATCGTCCTGTTCTCCAACAGGAAACCAGCGCCGAAGCGCATTGTTAAGGGCCGGTTGGAGGATCTGTTTGACCGCCTGTCTCGCCGGGGCGTAGTGCAACTGTACCGCACAACGCTGCTGTTGCGGGAAAAAAGGTTATTCGGCGGTAACGTAGGGGAGTCGGGCTACAACACCGTGATGTAAGACGGAGAGATCCCTGCTCGGAGTAGCCAGTATTATGTTTTGGGTGTACTTGGGTTACCTCTAGCCCGAGTTTCACCTGTCTGGACATGGAGGGGGGGGTCCCTGTTTGATTTCCCCAGACTCCTAGGTGGTTTAGGATGAGACCACACCAGATCCATTAAAAAAAACCTGTGACCTGTTAAAATATGTAAAATATACATATATATGTACATCGATACATACATGTATATTTTAAATATATTTTTACGTGTGTATATATATCTATATCTATACATATATATTTATATATATAAACATAGCTTTGTCCAGGTTTGAGTTAATGGCATACGATATGTATATTATATGCCACTAACACATTCCCATAAAAGCGCTTCTTCTGCACGTCCCGTTCCTTGCTAAATCTGAATTAAACTGAAGTCAGATTAATAAAGTTAGGCTCACCACTCTTAAACAAGTGGACTTGCCTTAATCAAACGGATGGTTGTGTTTAGTTGCCAAGACAGAAATGTCTTTCCCCGAAAGCATGAGAATTCAAATGGCATGCAAACACAAAATAAATTGGGGAACTATATTTAATAAAAGGGGTGACGGAGGGGGTAGTGGGGTTCCCTGGTCATGAATCTGGGCTCTGCATAAAAGGGAAATGTGTAATTGCTGTCAAAAGTAGGGCTTTATTAATGAAAGCGCTGACCCATTTGAGAACGGTACAGAGTGCAGCAGTGTTCTGCAGCTCATTCCAGGCTCATGGGTTATACTGTGGCCTGTGTGGGACCCCTTCATTCGCAGATACCCAGAGAACCGATCAAACTACGTCGGTTACTCCGGTGCCATACTCAATCCAGAAGTAAAACGCGTGGAGTAAAAATCACGCATATTGCCCGTGTTTGAATTCCAAGCATGCCAATTCGCTCCTCTGTTTTGCCGATTATCATTCTTTCCTACGCAGCGGGTTTCGCCAAATTGGTTTGTTGACATGGTTGTGTTTTATTGAGGAGCCCGGTTCAGGAAAAATAAATTCAGGGGATTGTCAAGTGCTGCTCCTGAAAGTGGTCTGAAATGCCAGTTTTCTGCTTGCCGCCATTCCCTGCTTCCAAGTTGTTCAGATGTTGGCTTCGGGTTTTACTGTCAATTTAGTGGATGGTTGCATTTGAAGTGCTGCCTTGAATGTCTGACAAGTCAAGACACCGGAGGATTTTGGTGTAACTTTGGACAACGTTATAGTAGCCTTAGGAAAAAGGCAGGATGCCCTTTGTGGACAAACATATCAGTTATCTTTTTGGTGCCTTGTGAAATGTCTTTACATTTTAATGTAGAGAAATCATGTTATCACTGGTGACTACAAAAATGTTTATTTTCTTCTAGTTTTTCTTAAATGGATCTCTGGTTGTATAATGATACAAAGATTCACAATAACATTAGTGTCTTTGTTGTCGGTGTAAAATGTAATTCTATTTTGAACGTTATTTTGTTAAAAGCATCAGACAAGCTTTTCTTTAGAGGGCTTCTTTCATGGTGTCATTGTCCTGGACATAGCTCATGTAAGATCTAAAGAGCAGCTGGAAAACGAGACCATAGTTAACAAAGAAACCCCTTTGACTTGGTTTGTGTGTCTGTGCCTGTGTAATTTACTTTTTGTCTTTTTGAACATTTGATCTGTAAGCCCCTCTATTATACCTTGTTATTTGTGTTAATTTTGCTGGCCCACATTGCTAACCTAGCCAAGAATATACTTCTCATATATTTATTGCCAGGGGCAATGAGTTAATGGCTTGGCATATAATAATATCACAACATATTCAATATTATACAATATAGCTTTTCCTGCAACTTACTATCTATGTATATGTATATATATATATATATATATATATATATATATATATATATACAGTATGTGTTTATATATGTATGTGTTTATGTGTTTATATATATATATATATATATATATAGAGCAAGAGAGCGCGAGAGAGACAGACAGACAGACAGACAGACAGACAGACAGACAGACAGACAGACAGACAGACAGACAGACAGACAGACAGACAGAGCATAACATAATTCTTAATATATATGTATTATCTTTTTTTCAGTTCAATTTGTCAGCCCAAAGTCCCAAATTCTTATATCAATAACTATTAAGTCACATTTATGCACCGTAGCGAAGCTGTAGGAAATACATCTTTATCCATCCATTAATCTCTCACATTTTTGTTGTTAATCGCTGCAATAAAAGCGCTTCCTCTGCACGTCCCCTTACTTGATTAATCGGATTCAACCTGAAGTCAGATTAATAAAGTTAGGCTCACCACTCAGCACTGTGCTGGAGCCTTGTGAGAGCAGCGGGGGAACACCTTCAACAAGAGGCAGACAGGGCCTCTCGTGTCACCATCTTTTGATACGGATCAGCGGTTGGGGCAGATCTCCACCCTCCCTCCCTCCCCACCCTCCCACCCTCCCTCCCCACCAGGAGTGAGAGGTGAAGTGGAGAGGGGGGAGAGGGAGGGAGGGAGGGAAGGAGGGAGGGAGGGAGGGTGGGTGGCGGTCTGAGCGACACCCAGCCCAGGAAGGCAACGTGATCCCCCAGAGAGACCGCAGAAGGCATGAGCCCTCTCTCCCCGAGTCTGCCTTTGGGTTTGTGAAAGTGATTATCGTGGGGCCATAGCTTGTAAAAGCAGGACACGGGGGTCTCTCTGGCCTCCCGCTGAAGGTATGCCATGCGAACACCCCACCTCTTGGTCGACCTTTGCCAATCCCCCCCCCCCCCCCCCCACCACCACCACCACTACACACACACACACACACACACACACACACACACACACACACACACACACACATTGACATCTCAGTACAACCCTAGCAGCTGACGATACGCGGCCCCTGTTCGAAGGAGGTGGATGTGCACAATTTATGTGTGTGTTTGTGTGTGTGTGCGTGTGGGGGGGCGGGGGGGAGGGGGGTATCTAACGTTCAGGGCTGTCAACAGCTGCCCTCTGGCATCCTGGGAATTTGCCCCCCCACCAATGGAAGGGTGAGGACAGGGAGCAGGTGCAGGGGGAATGGCCGACACCACCTGGATGCACGCACCCTGGCCACTCACACCTGATACGTTCACCTGAAGGTACCCGAATGTAAGGGATGTTTGTTTTGTGGGCATCCGACCATGGTAGCGTATCAATAGGCCAAAAATCACCTAAAAAAAGTACTTTGATTTGCTTTGAGGTAGAACGGCTAGGCTAGGCTAGGCTAGGCTAGGGTAGCATGCTAATAATCGTGGGCAATCCACGGGCAGGGCTCTGGGAGAATGTGCCACCCTCAGAGTTCACAGCGCCAACAGATGGTACTGCGACGTTTGGCTTCGGTTACACTTGTTTAAAGGATTCTGTTCTGTTTGTTCACTTTGGGTTTTAGTGTACACTAGCCCGCAACCTTTTCGACCTTGGGATATCTCAAGCCTTCTCAGCTTGGCAGCTGCGCCAGCGATTTATTTACATTTTTGTACTTGTTAGCCGTTACGGTTTTTAGTGATTATTCTGGAATCCATGTTTAAATATAATTCGCACACTTAAAATGGGCTAGGACTTAATGCTGACAAAATTGTGCGCCAGTGCTTTCCTTTACCGAGCTGAGATTTATCGGAAAAGAAAATCTATTGCAAAGGTCTTTTAATACAAGAGCTAAGGGTTTGACATTTTACAAGATATTACCTTTTTAGCGTGAAACTCAGTGCAGTGTTTTAAGCAAATATGGGGCCAGACAAACTGTGCTGATTTAGCGCCAGGCAGGCAATAGCCATGAATGTCAGGGATGTATATGTTGCTCGAGCTCCATGGAAACATGGCATGTAATGTTTTACTGCCACAGTAATGATCCCTCCAGGCACTCAATGTCTGACTTAATAGGTAATAGAAAATCGTATCATTTTCTGCATCTTCATCGACTATTTTCCTCTTTTGCATTTTTAGGTCCTTGAGAACTCCAAGTTGATGGAAGTTATGAGTTACCCTTCCCCAAACAAAGACAAATTGTAACCCCCCCATCGTCTGGCACCAGGAAACTGTGTGCACCATCGAGGGGCTTTAGACTAGACGTGCTTCACATCCCACAGTGGAAGCAGACTAAACCAAACCCACAAAACAAGCAAACCGCCAAGAAATCCAAGCGTATCAAGACTTTCAGAGGTTTTGCCAGGACGCCTCAGGCGATTTTCAAAACGCCACGCCAAAATAAGACAAAAATCCGGTGGGGGGAAAAAACGGTGTTATTTTGGCCCAGAAAAGGCCTGGTAAATGATGCATGGAGGCTACGTGTACGCGTATCAGGTCCTCGCCGCGGCGCATTGGCAGGGTAAACCCACGCCTCGGCATGATGGATCTCTATTTCTCATCTCACCGGCAACAGCTTTATCACAGGACAGGGAGCGCTCTCCCCATATTTCCACCGCTGAGAGAGAGAGAGAGAGAGAGAGAGAGAGAGAGAGAGAGAGAGAGAGAGAGAGAGAGAGAGAGAGAGAGCGAGAGGGCGAGAGAGAGAGAGAGAGAGAGCGAGCATGGGAACTATTGACAAAAACGAAGGAAACCCTTGACTCAGGGGTGTTCTGCTTTCCCGCTATGATAGTCATTTTATTTCCCTGAGATGATTTTGCCGCATACTTTCCCTATTTTATCTGGCTTACACGTTAGTCCGATAATTCAAGTGAAAACATCTTTAAGGGGTATGATCTTTGCCACAAAAAAAAAAAGATTTACAACCAAAGGATGTCCAAGGTCTGCTATTCCTCAAATCAACACTTCCTTCACCCAAAATCGTCCCGCATTTTTCTTTCCGTTTTTTTTTTTTAATTTCCAGATTTACGGGTGAAAACATGAAATGGTTTAAACTTAGTGTCCCTCTGCCTCGGCGGTGCTGGGAAGGACCTGGGCAGCGGCACACAGAGACGCCACCGTGCCATGTGTGTGTTATCGCCAGCTGCCTGTGTGGTGATAGCGTGGCACCGCTCCGCTCTGTCCTGTCCTGCTGCCTCACTCAGCCGAGGCTGCTGCCAGTCGGCCTGTTGGCAGGGCCGCTTTGCTCCAGACACTGGGTCCGGGGCCACGGTCGCTGGTGGTGCGATGGACCGACGACAGCCCCGGGCGCAACCCCTTTGGACCAACAGCAGCCTCCGTTTTTTTCTTTACGACGCAGAACAAAGAACCACACTGTATGTGTGCATTTGTGTGTGTGTGTGTGTGTGTGTGTGTGTGTGTGTGTGTGTGTGTGTGAGAGAGAGAGAGAGAGAGAGAGAGAGAGAGAGAGAGAGAGAGAGAGAGAGAGAGAGAGAGAGAGAGAGAGAGAGAGAGAGAGAGAGAGAGAGAGAGAGAGAGAGAGAGAGAGAGAGAGAGAGAGAGAGAGAGAGAGACAGAGAGAGAGAGAGAGAGAGAGAGAGAGAGAGAGAGAGAGAGAGAGAGAGAGAGAGAGAGAGAGAGTGCAGCGGCCCAACACTTTTTGTAGTGCCATGTAAAATCTTTGGTTTGGCAGTTTGCTCGCCAACACATTATTTTCATCAGACGTTTTTTTTTTTTACAACCTTTCTTGCCCCGGAGGCAAAAAGACCCACAAAACATTTGGTTTATTTTGTATGACCCAGCCTGATATGAACAGAGGGTTATAGTAGCTAAGTGAAATAGAACATGTGGGGAATTAGGGTTTGGCAGAGGTGGCACACCTGACCACTAGAAACACTGCCCTGTTTTGAAAGAGGCAAATAATAATAGAGGTGGTTAACGAAGACCGAGAACCGACAGAAAATGGGGCATTAAGATCCCCTTCTTTTGCTCCAATAGAAGCTCACCAGATCAATTACGTGCAGGCTTGTATAAAGCTACCTGTTCGTCTAAGTGCCCTAGCAGCTGCTGCACACATTGTCTATTGTGCTCCCAATATGAAACATTGCATCACACAATAAAGCCATTCGCAGGCTCCAATTACAGGATTTCTTAAATGATGAATCAGGAGCCGTCGAAAAATGTGACACCAAACATCCCATTGTCGGTGGCGGAGAGCACTTTCCCCCCCCGTAATATTTCATATTGAGCCATTGCAATAGCAGCCCTAGCAGCCTCTCTGTTTTGCACCTTATGATTCCTTCTTTGATTCCCCCTTGAAGGAATGATGGCGGCTGTTTCCACTAACTCCCTACTCCCCCCTCTCTCTCCAAGTGCCATGTGGCATGATTAAAGAGAAGAGCGTGGGAGAAAATGAGTTTGCCACCCCGTACCCGTGTCTTGATAGATGGAGTGCAACAAGCCACACCGCGCCTCTGTTTTTGCATGAAGACGAAGGAGGGTGATGAAGAGGTTTGTGTAAATGCCCGCCCGGCGCCTCGTGATGGATCAACCCCCCTCCCTCCATCGCTGGGTTGGGGAGTGCCGAGAGAAGCCACCCGGTGGTTCCATTCATCTTAACCTGAGCCGCTAGTGATTGCTAATGTAACCAGCCCTGACGGTACATTAGACAGGAGGAGGTGGAGACCTTTAAGCTTCAAACTTTTGCTGTCTCTTTGCTCCTTCCTCCTTGCTTTTGGAAGACAGTGTAGGGGGGAGTGACGGACTACACTGTCTGGGGCCCGGGCTTTGCTGTATTTCACCTAGTGGGTGCTGCCCCAGGCTTGAATTAAAATTGTGTAGCCGTCCGTGAAACAAAAAAGGCAGACTTGGAAGGCGAACACAGGGCTCTTGCGGGGTGGCTCTCACAGGTGTAGTCTCTTTGTGTTCACCGATTGGAACAGGTGGTTGGGTACTGCTGCTTCCATTGTATTCTGCGGTGTTGGTGTTGTTGCTCTGCCGCGATGGACTTCTGCACCGCGTAGCCACCTTTAGCCACAGGAATCCCTTTGAAACGCCCTGAGTTATTGATCCTATTGATCAGGGCATGGGTACAACACTGATTTGCAGGGGTTGACCAGAACAGACAGCGCAGGCAAGGCTTTTTGTCTTTTTTTTATGGGCTTGTGTAATGCGTCCTCTGGAAACCTGACACCTTGAGAACGGACAGTTAAATCTTGTTTGTGGTAAAATCTATTTTTCTTACCCTCCGGTGTCTCGTTCAGTCCCGCCACACCTATGTTCCCTCTGATCAAATCAAATTCTAACGAGGCCCCCGAAGGAATGAGGCAAACATTAGTTCCCATCACTGAGTTTGAGGTGGATCACTGAGCTATTGATAGTCATTACAGAAATATTACCCTTTGACTTCAGCCTTTCTTTTTTGCCTTATAACATACAGTTATCGGTGGTTGACATGGCTCCTGGCTAGCATTTGGGTTAGCTAAGTTCATTTTTCGTCTTTCACAGTAAGGGCGTAACAGCTTTTTTTTTTTCAAGAACCCAGACCATTTGAACTGTCAAACAAGTGGTGAAGCGCAGGCTTATTATGTCATTATGCTGTCAGGACAATTGTTTATCCTGACATTCATGTCTCGCAACTAGACATCTTCTCTCTCTCTCTCTCTCTCTCTCTCTCTCTCTCTCTCTCTCTCTCTCTCTCTCTCTCTCTCTCTCTCTCTCTCTCTCTCTCTCTCTCTCTCTCTCTCTCTCTCTCTCTCTCTCTCTCTCTCTCTCTCTCTCTCTGTCTTTATCTCTACAGACTTATCCATTATGATCAAGAGAAGGAAGTGGAGCTATTTAACTAACAGAATCCGTCTAGACAAATCTTAAGCAAACTGACATAGTGCTCTCCCAAGATGGCTGCTTTAGCCAGCGCTGCACCGTCTGCCAAGTTTCTTTGAGGACACACTCAAACAAGCGGGCAGGCGGTGCGTCTCCGTTCATTATTAATCCACACAATTTAGCAGAACTGCATTTATTACCGTGGTGGAGGCATGATTACATCCATTACCAGTTCACTGATTGATTGCTTCATTTGGGGTTCATACAGTTCATATTTATTTTTGCATGTATTTGACGGCATTATGCAAAAATATGCATTGTGACTGAATTATTGGGCTTTAGGTGTGGGTATATTGTTGTGGATTGTAGCTTTAGAGTTGATTATTAATTGATGAATTTTGACAAAAAACGTT
>NC_079429.1:9429372-9431442 GCF_026213295.1 Gadus chalcogrammus
TGGCGTTCATAACCGCTCCTGATTGTCCAACTGACGGTTTTTGGAGGACGTCTATTAACTTTCGTCCTCTAAGCCTGCGGTCCGACGCCAGCAGCCTGCTGCGTCCCGGGGAGGAGGGCCGGAGCAGAGAGCAGGCAGCCCTGTTGTCCAGACCCTGACAATGAGCCTCTGCCCTGTAATTATCTTCTGTTTGGGAGGCCATCCGTCTTTGGTGCCGGCGAGCTGACAGGCTAAAACATTAGCACGTCGTCAGCAGCAGCAGGAGCCTCTCTCAGTGCTGCCGCAGTGCTCCGGTACACATCACATGATCGCTCCCTACCCTGCTTATCCCCCCAACTCCCCCACATGGGGGTACACATATTCTGTCAGGAGGGTTGGGGTGGGGGGGGGGGATCCGTCTGTCTTTCTATCTATGTAGCTATCTCTCCATCTATCCATTTCTTCTACCTATCTATGTTTGTTTGTTAGTCTGTCTGTCTATCTGTCCGTCGCTCTGTCTGTCTACCCGTCTATCTATTTATATCTACCTATCTCTGTCTGTCTGTCTGTTAGTCTGTCTATCTGTCCGTATCTCTCCGTCTATCTTTCTGTCTATCTGTCTGTCTGTCTGTCATCTTTGTCCATTCATCGATGTATCATATCCTAAAAATGTTGTTTATCTTTCTCTACACGGTTTATCTATTTGGCTGCCTGCTTATCTATCTATCTATTATCTATGTATTTGTCCATCTATCTATTATCTGTCTATCCATCCATTCAGCCATCAACCCGTCTATCTGCCACTGGTTCTAGAAAATACATTCTGTGTTTTGGTTTTCAGGTGATTCTTCATTGGGATCATTTAGAACCCTATTTTTCCCCCCTTTCTCATAGACATAGTCGTTACCCATCATGCTCCACCTGAGCGGAACAGCTTAGCGTCGGCGTCAGCAGGCAAAACCGGTGCAGGTAGCATCGCGCGACCGCTAGCTCGTCGAGAGGAGTCACTTTCTTCATACACTGCTGCCTTCGACAGAGAAACAAACTGCGGGGAGGAAAAATATAAAGTCGAATTTTTTTTCCCTCTGCTATTTATCTAATGGTTAATGCAAACGGGGAAATAGCGCCAAATGGAAATGGCGCGTTGGACTGCCCGTGGTTCAACCCGCCCTCCATCCTGCCTTCCTCTCCTCCTCCACATTTCATTGTAATCCTTGGTGAGCATTCAATCATGTTAGTGACTTGTTATAGGCGCCATCGGTTCTCCATAATGTTAGGAATAAATGAAAAGTAAGATCCTATCAAATAGACACACTAAAGAGTGTGAGTAAAAGGGGTATTAAACCCAGAGTTACTGAGACTGTAATGTACTGAGTCCACGTTAAAGAGAGGCGATAAAAGGATGATTTTATTCATGGTATGCACCACACACACACACACATATCAAAACATATACACACAAACATATACACACATACACACACACACACACACACACACACACACACACACACACACACACACACACACACACACACACACACACACACACACACCTACACACACACAGACTTTGATACTTGTCCTGTGGCAGGACAGCAGAGGGGGTGCTCTGTCAGGCCCACCATGGGGAAGTGTGTGGGGCTGGGGGGGGCTGGGGGGCTTAGCATTGAGATGATGCCAGCTGCTTTATATTCTGCACCCAGCAGGACCTTGAGAGGTAGGGAGAGAGAGAGGGAGGGAGGGAAGGAAAATAAAGGACATCTTTAAAGAAGGATATGAGACAAACCAATGAAATGTAGAAGGAGAAGGAGCAGAGAAATCAAATAAATGCACGAGAAGGTGAGGGAGAGAGGATGAGGAGGGAGAGGGGCATGCTCGTCCCAGGTATGGAGCGAGTGAGGAAGAGGCATGGAGTCGATGTAATCACTTTGAGACCCTTGACACTGCTCTCCTCCTGAGGCTAGGCTCATGACAACCAGCTCCTCCTCTTGCCTAATCCATCTCTTTCAGTGACTCTGTTTGTTTCTCTCTCTCTCTCTCTCTCTCTCTCTCTCTCTCTCTCTCTCTCTCTCTCTCTTCTCATCTTCT
>NC_079429.1:9436542-9526542 GCF_026213295.1 Gadus chalcogrammus
TGGGGAGTCCAACGCGGTCTGTGTTTACACAACCACCCGCTCTGGCACTACAGAGTAATAGCTTGTCACAATGACGAACACGCAATGAGGTGTTTCTTTCAACAGAGGAAGTCTGGGCTGACCTGTTCTGCCTAAACGCCCTGTTCCCCAACCCCCGTCCCCCGCCTCCGAAACCCCACCCTCTACCTCCCGATGTACAGCACCACAGGAACCGCCACCACGTACCCACGTTGCAGTGCAGCGGTCGGAGCCCGATCACTTAACCATGCTTCCCAAGGGGGGTTCTTGTCTCACCACGCAACCGGCCACTTTGAATGTATGTCACTGTACGCGAGAGAGAGAGGGCGGGACTTCCGGGCATGGTTTCGGAGGCGGGGATATTTTTTTCAGTTCAATGAGTTTAGCGTTGCGAGGCGAGAGATAGCGCTCAATATGGATATCCTCCTTATCTTTGTGGTTGTCCTTCTTGTCATGTTCGTATCTTCTCGCTCAGGGGACTGGGAACTCATGGGAAGGTTTTTCATTTGCGGTAGCCCGGCATAACAGCACAATTCATGACCCTCGCTCAGCCCACCTATCCGCAGTAACCAAACGGCAACACGCCTATCAGGAGCATCAATCGGCATGGAGGAGACAAGGTCCGCCATGCGGTGACCTCCTCACCCCACCGATCTAGTCGGGTTCCCTCTGAAGTTTGAGTTCAGGTACGCTCCCCCTTACGATGGGCTGCTCTCTCGCTCTGGCCATCCGTTGTACCTTGTAGTGAACCACAGGTTGTTCAGTCTGTGTTGGTGTGAGGCACGTGGCTGGCCCTGACATTGCGGCGGTTCTGGGCTCGGTAACGCCCGCTGTGGGTCTAGCGGTCTGACTCCTATAGCGTGAGCATTGGGACGCCTCATGTTCGTTTTTCTTAATCAGAAGATTGACATTGCAAGCATTGCACTGTGTTTTCACTCTCTCGTTATGCACTGTCCCTGAATGTATTCACATGTGGCTACATTGAAAATCAGGGTCAAGTTCCTTGGCCTTGTTTTTGCTGTAAATATCCCCATCCATCAGAGCACAGAGGCGTTTAAGGGCAATAGCAACCTGTCTTGTAAAAGAGGTGCATTCCACTGGTACTGCCTCTTTAAGCTGATTCAATCACTACTCAATTGTCTGTCCTGACCAGAGCAAGGGAATTACAAAGATATGTGAGGTAAATTAAAATGGCTTTATGGTCGCGGGCTTTTAAAGCGTGGCCTCTTCAGCTCACCAAGGAAATTGAGTTTGCTAGCGAAAAAATGCACTTCTCTCTTAACCCCCTCTGACCGGCCGTCACAGACACACACAAACTTTCCCTTTGAAGGCTAAACAGACAGAAATGAGGGCGGATTGGTTCTTTCGGCGGAGTTATGGCCGCCCTGATCCTATTACCCACCCCACTGAAAAATGTGTCTGCAGGCCCCAGGAGCTTTTAACCTTTCGCTGCACCGAGGGCTTATATTCACGGGGGCAGGCCAGGCCCCTTGTGTGAATGTTGCGTTTAGTAGTCAGCCCTCGCCGTGGCCCCTCGGGAAGACATGAGGGGCGCCGGGGACGTTCCAGGCCCAGAGCCTAAATCTGACAGAGGCTTACTCTATTGGGAGGGATCCTCTCTATCGGGAAATGAACAGCAGCCTGGAATTATTCAGGGACTTCCTGTTGACCCAAACTTGTGCTTCTGACTGCAAAATCGTTTTTTTGCAGTAAAAGGGTTTTAACAAGAGCATTTTGTAATAACTAAGCATAAGTGTTTCAGGGGTAATAGAATTATTTTGGAATTGATTCAATCCAAAAGGTTAAGTTCAGTTCTTAAGTTATAATTTGTATGTCCGGCCCAGTCTGGCCTTTACTGGTCTACCAGGTCATCTTACGTTTCTGCAGAAGCGAGTGTTAAACTTTAACCACTTATTGCTTAAGTTGAAGAGGGATGCAATGATGTACTCCGCACACACAGACACCCACACACACTTTAAGCGTGCCATTGCAGTCTAACTGACAAACATGTTTCTCAGTATTTCAGTATTTCAAGGCTTGGTAAGAACATGAACGTGTGTTTCCAAACAAAAAACAAAAAAAAGCCATTCCTTATTGGTTTACATGGCCAGCCACCGCAGACGAGACGTTGCGTTCGCTTCCAGCGGCCTTTTCCTCTAGGCGTTTATTAATCGCTGTTGCCTTTGCATCAGACTACTATGTAACTTTTCGTTGGAGGAACCCTCTTTAAGTGGGCCTGGGGAACATATGCTTATACGGCGTGAATGCTGAACAAACAGCGCCCCTGGGTAGGTAACTTTCTCCGAGACAGATGCGTCAGGGACATAATGATGTGCATAGCAGCCACCGACGAAAACAAATAAACAGCTGCTCACTTTGCATCGGTTTTCTTTTTTTGGCGGTGGTAAATGTTTTGTTCTAAATGCATACGATGAGAGAAGGGCTTCTTCGGAAAGTGCTTTGGCGTTTGCCGACTGCTTCGTCTCATGTGGTAGCCTCCACCCACGTGCGGCGAAAGACAACTGCAATGCGGTAAACAAACAAGCACCAGACGACAGAAGTTATTTTTCATTTATTTTCACGAAATAAACAGTGACAATGTTCTTCCGACAATCTGGACTGAATTCCGACACCAAACACCGTCTGTGTGATAAACAAATATTTTCCAAGATATGAGGATAATTCCCCACCAGGGTGGACCCCTGGTTGTATTATATCTACTTGTGTGGCAGGTGTTGCTGGAGATGGGGGTCTCCACCTCCCCGCCCCCTCTGGCTAACGTGTTGGCTCAAATACCGCGGAGAAGCTCTGAAAACAGGCATTAAAGCGGGCCCTAATCCCTGCGCCCTCCTAGCAGACGTGCCCCCAGCCGCCAGCGCTCTGAGAGCCGTCCAACCGTTTATGTGAAACCAAAGCACCGCCTCATCAAAGGGATTTTCTATTTTTTTTCATTTATTTTTTTTAAAAGGCATTGAAGGTGAGGCAGAAACGTCAGAGAATTCCCTGCCGTATCCGTCAGGGCGGTTCTTTCCTCCTCGTTTTTTCCTTTTTCCAACGAGTGCTGTTTCTGAATTTCCAAAGACTTCTTTCACCGAGGTGGTGGAATTAACACATCAAAATCCACCCCGGCCCAAACAAACAAACACAAACACACATATTAGATCAATAGTGAGAGGGAGAGGGAGAGAGAGAGAGAGAGAGAGAGAGAGAGAGAGAGAGAGAGAGAGAGAGAGAGAGAGAGAGAGAGAGAGAGAGAGAGAGAGAGACAGGGAGAGAGTGAGAGAGATAGAAAGGGAGAGGGAGAGAGAGAGAGAGAGAGAGAGAGAAAGGTAATGGACCAAACAATATAACTCGTACTCCGCCTCTCTTGCCCAGTAGATTATTTAGACAGTGCTATCCTCACACTCTGTAGCCAATGTACTCTGCAATAATACCAGGTTGCCCTGTTTCGCGCACCCATCCAACAGCATCGGATTTCATTCAGAAAAAAGTCAGACCTGGTGCCAATTCCTGTGCCAACGTCAAGGCCAAATCATTTTTGATTGACATTAAGTTATAATGAGCCACCTTAAATTACACTAAATAGATGGAGAGAATGAGCATCATAGGATCAGGTGATATCACTTGAATCCTTTTAATTTATTTAAAACCATATATTTTAGCAAGAAATAAAAATCAGATTTGTCCAATAGAGACCTTATAATAACAACAAATTGACATGAACCACTCAACCATCACAAGCACTTATTGAATGTCTCCAACACTACATCATTCATTTTGGGGAAAAAGAGCATTGCTGGTGTCTTTAAGCAGAGACTTGAACTCTGACCCTTTCCCTGTGGGGTCCTGACCCTTCTCGCTGACCCATCAACAAACTAATTTGTCCACTCTGACCCTTAAGTTCTTGCTACTTGTCGTCTGGCCCAGGCTGCATCCGTTATAATAACACTCTCTGGGTAGTCGATAGCAACAGAGAGGAGCATCCCACAACACTGGCCCATACATTTTAATGCATAACACTCTTTTTTTTCACACCTTCAGTAGCAAAGGTGAATTGAAGTGTTTTCCATTGAGTTGTGATGTGTTCAGCGATTCCACATTCCTTTGTATCTTTGAAAAAATACCTGGCACTGTTACAGTCTACATTTTTCAATGTTTTAGATATATGGAGATTTTAAAAGGCAGTATTTTATCCCGCTTAAATTAAAGGAGCGATTGCTTACCAGCCAACACGGTCAATGTATGCCTAGGAGTGTGATATACATGATGTATTTCTCCATATAAGTCACACAATAACAGCCAGAACAACAGAGAGAAGCAATGGCAACTCGGGGAACTTTCAGTGACCCAACATCAAACCCTGAACCCAACATCTGCCGGGGCCTGATTGGTGTTATAAATCCACTTGTGCTCTTTCAAAAGGGCATCTCAGGGATTGTATTACTGTCATGACCGGCGTCTGTCCGAGATCATGTTTTGTTTCAGGGCACGATTCAGTGAGATCAGATGCGCAGAATAGGAGTGTGTGGTGTGCGAAGAAGGAGAGGCTGGATCAGAGATCAGCAGTATGACTGACATGTAGGAGGTGGACGTGGGCAGGGCTGAACTCCCCTGATTGGCATGTGATTTGAGTGACAGGACACTGCAAACCTGTTCAACACAGTTCCTTCGTAGTGTTGGCCCCGCCCCCTCTACAATCATCTGCAGCTTGACTCCAGCTGTGGAAACACTTTGCGCCGGTGCCTGTATGTGTGTGTTTTTGTGTGTGTGTTGCATGTATGAGACACTGAGACACACACACACACACACACACACACACACACACACACACACACACACACACACACACACACACACACACACACACACACACACACACACACACACACACACACACATTTGATTCGGCGAAACGCATGACAGGGAACCAGCCCATAAAACAGCAGTGAAGCAGACGAACATGGAACATGGTGGAAGGAGGAGACATGCCTCTTCTACCTCCTCCTGTCCTCCCTGTCCCTTCCGCCTCACCTCCCTTTATCCTCCCAGTACGTGCACTAAATCTACCTGTCCCTCCTCCTCCTCTCCTCCTCTCCTCCTCTCCTCCTCTCCTCCTCTTTGTTCTCCGGTCTGGTGTCAGGCTAATAGAAACGTCCCTGCCTGTACATCAGTCTTATCGATTCGGCTCCTCTCTCTCCGCTCCCCCCTCGCCGCGTGCTTTCTCGGCGGTTCCCCCTCCCCCCCTGTTATCGCCCCCCCCCCCCCCCAGCTTCCCCGGTGACAAACGGCCCCTGTGTGGAGGAGATAATTACCTGGCGCAGGTATACTGTTGCTGTTGAGACGGATCTTATTTATAGAAGGGCGGACGGGAGGTCAACGGTTCTTCATCCAGCTCCATTAAGCTGTGAGTGGCTGGCTGGTGTGTGAGTGCGTGGCGCTGTATACCAGAGAGCTGGTTAGGTATAGGTCTATATTGGTTTCGAGGGGGTCACACTTGGTCCTTTGACTGGTCTAGGGAGCAGAGGGCGGGGAGGAAGATCCAACGCAGACATGTCTTCTGACATTCACAGGCAATACGCACAATATCGCGTTTTTATATCAACGTGCATGTAGGCACACAGGCACCAACGCACACACATGTCAACTCTAATACATTTATACAAACCAGACACACACGCAACAAAATGCACAATTACACGTGTTGGTATTCACTCAAATGTGCTCACACTTGATGCATGTGCACACACATACACACACATACTCACACACACACACACACGCACACACACGCACACACTCAAATATGTTCACACACACACATACACAACCTAACACAGAGATACTCACACAACCAAACACAAACATACCCACGTACACACGCACATACTTGTGTGTGCAGATACCCATCCGTATATTGGCACACATCCCGAAACACACATACACATACGTACACACATGGTTCTTGGACATACAGTCATACACACACAGACAAACGCTAAGACCACCTTGTGCAGAAGGCTGAGCGCCCGGCACGCAGCGACGCCTTGCAACGCGTCGGCGCTTTAAGGCGGCAGAGGGAGAATGGTGCGGCTGCTTCAACACTGATGGTGCTGACGGTGCCTCAGAGACCTACCTTCCTCCAAACCTCTCTCTCTCTCTCTCTCTCTCTCTCTCTCTCTCTCTCTCTCTCTCTCTCTCTCCTCTTCCCCCCCCCCCCCCCCCCCTCTGCCCCTCTGTGTTCAAGCGGCATCCACTCTCTTCAAGCGCCACCAACAACAGCATTGATCCGAAGCAGTAAAGGCAGCACTGGGAGACTGTGAGAAACCGTGATAAGAACCCAAAAGAAAACAACACAAAACATGGGGCCGAGAAAAGAGCGGGAAAAAGGTCCACAAAGGGGAACGGGGGGGGGAGGTCGTAAGGCAGGGAGGACCCACTGATGAATCGTGTGTTTTTATGGCCTCGCCAGAGTCCAGGAGATTATACCCGTTTACATTAAGCAGTCGTTATTTATATTCATACACACTTATACAGAAAGAGATTTAGAGGGGGAGATTTAATTCGGGGAGCGGAAGGGGAGAGGTGTGTGGGGGGGTCTCCAGATGCTACCGCGGACAAAGCGTGTGAGCGTTGCAACGGACTACGCATTAGAAGTTAATAATTGTCTCGGCAGCCATCTGGACATAGGGAGAGTTACTGTTGTAGGGTAGAGGAGGAGGAGGAGGACGAGGAGGAGGAGGAGGAGGAGGCAGGCAGACATAAGAGGGAATTAAAGGGGTCCGACCTCAGGTTTGGTCCGCTGGAGGGGTGAGTGAGGGGAATCGGAGCAGGTTGTGAGGAAGCGACTTGGCACGGGGGACGTAATCCATTTTCGTCGCGGCCGCAGAAATTAATGCTTGAGTCCCCTCTGAGCCAAAAAAGAAAACGAAAAGAAAAGTGAAAACATGAGTGAGCGCTTTAATCAAAACTCGGATGAATTACCACCTAGGCTGGTCCTCAGTGGAGGAGGAGGGAGGGCGGGGGCGGAGTGCTGGTCGGGTTTCGGAGCTCAGAGAAGAGGCGAGGGGTGTGTGGGGGCTTAGGTTTTAACTTTTAAAAACAACTCGGGGTCCCCGTGCGTGGGCCGACATGTGGGAGGGGTGCTGGGGTGGGGGTGGGGGTGGAGGGGGGGAAATGAGGAACGTGTGTTGAGTATCAGAGTGGTGGCAGGCGACCGGGGGGGTGCTTCAACACGAAGGTGGGATTAGGGCTGTCAATAGAGCGCCGTGTGCCCGATCGTGTCAGAGCTGTAGCCAAAAGGGGGCTTGAAATAAGGCTGCCTTGCAACACACACACACACACACACACACACACACACACACACACACACACACACACACACACACACACACACACACACACACACACACACACACACACACAAGAACACACGTATGCAGACACACTGCCTCACTGCCTCTGTGCTGGGCGGGTCCAGGATCTGACAAGAACCGACTTCCCTGGCTGGATGATGAGGTGTCTGGGCTGGCGGATACCACCCAGAATGCTGGGAGGAGGTCACTTCCAGGACGTTGATTGGACTAAGGGTTGGCTAAATCAGGCTTACGCGACTGAATCAACCGTAGAGAATGTATGGCAAACTTGAATTTTGCTCCCCGTTAAGGGAGCCTCATCAGGGACTGCTTGGAGAGAGATTGGAAAAGTCAAGGGTTAAACCATGGATTATGGGCGACCTAAAAGGAATCCTGGAGAGAGAGAGAGAGAGAGAGAGAGAGAGAGAGAGAGAGAGAGAGAGAGAGAGAGAGAGAGAGAGAGAGAGAGAGAGAGAGAGAGAGAGAGGGAAGGCACTCGAAACAGAGACAGAGAGTAGCCACTTGACCGGTGGAACAGACAACCGTTGCAGTTCCCTGGGAGTCGACTTTATACGAGCCACAGACACAGGCAAATCAGATTAAGAAGTCAAATACAAGTAATCTAACCGACCCCTTGATTCAATTACGGCCCTATCCCCTTGGAGACCCCCAGGAACTAGCTTATTAGGATCCCTAATTAATTGAAAATCAAACCTGCCCACCACCACATCTGCGACATGTTATCTTGTTTGTCGAGCCATTGCTCTTCCTGTTTGAAGAGGTTTGTCCAAACAAGCCTAGCATTGCGGGTAATTACATCACCCAGCGGAGTGGAAGGGTCTCTTAGGATGCCCGAGGCCACACAACGACCAGCATCCGACAAAACAGGTGATGTAGAGTGCTTTGCAAGTTTCAGGTTTCACCCGCAGAGGTTTTCCCTCCGGGGAGGATTTCCATGTGGGACGGACACTCTGTTTTGCATGTTAATTGAAACCGTCCACAATTGACTCTTAAAAATATTTTTAAAAAAAATAACCCCAGGAAGAGTTTAACAGCAATGTATTCAGCAACCTCGATCAAGGACACACCCAGGAAAATAAGGTGGTGGCCAAACGGTGCAGTTTCCCGGCCCTGGTGGATAGTATAGATCGTTGAGGCAAATTACTTTACAGTGGGAATTCGGTCACTGTGGTCAGAACCTGGACCTTGCCTCAGTCTCATTGGCTCATGTCTTCTCTATCCTGTCACTCTCTCTCTCTCTTTCTGTCTCCCTCTCTCACAGACACACACATACGCATAGAGAGAAAGAGAGTGAGAGAGCGTGAAGGACAGAGGGAAAGAAAGATTGTGCACAAGAGACTCACAAGATTCCGTTAGGTCCCATCCGCATTGTTTGCGGTCAGGGAAAACGTTGTTTCACTGAGTTTTTCTTACGTTATTTGATGGCCGACCACATTACGTCTACCATAGCACAGAAAAAGCCCATTCCCTTCATCCCTCGTGTCCTCTTTATCCTTCATCTCTCCTCCATCAATCCCTCCTCTTTGTTCACACCAAAGTAAGCTCTGAGTATCTGGCCAATGCAGACAGGGATGCCATTCGGATGAAATACTCCCTGTTAAAACTCTCCTCGTTTTTTGGGGTATTTTTCTGTTGGTTGGAAAAGCCATCCCATTCCTGAGCAAATACTGGGAAGGGTGCTCTGGAGAATGTGGGAGGAGAAGAGAGAGAGGCAGAAAACCGCCACCGCCACATAAATCTCGCCTTCAAGGGAAATATCCTCCCTGCTTGAATCGGGGACTCAGAAGATGTGTTTACTGCTAGCGTTTGAGGTGGGGGGGGGGGGGGGGGGGCGAGGATGGCCGGTAAGAGAACATGGGAGGCAGGCTCACTGATATACGATTGAACTACTGTTGAAAGGATCAAAAAAGTGCACGGATGATGGGTAGGCCAGGCTGGGAGTTTAGAGGAACCCAAGGAAACCTTCCAGAAGCTCTGCCACAGGCTGCAGTCAGAGCGGTGGCGCTGGGGATCTTAAAGCAAGCTGGGGTGGTGGTGAGGGGGGAGGGGCCGTGGTCGGCGTGTGCAGCCACCTGAAATAAAGCAGTTCTTTATTCATCGGGCTGATGATGGACAGTTCCAGTTTTGTGCCTCCTGTGTAAACATCCACCAACATCTGCTGGTCCTGTCGGCCCGTGACAAGGGCGGGGGGGGGGGGGGGGGGGGGATATGCCAGGGTTGCGTCACCGGAATGGCGTTCCGGCACACTGTCCACAATGACGCCCTGTTGTCTCAGTCACTCATTTACACTTTACTCTTTACGCATTACGCTTTGTTTTTCGTCATCAATGAGCAGATAGGGCTTAGGTACCATGCTCAAGGATTCTTGGGCGTTTTACATCTTTAAACTCAATACTGATTTCTAATCCTTTTCATCTAGGAGTGCTTCCATGGTTACCCATGATGCTTTGCGGTATTCTTGGTTTCTTGTGGTGATTGTCGCCTGCATCATTGACCTTGTTTAGTTACTGGTGGGTGGCAAGAACCGTGACTGTAAATGTTATTTTCTCGAGTGAGCTTCCCTGCTGTGAGTGTGAAGCTGGCGTGCTTGTTAATACAAGCAGTGTTCTACAGTAAACAGAGCATGGTGGAACGCTTTAAATCTCTCTGAGTCTGGGCTCTATCATTTGGTGCCATAAACTTATAGAGTCCTTGCTTCCGACATTGTACCGATGCTATTCATATTGGTGCTGAGCTTTCAAGGGGATATGGGGAAAAGCTGAGCTGCAAACTTTGAATAACGGTAAAGAAACGATAAAAATGGAAATCAACTAATTGAACAGTAACAGTTCAGTGGTTAATATTTGTACTCCAGGCAGGGTGGTCGTTCAAAGGATCATGCAGATCAGTGACGTTTTCCCCCTTTTATAAACATTGTTCGGGTTTCCTCACAATCGGAGGTCAACCGTTAAAATCTGGACCTGTCTTCTGTCTGTCTGGTGGAATTCCAATAAAAGTCATTGGCGGTTTTATATTGTTTGTCTGTGGGATTGTGTATGTGTGTGAAGCTGTGCGTTCGTCTGCCTGCGTGTGTCTTCCCAGTGTGCCATGTTTGGACGCAGTGTGTGGGGAGAGAGGACCCGCTGAGATCTCTTTCAGCAGCAGATGGGAACGTGTAGGTCCATTAGGCGGAGGAGCACGCTCCAGCAGCTCCAGTCAAGACACACCGCACAATCTATTGATTCTCCGCTGAAAAGAAAATTACAATCCAGACAGCTAGTTTACAATTCTTTTGGGGTGCCGCCCGGGAAATAAAAAAATAACAACACATCCTGTTCAGAGGAGATAACTCAATAATGAAACGTATTTTAATTATTTATTTTTTTGTACTATTTCAGAAATATGCGTAGTGAGAAACAGGTGATTGACGTGGAACACACCCGCCACCTGTTTTTTTAAAAAAAAGGAGGTTTTCTCCATCAATTGAAAGTTGGGCCAGACAACATTAATGAGCGGAAGCATGAATGAATGTTGCAGTGCATTTATGTTGGTCCACCTCCTGCAGAGGGGTTATAGTAGAGTTTCCTGTCAGACAGAGACTACAGGGTCAGTGTCCCGGGCCAGACTGTGGACCGGTCATGGTGCGTAATGGACCGGAACGGCCAGTGGAATCTGTGTGTTGACTACTACCATGAGGGGGCTGTAACGAGGAACAATGTGACCTTGTGTCCTTACAGCCTTTCTGTAGGCACAGGACATAGTAAATAAATACAAAACAACCACGGGGGGAAAACAACATTGCATGCAATGTTATTCTAGAGCTGACAGCATTCCATTACAGTCATCCATAGCACAGTCCAATGAGGCAGGTGGAGCCTTATGACCAGTCAGTCATGACCATGACCAAGCCTGGTCTATAATTCTAAGGTTTATTTAGTTATTTAATCCCCACAAACCAACGATAATACTGGTAATACTTCAGACATCCTTTAAATTGTTGAGGGGTACATTACTCAAAAGGTGGTTACTCTAATGAAGTCAGAGGAAGTATACACAATACAGTTAGTTGTCAGGTAAGCCACACACGATGGACAACTCACACATGTACACACTTTGGGTTCCGTTCTTTCTCAAACTAGACAAGTGTTTCTTTAGCTATTGAACAAACTTTTTTTGTTGCCTGTGTGTTCCTGTGCTCGCAGGCTGGCCAGTGTGTGAAAAGACTAACTAGCACTCTGAGAGAAGAGAGGGGTGTGTGTGTGTGTGTGTGTGTGTGTGTGTGTGTGTGTGTGTGTGTGTGTGTGTGTGTGTGTGTGTGTGTGTGTGTGTGTGTGTGTGTGTGTGTGTGTGTGTGTGTGTGTGTGTGTGGTGTGTGTGGTGTGTGTGTGTTTGTGGCTGGGTGGGTAAATGGGGGGGGGGGATGGCTGGGGGGGGTATAGCATGTGTTGCTGCAGTCTGCAGTGCAAGAGATAATAATGTTGTGTCCACTCCAAACTTCCCACCATGCTCCTAGTGCGAGCGCCAAGCTTATTCACCGCACAGGATGGACTGTGTTATGTGTGTGTGTGTGTGTGTGTGTGTGTGTGTGTGTGTGTGTGTGTGTGTGTGTGTGTGTGTGTGTGTGTGTGTGTGTGTGTGTGTGTGTGTGTGTGTGTGTGTGCGTGCGTGCGTGCGTGCGTGCGTGCGTGCGTGCGTGCGTGCGTGCGTGCGTGCGTGCGTGCGGTTAGATGGTCTCTAAAAGACACACCTATAAGAAACATGCATACAATTATTCGTATTGGAATTCACCCGTTTTTGTTATACATATTTACAGTAAGGAATGTTTCTAAATTCAAAAAAGAAAAAATCGAAAATGTGCCATTTAGCTAAAAATAAAATATATATTATAAAATGATATGGGTTTAATTAAAACACATATATACTGTATAAACATAACCTTATCCACGTGGAACGATTTACTGCAAACTTGAAGGCAATATTTGTATACTTCGAGAGTGTATTAAGGTGTTACACTGTCTGCGTGTTTTTGTGGGTGTATGTACGTGTGGGCGTGTGCCTTTGTGTGTGAGAGTTTGTGATAATGAATAAGCAAGCGTATTTAGGGTATTCAGTGTTATTCCTTCTCGTAAACTTGTAAAACAATTATCACAGGTATTCAGTTAGGTAAAGCTACACCTTCCCACACGACACCAAACCACAAAATGAAAGATCTACAAAACCAGATTTAACTACCACTGCCAGTCAATTCAAATTCAAATTCCATTCAGGCAAATTTAACAAACAATAGCATTATACAGTCACATCCTTGCATCTCACATCATCTCATTTTAATTCCATTACAACTCGACATTAGAAAGAACTAAACGATAACGGCAATGCCTCCTATGCTATAAAACCAATGCAATTTGCTGCTGCGGTGGATGTTGACTGTTTTTTAATGGCGGTTTTGTTCGTCGCTGATTCACTGGTGCGGTTTTATTCGGAGCCCCGTGACGCAACTGTCTGGCCCATGCATATGGATGTGTGTTTGCGTGTGTGTATATGCGTGTGTTCCTGCATGCGCGTGTGTATGTGTATGTGTATGTGTATGTGTGTGTGTGTGTGTGTGTGTGTGTGTGTGTGTGTGTGTGTGTGTGTGTGTGTGTGTGTGTGTGTGTGTGTGTGTGCAGGATTGCCGGACAGCATACCTGTGGTGGCATGTGACATACCTGTGGTGACTCCTACTCGCTGTACGGCTACAGGGTGGTTCAGCCTTGTCGAGACAGAGGAAGAGGTGGGAATCGGGCTGGGCCGCGCTCCGACATGAAGATGGTGTGACTCTCAGGGCTTCTGGATCAGTGTGTGAAAGTTGGTTTAGTGCTGTGCTGAGAGTTTTTTGTTAAAGTTGCGGTGGCAAGAGTAGTGGCTATGGCCAGTTGTCATTGTCGGTAGTCGCCGTAGAAGTAGTAGTATTTTTTTGTAATCTTTCCCTCTGTTGTCGAAATATTATTAATAATATTATCATAATATAATATCGTAATAGTTCTCATTTTAGATTAGGATGCTTGACCCCCAACCGAAATGTAACCAACTGGGTTCGATACCCTGTGTCCCTACCTGTAAGAATCCTTGAGTATGAGGCCGAACCCCTACCATCACCACCTTCAAGATAAAAGCCACTGGTAAATTAATGTAATCATAGTAGTCAATAGCTGTAAGCTGTAGTAATGCTAGAAGTTCTAGTAGAAATAGTGGAAGTTGTAGTCAGTAGTAGTGATTTTAGTAGTTGGTGTAGTAGTAACAGTGGAAGTTGTAGTCAGTAGTAGTGATTTTAGTGGTTGGTGTAGTAGTAACAGTGGAAGTTGTAGTCAGTAGTAGTGATTTTAGTAGTTGGTGTAGTAGTAACAGTGGAAGTTGTCGTCATTAGTAGTAATTTTAGCAGTTGGTGTAATAGTAACAGTGGAATTTGTAGTCAGTAGTAGTGATTTTAGTAGTGGGTGTAGTAGTAAAAGCGGATATTTGTAGCCACAATAGCGGTTAGCAGCAGCAGTATTAAAAGTTGCGGAGGAGGGTTACGGGAAGACTTGGAGGAGCATACCAACAAACGGAGGGAGGAGCACGACCCAAACACATCAGTCTTCATCGCTGTCACGCCGAGCCCCGCCAGCAGCCCAACAGTGGAAACACAACAAGCCACAAGATGATGATGAATGCAGTCAAAGAGGAAGTGATGCTAACACTGCGTGCGTGTGTGCGCTACGACTCTGGTTTGTTTTTGTTTGAGAGAGAACACGTTCTCGGAATGTCACGCATTAGATTCAATTACGGGACAACCGCCACACCCTAGGCTGTCAAATTAGCCGCTGCGTTTTGTTATTTCATCCAACCGCTTTGTGGTGTTTTCTTTATTCATTAATTATGGTTTGAGCGTTTGACAGTACATTTTTACTTGTTGGTCTGAATGTGTTTAAAATGTATGATGCTATTTATCAAATTAAACCAGAGCTGTGTGTGTTTAAGTATGTGTGTGCGTGCGTGCGGGCGTGCGTGCGTGCGTGCGTGCGTGCGTGCGTGCGTGCGTGCGTGCGTGCGTGCGTGAGGGTGTTGACTAAGCACAGGAGGTAGAGTGGGTTTAATTGTAACCTGAAGATTGCCAGTTCGATCCCTGTCAAGGTGTCCCTGAGCAAGGCACCTAACCCTAACAGCTCCCGACAAGCTCGCCCTCGCCTTTCATGGTTGACTCAGTGTGAATGTCTTTATTAACCGTTGCAAGCAAGCAGCGGCTAAATGTAAAAATAAATATATTTGACGGCTTCAGCTTCATGAAGAAGGAGAAGAAGTGTGAAAACCCCCAAAAAAACGATGTTCTCTTGCAGGACCTTACGTATGCTGCCGTTGCCATGACCACGTGCCCTCGCCTGACCTGCTCTGTCCTGTTAATGATGGGGCGTTAACCGGCTTTTCAAAGCGTGCCCAAGGTGATCATCAAGTCCACAGGCACCCGCCACTCTCTCAAGGCTAATATCAGTGTCTCCGGGGTGTAGCGGCAGATAACCATCATTATCCTCCCTCTAAAAGCCTCCCTGACGGCCCCCTGAGCGGAGCTTCAGCTGTCTCCTAAGCCTGTTGTTTTTGCCTCAGCCCTTTACTGTTGGCACAACATTTTCATTACATTGCAGCTGTGAGCCCTCTAATGACCCGCTCTGCTTAAGACTAAACATGAGGTCAACCAGGATGCTCCATGGACAACACATTGCACAGGCTACGGGGGTTCAGAGAACTCTGCCGTTACCCGCCTACCCAGCCCCAGCCCTTGTGGAACCTCAACCAAATGTCCAAAGTCCAAGCCCAAGGCAGGAAAAGAGCAAAAAATGTAATGGAGCAAAAATGAAATAGGACTCGCTTGAAATAAGACTCGAGTCTATTTTGAACGCGAAAAAATTCATTCAGCTTTTCAATTCCTTTATTCACTCACAGAGCTCTACCGGCGCCAGAACCGGCAGCATGTAACCGTCTCCGCTAAGCTGTTTTCACATTAGAGCACTGTAAAACAACGGATAAAATGAACCCTGAGAGTCGCTTGATGACTCTGGAGTCGCCCCAAACACCACTTAGGCTAACTGCCGGGGAACAGCGTCCCGTCAGAAGGCAGAGCACAAACAGGCCATTAAAAGATCACCAGGCCTGCTTCTAGATGTCTGCTGTTCACACACAAGGCACGAGGAAGAGATCAGGTTGTTTTGGCTGAGGTATGAAGACAGGAGTGTAAGGAAGGCTAATGGTTTGGCAGCAAATATACGAATTCAGCAGTCACAATAGGGACACTCAGTAAGGATGCATGAATTAACCATTAATTAACTTTAGTTAATGCAGCAGTACATTATTGGCATAGGAACACTATTAGTAATCATGAACACCATTAGTAAATTGCTGTTTACTAGACATATTGGTTAACTGTTTATTAAGTGTTTGTTAATGCTTATGCATTAACTAGTGTCAATTAAAGGTTAATGAACCTAACCTTCTCTTAAAGTGTTAGGGTTAGCTGTCCTTTTTTGTTTATACGGTTAAGAAAGTGCTTTCAAGAATACCTTCAACTTGAAATACCTTTAATCTTAAATGTCAAAAGAAAGTTGATTGGGGATCAAAGACTTTCCTCCCTATTGCTTTCATCAGGGGTTGATAAAAAACTACAATTCAACGCGCCAAACCCCAAATCATCCTTTTCAAAATACACATAGATTACTTCAACCATTAATCTACTGTACTTTTCCACACTAACATTATAATAAATGACACCCAAAATGGCCCCCGATTTACGCAGTAATCCCCAGTTTCCTGACATCTTGATAAACACTCCTCCTGTGTCTGTCCACAACTCATTGACGTTGCCTCTCTCTTTGTTGCTCCAGCTGTGGTGCGACGGGAGGATTCTCTCTCTCGCTGTCTTCCAGTCACCCTCTCTCCAATACCGTCAATAGTATTTCCTCCTCTGCCGGATCCCCTCCATTGGCTTCCCGGGCTAGGCGGACGCCAGCTCTGTGGTCGTGAGTTCAGCGCAGACGCGAGCTGGCTGATGGTACGCCCGGGTGTGATCGTGCGGTGCGCCTCAGCGTTTATTTGGGTTATCCACCAACAAAACGTTCTAACTGAATGACGAATGGTCCCGGGGGGCCCTTTCCCCGATTGGGGATTGGAGACTCACATACGGGGGCCCACAATGCTTCTGAGTCTGATCAAGCTGTTGACACAGAGAAAAAGGCCAGGGATTAGGCGTAGGGCCAGATGGAGACGCATTGAGACCCAGTCGTTATTATTATTAAATAACGACGGACTGACATACAGACATTTCTTATATAATTCATATAACATTCGTCAAATTCTCAGAGGCCTGCAGCATTTCCACTGTGTGGATTCTGGGACAGTTTTGTGTTCTTTGGGTCGGGCGCGTTGTGTCTGGTGGGACGGTTGATCGATTGCAAGACGCGGCCCACAACACCCTTCTGTTGGGGATTCAAACTCATCTCCCTGCCTGATGTACTACTGCTGTCAACCCCCTAACAAATGTGTAAGGGAAATGTTGATGATGAGAGAGGAAGGAGAGCGACGGGGATGTAAAACATTTCAGTTGTAGGGGAGAGATTTGTGTGGCGGAAAAAGGATTCCAAGGACTGTGGTCTAGGGTTTGTGCAGGTGGTGGTCAGCTGGTCCATCTGTTATTCATATTGTCCAGGCTACAGTTTTGGCAACTAAAGGACTCCATATCCCAGCCTGAATACGCAATAGCAAGGAATAAGTACCCTAACAGCGTATTGGGAAGACCCAAGAAGACAAATATAACGAAAAAAAATAAAGGCTAGTGTTGTGCGTTGCTCACACAACATCACCCCTCAGTGTGAAAGTGGTCATCACCCCTCTGGAGAGAGCAGAGCAGCAGGGCTCCAGTACTGCCTTTCATTGAGTTCCTGAACGGAGCTCTTCTTCCTTGCCTTCTAAAGGTAGCTCCCCGGTGATGTGCTATCTCTCCCTTCCCTGACACAGATAAGAACGCTCCATTGGCATCATGGAGAGATAACAAAATACCTATGGGCACCTGTCCCTGAAAGGCAATGAATCCCCCCCCTCCCCAGTGTTGTTAAGGTATCAGCGTCAGATAGCCGTATGCCCAGTGCTCTGGCTACCTCTCATCCATGGCCACACAATTAGTCCACTTATCAGCATAAAGGTCCTCCTCGGCCCATTGGCCCTAAGGCAGCAGATGTTCCACTGGCCTGTTCACGGAAACACGCCTGATCCGAGATGATTGGCTATAATTGTGGGCTGTAAGCTGATAGTGGGGGGGGGGGGTAGGCAGGCTCATTGATATGTCAGTCCCAATGCTGTCTATGCATGCATTCATTCAGCGTCGGGGGCCCTCCCTCGCCAGCGCACAGGGAGAGATAATGGAGGGCCCAGTGGCAGAATTGTATCACACGCACCTGGAGGATACTGGGGGATACCCCCCGCCCCACACACCCACCTCCCAGTCAGACGTGTGAAGGCCCGACATTCACTCCAAAGTCTTTTTTGCAGGGGAATGCTTTACAGCTGGAGTCTTAGTGACATTTGATACAGGTTTGCTTTTGTTTTGCATGCAGCACACACACTGATGAACAACCACACTCTCACACTCTCATATACACAAGTGTGTACATGCACATACACACACACACACACACACACACACACACACACACACACACACACACACAGTGTTTTGTTTTTTTTACGCTTTCTTTTAGATCTAGGGAAATGCTTCTACTTTGTGTGCATTACACTATGCCCTGTCACCCCTCCCCCCCAGCCCCCCAAGTCACCCCCAACCCAAACGACAGGAGAGGTAATTAGTCATTAACGAGCTCCAGGTCGATGCAATTAACATATAGGCTTGAGAGCACCCTGCTCGATAGGGCCAGCCCCTACCTGCACTTCACTGCAAACCCAAAAGGGTGCATGTTTGTTCATGTGTGCGTGTGTGGGTGTGTGTTTGTGTGTGTGTGCATCTGTGTGTGTGTCTGTCTGTCTGTGTTTGTGTCTGTGAGAGAGAGAGAGAGAGAGAGAGAGAGAGAGAGAGAGAGAGAGAGAGAGAGAGAGAGAGAGAGAGAGAGAGAGAAAAATAGAGAGAGAGAGAGAGAGAGAGAGAGAGAGAGAGAGAGAGAGAGAGAGAGAGAGAGAGAGAGAGAGAGAGAGAGAGAGGGGGAGAGACAGGGTGTGTGTGAGTCGGTCCGTGTTTGTGCATCAGTCTGTCATTTGTTAAGTTTATTAAAAAAAACATTTTGTCCTCCAAAATGACCTGGGTGTGACACATGTACACAGAAGAAAAGGAAGGACAGAGAAAGAGAGAGAGAGAAAGAGAGAGAGAGAGCGTGAAAGAGCAAGAGACATAAGAGGAGAGTGAGGGCCCGGGAGGAAGAGGACCGGGTGCTGTAGGCTCCTAATTGTCTACTGCAGCATGTAATGACAAGCTTGCTGCACATCAATCTTTCATTATTAAGAGCTATTTCTGGTGTGCTGCGTTGGCCACATCACATCCATCCTTAGGTCAGTGTTGAACGAGGAGACACACTGGTGTTTTCCCCTAATGCAGGAAGGATGAGGCGACCCCGGATTACAGTAAACTGATTTAGCGTTTGAATATTATGAAGATCTCATCGTTTTCAACAGGGCAGTGGCCTCCGTCTAAGCTGTCTACTGCAGACGGTGTAGTTTTACCGGCAGGAAAAAGCCGAATGGAGCTCATTCATATTCCTTAGATTAAAACTCATGTGAGACTGCCTCTAGGCTATAATATTGAAATCAGACCATCTAAAATCATCAAATTGAATAGTATTTCTATCAGTACCACTACATTTTTGCTGGTAAATATAAAACATCATGGAAGTGTATGGCTTTTACTTTTAAAAAACTTTTGAAGCTGACAAGTAGAAGATTTAAAGGCCAAAAACTATTTCAGTTCAAATCTCATTGTCGCTGCAACTTCTGATGTATGTCTGGAGCGCTCAACCACACGCAGCCTTAGAAAACACTGCCCCCTATCGTCCAGAACAATAGTGCAACACATTCAGCCAAACATAAACCTTGAACAACTCGCCTAAACTAACTATCTAAATATTATAGATGAGACGAGCAGAGTTATGTATAAGTAAAACTTTTAATTAGAAACCATTGCTTTAATTTGTATGTATTGTGCTGCCCTATTCATCAGTTCAGTGGAACAGTGGAACTGCCATGAATGGCTGAGAATGAATGGGCTGGGCACGGTGCCAAGACAGGTCGGTTGTGGAGATAAGGAAAGAGGAGCACAGAGAATTTTGGAGTGGGAGAGAGAGAGAGCATGAGAGAGAGACCAAGGCAGGAAGGGAGCGAGTGTCACACAACCCGACAGAGAGAAGTAGATGGTTATGTCTGAGTGGATTAAATTCTCTTCTATCTTCTTCAATTCAAAATGTTGGCTGCCATGGCTGGTGGGAAATCAGCTGAAAACAAACAACATCATGGAACATAGAAGATACGATACTTAACGCCTGACTAAATACTGAGACACACATGACAGAATACAACACATGTAATGACAAGTTATGTTTCAATTTAGTTTAAGTCCCAAGGTTTATTTTAGGTTGATCAGTCTGGACCCCATTGCAGAGACACATTTGAAAATCCATCCAAGACAGTAGAGTTTTGAATGAAAAACAAACCCATGATAAAATTGCAAGACACAGCAGGGCTGAAATAAAACAAATGGAAATGTTAAGATACCTGATTTCCTTCAAAAGCAACGGTGACGTCTCGATTCATCTTCAAGATATGCATATTAATCATAATATGTATTTCTTTGCATGGGCTGAGTGGATGAGTTTTGCTTATCTGCAAATGCTCTTCTGCTTACGGTAAAGGGTGCATATAAATGGGTGTACTGACATTATGCATTCATTCATACTTATGTGCGAACGGATCCATAACCAAAGGTCTTAGAGATATTATCCTCTTTGTTCTTCTTCGGGTCCATTTCCTGTAATCCGTGTCCTGACATTTTACTACAATGTTATTTAGCAGATGTTTTTAATCCTACGTGAATCAAGTCAGATACATGGCATTAAGGAGCAGGCAGAGTGGTTAGCCAGCTGGCTCTAGCATACCAACAGGTAAGCTACGGAGACCTCATAAAACGGGCTAAATATAGTCTCTTAGGGCCGCGTTGTTCCAGCATCAGCACAGCTTCAGTCTGCAGTTTGAGTGTTGACTCATAACATCACTCAGCCTTCATCAGCATCATACTATTCCTGACTTACACATGTCCAATGTCACCTTTGACCCCCGGGGAGAACTTTTTATCTCATGCGTCTGAGTTCGCTGTCTGTATAGAGAGAGAGAGAGAGAGAGAGAGAGAGAGAGAGAGAGAGAGAGAGAGAGAGAGAGAGAGAGAGAGAGAGAGAGAGAGAGAGAGAGGGAGAGGGTGAGGGAGAGGGAGAGGGAGAGAGAGAGAGAGAGAGATGGACCGTCATCGAAACGGGCCAGAGCTCTCCATCGTGTGTGTGTGTGTGTGTGTGTGGAGGGAGGTGAAGGGGGGGCTGGCTTCAACTGGTCTTCGACTGCTTTCCCAGCTGTTTCAAGGCATGCCAGGCATGAGAGAACGATAGAGGAGTGACAGATCGGTATCCCTGGGGATTAGCAGGCAGGAGACATCGTAGTGTCGAGCGAGAGCGGATTTAAAAAGCACTTTGCTGATAATAACGCATTGACTCTGAAGTCTGCACACACACCACAGAGTGGGGTGGGGGGGGGGGGGGGGGGGGTCGTAGGACAACGAGACCCTTTGGGAAGAAAGAGAAGGAAGGGGAAAAAAAACGTTGTAGCATGCGGTCAGAGGAAGGAAAACGTGGCCTCATCCTCTGCGCTCTTTGAACTCTCAGCCACCTGCTAGCTCTTAGAACAACTTGTCTGGATCCTTTTTTGTTCTTGCTGTTTAGCTTGTCACCACGGTTACATGCACACGTCGAGTTTTGTGGAGTTCTCCCCCAGGAATCGATGGATGTTTGCTCTGCTGGTCTTTCAGTTTTTTTGGGCATAACATAACAAATGTCAGCCTCTTAGGATATATTTTTAGGGTATGGTTTAAATTTAATGATGCCTGTAATAGGGATTTGAATTTATGGTATTAATTTTTAGTGCATGGGGGCCTCTACGGAAAACTGAATTTGAATGGCATTTGTTGATTTAATTAACTCATGGGCCTACTATGACGAGGCTGTGAACATCAGACAGTCAAATCATCCTTATATAGTAAAGTACTTTCCAAAGGAAAGTCAAACAAAATCATGAATACAGATCTCTTAAACTGTACACAAAAAGTCATATCCTAGGGGTCTGTTAATATAAATGTTATTTCATCAAATTTTTAAAGATTTTTCTACATTATTTATTCCAACCATATCCAACATCTGTTTTCCTAATATTTAGAAATGCCTTCAACCAAATCAATTACATTTCCATTCAATACGTCTAGACGCCCTACCGCAGATTCTGTCAGTCTGTGAGTGATATACATTCATTCAAGTCGCTGATCCCGGCGGGCATCAAAGGCCTGCGACCGCGGCCTCCGTCACGTCGATAAAGGTGAAAGATACGCCGTGAAATGGCGCCATTGTCACGCCAACATCTGCCTCGCTTTCCCCACCCCCCAGCACGCACCCAATCCCCCCCTTCCCCGACTCCCCGGTGCCACTTGTTGTTGATGGGGAAGAGCGAGCACAATGCACTGTCACCCTTTAATGAACCCTCAAGGGGCAAGAGCACTGATTTAAACCCCCATTACCGCCACACACCCACTGGGAATAGCAGAACTATGGCTGTGGTATGCTGGTGCATGCCGACAACAAGAACATATGGCGCCTTTTTCGCTTAAGTAAATCTATACACTATGTGACTGCTTGCTGTAACCGCCCATTGATGAAAGGGAATAAATGACCCAAACAAATAAATACTGACCAAACAATACAGTTAAATAACCCCTCAATTAAAAGGATATAAGAATATTCTAAGATATCAGCTAAGCTATTCATATGGTTACCGCCATTATGTGAGGGTGCATTATATTGCAATAGGACATCTATGATCAAGTACGACGCTATTGTGCTCATACAAAGAATACATTTTTTTCAGTTGTGACCTATTGTCAGAGGCCTAGTCGTCCAAGCTGGCCCATGTCCACTGCCTTCCCATGTGGTTCCAGGCGTGAAAGGACACAAAAGCGGCATGAGCCAGGAGCAATTGTATCCACACATGATCACATGATCTTATTCAACTCTCCCTCCTGCCATTTTGGGCCCGGTCAAAGGGTTAAGGGCACCATGGTGGCAAGGCATGCTGGGATACATGCCGCGATGAGTTACCCCCTTTCCCAACCGCCGCTTGCGACCCATGTTGATTCAGGGTACTTGTTGCTAGGCTACACTGGCAGCTGCCCGGGTTCCAGGGGGGGAAACCATCCTGGGGTGCATTCGTTCTGCTCTGATCTAATTGGAACTTTATCCATGCACCTGCATTTTAATTCTGCCTCTGTATTCAAATGAAGGGGCCCGTTTGTTGTCCGATGTTTGAAGGTCCCCCACAACAGGGGAACGTTTGTCTGACTTTGTGCTTCAAATTCCACATTTCAAACTTGAAGATCCACGCCAATATCTATGATGGCCATGGAAATATCTGGATTGTAATAAACAATGGATCAAGTAAAATATACTGAGGATTACATATTTTGAAATTGTCATGACACTTTCACCATCTAGGATAAAGTTCAGCTCAAAAACAATTTTCTTGTCTTGGCACAACTGTCCTTCTCAAGTCTCCCACAAATATCCAACAATTGCTTGCTGAAAAACGTTTTGCATTGCACAGAGTCAGAAGACTATCTGAAAAAAGTGTCAATAGTTTATAATGTTGATAGTTAACAGTTAATAACTGTTGATAGGTATTTCTAATTTTCCATCTTTGATTCTCTGTTGAAATTAACTTAAGTCTTTCCGCTGCAAACCCCATAAACCTACACCAACGTTACATTATTTACACTGTCAAATCGTTCTCTCTTTGCCCAGAGAACCTTTCGTAATCCACTCTGACAAGATGCGCCAAATCACTTCACAGTCTGATAAACTGATCCGACACCATCCTGTCACTTCCCCCCATCTGCAGTAAACTGCTGACACAACAGGAACCAAATCAAATGACAACCATACAAGACTCGCTGTAATAAAAAACGAACCCTGAATACACCACACTATAAAAAGTGGACTTTAACTAACTTTTGAAGGCTGGGTTGGATGTCTCATCATTCCCTTAGCGACTTCCCCATATTGAAAATCTCAAGGCATCAGGGGCGTAAGTAAACATGCATGGAATTCCCATTGGAAACCTGTCTCGGAATAAGAATACTCTGTCGGTTTGTGCTGCGCCCGGTTCATAAGGCATGCGGCCACAGCTGGCACAGAGGCAATAGGAAACACATAAACCGCTCCGATATTAATGACTCTGTCGGGCTGAAAGCCGCTGATGCTATTCAGAGATAGGCGCTAAATGTCCCTGGGAGCACTGAGAACACAACATTACACACATTCATATAAATACCCTCTGTCCGCGCACAACACTAGCGGTCCTTGAGTTCCCATGGAAATAATAATAAGATGTGGGCCCCCAGTAACGCTACACCCGCCGTATCGCCGGCCATGGCGGTGGCGAGAGATGAAATGAAATCAGAACAAGGTGATGACAATGATGCTGCTTGTGGTGGGCTTTAGAAGCCTTAAGTATCTTCTCCGAACCCCCCTGATAGCCTTACCCCCTGCCCTACCCCCCCCCCCCCCACACACACACACACACACAACTAGCCCTCTCGACAAGCAACCCCTAGACACTCCCTGCCAGAGATCCTCTGTGCCTAAGGTATTTGCCACTCTCGCCACTGAAGACCGAGGTATGTGATGCATCCCCGATAATAAATAAACCATGTTTTTGTCCAGTGCGACATTGGCTCCGCTCCCATATATATAAGAGGCGACGTGTCAGGAGTAAAGGGCAATGGGGGGGATGGACGGGGCTGACTGCCTAACTGTTTCCCGAGACAGGCCAAGAGCCTGTCATCTCTAGGGGGGGGGGGGGGGCCCTTTGACGTCCCTTAGCGCTCAGATCTGTCACACACCTGCCACTGTCTTTTAGAAGCTCAGAGGGCCCTCGCCCGTACACTGGATCTGGTGCTGATGAGTCTGGCTATCAGCCCCTCCGACTGCATCACTTCAATAACAACGTTGGTGTCAGGTTACCGTTACACCCCCTCACGGCCCCGCCACCGACCCCCAAACAGCACCCTACACAGAGACTCGGGGGGGGGGGGTGGGGAGAGCAATCAAAGGCCACTCCGGAGGGTCGGCCCTGAATTTAACCCTCGCCTGTCCCCTCTCTCGAAGCAGCCCCCTTACTGACTCTCGGTGTTGCAGTGTCCAATTTCTCTGCTAGTTTAGCCTCTGAACTGCTGCGGATGGATGGAGGAGTAGCTCAGAGCCTCTTACCGAGTACCCCAGGGACGCTTTGCTTTGGAGCAGGATGGAGGTCCTTGATGTTCATTACATGCCTGTTAGGAGACAGCCTTTGTTGTCCCCATCCAACCTCTGCAGGAATTACCTTCACCCTGCTGCTACAGGGAGCATGAGTACCGTGCACCACATTTTGAGATGCTTTAGAAAGAAAAAAAATCGTTTTGGGGGGAATATCGCACTAGCTGAAGAAAGAAATAAATAAAGTGGGTTGGAGCAGAATTGGTTCCTCATAATCTTGGAACCCCCTTTTTTCACGCACGGCTACTCAAAACCACAGCGTGAGTGAACCTGTTATATCAATTCAGATGTAATAAAGATAGAGAACGTTTCAGAATTCAGGATAAACAAGTCTGGTCCAGGAGAGCAAGAATACCTTGAATGTTGTTGGTTTTGGGGAGCGAATGTGACAGCTGTCATTAACACATCTCTTAGCCCTGAATTTTTGTACCAAGTCCAATCATCATCGTCTGCCAGCCCTGCCAATACGCCCTGGCAGCCCCAAAAAACAACAACCCATGCTTGCTTCCCCGTCGACAGCTCCAACATTCGCTACAAATTGGGCGCACACACATTTCTTTGCGAACAGGATTCATGTACCTTCTCTTTTTCATTCAAAGTTGAAGAGGGGGCAAAAGGAGAATTGCAGTACAATTATTCTTCTGGGATTCTAGGCTGCCTGCCTGCTTGTGTGCCATAAGGTTTCAAGTATAACCTAGCATTAACCAACTGCAGACAAGTGCTCAAGAAGAACCTAGCATTAAATAACGGCAGACGTAAACAGTATGGTTATCCCACTTGGTTATTTGCATTGGACTAGCCTGTCCACAGAGAAACGAAGAGCATAGAATATGTGTCAAGATCAACATCTTCCACAGATGCTCGATGTTTCCATTGTGTAATTTAACGGTTTGTTTGAATGCCTAATCTAGCATGTCTACATCTATTGACTCTGAGGGGCCCTATAAAAGCCAACTAAAACAGGTACACATTAGGGTCATGAAGAAGGCAATCTATCTTTAATCAGAATCAGGCCCTTTCGCCAATATATTTTTTTATGATATATATAGATAAATAAAGTATATTAATATTTTACTGAAACCAATTCAAAAGTGTTAAAAGTACATATAGATGTAACATAGTGTGTGTGAGCGTGCGTGTGTGCGTTTGTTTGGTGTGTGTGTGTGTGTGTGTGTGTGTGTGTGTGTGTGTGTGTGTGTGTGTGTGTGTGTGTGTGTGTGTGTGTGTGTGTGTGTGTGTGTGTGTGTGTGTGTGTGTGTGTGTGTGTGTGTGTGTGTGTGTGTGTGTGTAAATGATTCCCACTGCTTGTAATTAAAAGCAATTTATTTCAGAAACTATTGTCTGTTTTATTCTAAAGGTGCTTGAGCTGAGGTAATAACCTCATGCATCATGCCATCAATAATAATAATTTAAAAAATCTCATGCTAATAAGCTTGAGAGTAAACATAACATTTTGTCGGCCACGGCAACCAGCAGACTGCTCAGAATATAAGAACGTACAGACTTGTTCACGAAGCCTAACATTTGGTTCATGAAGCCCCGGAACATGAGAAGCTGGACGGAGGGTTGCGTGGGAAGGGAAGACCAGTAGCAGCGCATCGCAACTGAATAAATCCACCCCATCCGTGGGATAATGGCGCGGGCCAAAGATAAAGTAAACAAGAGTAAAATAACTGTCGCCATGAACCGCTGGGCTGCCCTGCACCGAGCCCCCACTACCCCCCCCCCCTACCCCACCCAGCGTTCAGCAGGGAGGCTTTAGGAAATCCGGCTGTCTCAGGGTGTGTCCAATCACAGGCCGGCTCTGGGGAGAAGGGAAGAGCTCAATCGCACATTTTGTCTTTTTTCCGATTTTTCTCTCTGTAGTCCAGGGACACGGTTCTCACATGACCAGATAACGGAGAGTGTACACGCAGCCGGACAGCTGAATGCAGTCCGGGGCGGTGGAACAGGTGGAAGTGACCTCAAAAACGACGAACCAAGGGTTTTTCACCTTGTTTCTCCCGGTCTCCGTTCAGGTGTGGACGTGAACGCCGCGGAGCCTTATCGGCCGTGGACGGAGAAGGAGCAGGGGTGTTTACAGAGCCAGAGTTTGTTTCATGGTGTGTAGCAACGGAGAATAGAGCTTTATAGTGGAAAGGGGAAACTGCGTTGGGTGTGGTTTGTAAAGTTACAAAGAACAGACGATGCAGCCCCTGGGGCAACCGTTACAAAGTCAATGTTTTCATTGGAGCGAAAAGAAACGATTAATTAGGATAGGTTCTTGTTTTTATAACACCGCCGTCAACACTCCCCAGCCGGGCCGGTGTATCCATGACGGCGGCGGCGGCTGAGGCATTTTGAGGCATCCATCTTGTGCGCCGCTTCCTCCATCAACGGCATGCAGATCGCCACCCCTCGTGGGGGCGTTTGTTTTGTGTAGAAGTTATTTCCACCGCCCCCCTTAAGCGACTTTAAGGATCATTTAGGAATACGAATGCTCTCCAACTCATAACATCATCAATACATGACTCAAAACTCAAAACATGTGCTTTGATTTGCATATAGCCTTAAGCTTGATTTATGACGACAGGGGGGGGTTCCATAGACGCGGAGAGGGGGATAGAATGTCCACAAGGCTCAACTTCTGGATTGCATGCTCTCACATTCCCCCTCCCAAAGAACAAAAAAGGTGAAAAGCTGAAAAAGAAAAACAGAAAACACGCAGGGGTGTGTCATGTGACCAGGCCTTCCCACTCTACTGTTGTGCTGTTGGCGGGGAGGGGGTGTGGGGGGTGGGAAACATTAGTCCATCATTCCCCAGCAGTCAGCGATGCTGGCTCCACTCATTGATCCTCACATACACAAAACAAATGGCGGCCTCCGTCAGCCGGGGACAAGGCGCTCCATCCGTCCCCACCATCGCAGCCCGAGCCACACACAGACAGAAGATGGAGTGGAGCCGATGCAGCTGATAGACAGACAGACAGACTGACTGACGGATAGACAGGGCGGGACAGGAATGACAGAGCGATGGAGGGCGAGAGAGGATAGATAGAGAGAGAGGGAGGGACAGGGAGAGACAGATGATGGAGTCATGGGCAATGAAGAGACAAATGAATTGAAATGCACAATATGCCAAATATTTGCTATTCCTTTATCTTAGCTTCTTTTCACAGACATTTCTACAGACAGACACACAAATATCTCTCTCTCTCTCTCACTGTGTGTGTGTGTGTGTGTCTCTCTCTCTCTATCTCTCTCTCTCTCTCTTTATCTGTGTGTATGTGTTTGTGTGTCTCTCTCCCTCTCTCTTAATCGTTGTGTGTATGTCCCTCTCTTTCTTTCTCAATCTCTGTGATTCTTTCTCAATCTCTGTGATTCTCTCTCTCTCTCTCTCTCTCTCTCTCTCTCTCTCTCTCTCTCTCTCTCTCTCTCTCTCTCTCTCTCTCTCTCTCTCTCTCTCTCTCTCTCTCTCCCTCTCTCTCTCTCTCCCTCCCTCCCTCCCCAACCGTTGTCATTAGAGCAGCCTTGGCTCCGCCCAGCGTAATGAACAGCAGCAGAATGTCTGCGGTGGCTCAGCCCTCCCTCTGCTGTTGTCATGCTGATGTGTTTCAGGGCCCGGCCAGTGCCTGGGTGGGCCCCCCATCTCATTGTGGAGCCGGTCCCAACGGAGGCCTTTTACACATCTGAAGGAATTTCACACTTCCGTTCCGGAATTTGTCTTTATTTGGGGGCAAAGAATTAAACGATTGAATGTCAATGAACTCATCGTTCATTCATTCATTCATTCATTCATTCATTCATTCATGTAACGCTCGGTCTTTGTGAACATGAACATAGTCGACTTCCAACACGCTCTCTCTCTCTCTTGGCACGGGCGGTTGGCCGCAGCTTGAGCAGGTAACATCGAACCTGACGTTGATTGAAGTTCCGTCAGCCGTTGACAAAAGCCTCTACTGTGTCTCGGGGCCCAGACCCGGTCAAATCCCCTGCTCAGGTATCAATGCTCCAGAGAGTTCAGAGGTCAACCGAGGTCATCAGACGGGACTACCCCTCGTTAGCGTTCCCCATGTCTGCTGGGGTGGGGGGCAGGGGGTAGGGGGTGAGGGCGGGGGGGGGGGGGAAATCATTCCCAGCTGTGCAGGGGTGCACGGTTAAAGGAATAATAAAAGGCGGCGGTGATGCCGCGGCGGGAGTTGAAACAGTCCGCAGGACCCCGGGGTCTGCTGGAAGAGAAGAGGGGTCACCGGCTGCCGCAGTAGCCCGGGACGTCTGCACTGCCAGCAGACAGGTAGGAGCGGATTTATGTTCTGTGCTCCAAAGACCCCCCCCCCATCCCACCCGTCACATCCACCACCAAACAGTCGGAGGGGGGGTTGTGTCTGTTTATTTTCAGCTCAGGGAATGCCGGGCCCGCGCTGACAGGTCGGGATCGGGACGGCTGCTGTCCGAGTCTTCCCAGAGGCCTCCTTGTTTTTTTTTGTTTTTTTTATGGGGATGTGGTGAGAAGGAGATTGTGGGTCATGCCGCGGTGCTGTTCGGCCAGGCCCAACCCCCCCCACACTTCACTCAAAACAGCCAACATCCCACAATGAATCCCTCCCCCCGCCTCGCCTTCAAACACACATTCACACCCCGACATGCCAGCATGGCGCACCTTACCACTTCGCCACGACTCTTCTTCCTCCACACAGGTGATTGGTTGGATATTTTTAACCATGTTCCTTCAAAGGTCCTTGGCCCGTCGTCGAAGAAGAAGAAGAAGAATAAGAAGAAGAAGAAGAAGGACGAAAAAAAAAGACAGATGAAAGTGAAGAAAGATGAGCCATCATCAAAACGCATTTGTGTCAGGGGCTGTCCAATGTGTTGCGGTAATCTATGAGAGCATTTACGACTGGGACATGACCGGGACATTCATCACCCCCCCCCCCCCAAACCCTCTCTCTCGGTCTGAGGCAGGGGAGCCCGAGCAAGGGGGAAGAATTTCAATGCGACACGTCGGGCCATGCATCATGTGGTAGGACCGCTCCTTCACGGCGTGGCGAGACAGACTCGATAAACCCCTCGACCTCCCCCTTCCCCCCCCCCCTAACCCTAACTCCGATCAACCTAGCACAACAACCCCCCCCATCCGCCACAACAGCGTTCAATGGACCCCAAAGAGTTTGCGCGGCGGACCGGACCACTGCTTCGCTTCCAATACGGGTTCCAGGGGGAAAAGGAAACGGGAACATAAAATGGGATCATATCAAGGCTGGGGAACGTCTTTGGTTACTTCTAAAATTACGCTCTGTCGGTTGGGTCGGGGCTACGGCGACATATGGCTGAGGACAGACATCTGTTTTTAAATGCACACGTCTAGACCAACGTATGAACAGTAAACCGGTGTTTATGAGCCAGGTATAGGCCTCGGTCCCAGCGTCAAAATGCAACATATTTTAGCGTCTGCCAAGAATTGGAAAAAGCAGAACAGTATTGTCTTTCACCGTATGGGAAACTTCAAGAACTTCAATTTCATTTCTCCAAAAGCCTTGGACGATTTCTTCGTGTTTTCTGCAATCTTAGCATTCCGGTGGCTTTTCTTTGGCCATTTGTCAACATTAAGCTGTCGATAGCTAGATAGAGAGAGTTCCCCAGTGCTAAGACCGGTGGTTTGGTTTGTGTTCTGGGATATTCATGGTGCGTGAGGATGTTTTTGAAGGAGTGCTAGGAAAGTGCGAATAAGGTGTCAAAGATGGGCGCCTGTGAGTGATACCCTATACTTCCTATAATGAAGCCATTCATTGTGAATGAATGGAACTACCGTCATGAGGAAACAACTAAATAGCAGGTAATTGGCTCTGAATCACAGAGGAATAAGCCCCACTATATTGTTCCCTAAAAAACGTCTGGAGATGTGTATGCAAGATAAAACCACTGATTTGTGCATTTATTTGAAAGGAATGTGAAGCATAGCTTTCAAATAAATGGAAAAAGTGAAGCATAGCAACTAAAGATTAATATGGTTTGTACATATTGATACTTCCTTAGTGCCTAATATTTATCTTTCCTTAAATTGTTATAATTCCTTAACCTTTCTTGTAATATATTGTAAAGAAAGCATATATGGGAAAGAATTACACCAATAAATATAAACAGGAGTCTAAGTACAGGGACAGACAAAACCTCCCTTTGGCCCCTGATAAAAAACATGATTTTCCGCGGTGGCGGCGCCTGGCCGGTCAGTCTCTAGACAAGGCCTCTGTGTCTCCAAGATCAACCTTCATTAAGCTTCTCATCAGTTATGCCGTAAACAATAAAAACGAACATGTGCACATACAGAAGTACACAGAAACATACACACACACACACTCCAACATACACACACACAAACACATGCATACACACACACAAACACACATGCATACACACACACACAAACACACACGCACCCACACACACACACACAAATGCATAACCATATGAAAACAGTCCTACACTCAACCACACCTACACACACACACACATTCACACACAAACATACACACACACGCACACAAATACACACCACACGCGCGCACACACACAAACTGAAGAGATAATCATTAATGTGCGCTACGGTAGCATGCAAAGAAAAGTGTGTATTGTGAGACGCTTCATCTTTTATGCCTGCCAGATGAGTAGGATTTGAACTAATCCCACTTGTGTTTTGTGTACGCCTGGCACTGCGGTAGAGAAAGAAAACACAGCTCCGATCCTCCCCCGAGGATATTAGGAACCAGAGAATAGAGACCTAGTCATCTCTAAACAGAACAGTGTGCGATTGCTGTTATTTATTCGGGGGTGTTGGTGTGGGATGTTGCTGGTACATCGCGAAGATCACTATAAATACTAAACAAGTCTGACAGCTTGGCATGACAAACTATAGAGGCTTTGTCAACCAAACGGAACACATCGGCACGAGAGAGGCACAGAGCAGAACGAGAGATCGCGGCGTGCTGCAAAAAGAAAAAGAGAACAAATAGGAACTAAGTGAGCGATATACGATTCTTCGTGGGCCTTGTTGTTCTCTGTGAGTTCAAACTCTTAGGTGCTGACATCCCAGTCCTTTTGTTATTGGTTTAGCCTGGAGTCTCATCCTTTCTGTAATTGATTAGCATGCGGACGTCATTCCTCCTGCTGCCGTGTCACACACTCATTTCCAGGGAACAGGAACAGGAAATCACTTGACCCCGACAGTAACAGGTTTGTGTGTGTTTGTCTGTGTGTGGGTGAGTGGTTGGATGGGTGTATGTGTGCGTGTGTTAGAGTATGTGTATGCATGTGTGTTATGGTCTACCAATGTGTTAAAAAATGTGTGTGTGCGTGTGTGCGTATGATGCGTCTGCATTTGTGTTATCTATGGGTTTGTGTGTGTTTCTGTGTGTGTACATAACAATCTGCTATACATACATGAAAAGCAGACCAGAGGTGGGCGTGCAGGAAGAGACAGAGACACATCGCTGGCAAAGACAGAGCGAGAGAGAGAGACAGAGACAGAGAAAGAGAGAGTGGATGAGAGAGACAGAGACAGAGACAGAGACAGAGAAAGAGACAGAGAAAGAGAAAGAGACAGAGACAGAGACAGAGACAGAGACAGAGAGACCGAGAGTGGTAACAGGAAGAACACTAGGTGTGATGTGGAACAAGGCCCAGAGTGTAACTGCGGTGCTCTCCATGTCTCCCATCATCTCCCACGGGGTACACGGCAAGCCCTGCTGCAGCGATGAGCCTGCAGGACTCCCTCCTTCTGTTGCGGCCAGAGGGGCTCAAGGTGCTCCCACCGCGCCACGCTGGACGCTTCTAATCTGGGACCCAGCATACCTCCTCCACTACAGCAGGGCTTCAGGGGGGAGAGGGCTCAGAGCCTGGGCCCGGAAGACTTCAGGTTAAGCCTATGAAGTCTGATTTGTTATACTGGTCTGCATCCAACTCCAGCCCAGCTGTGCAAGGAGACGGACCGGTGATGAATATATATTGGCAGGTTCACTGGGCCGGAATACATATTTGAAGTGTTTTTCTCAGACGGTGAAAACAGGGAGTGCATGATTGTCATCGGAGCCATTAATCTGTCGCAGAGGTCATTAATCCGTAGGATCATTAGACTGTTTTAGAGGTTGAATGACAAACGGCGACGGGAAGATAAACAAAACGAGCGAGACCTCGAAATCCCTCACTTCCTCTCAGGCATGAACAACATATTTCTCTTTTCATCCGTCTGACATTGTAGTCTCCCCGCTGCGGGGCTCCTCTCATCCCGTGCATCTGTTTCAGAAGAAAAAGGAAAAAAAGACGGGGAAAAACACCTGCATATCTCTCCCTTGCGTCCCGGCTGAATTTGCTCAAAAGTGCTGCCAAGGGGAACCGAGCAGATGTGGAGACTGGATCTAGCGTAGACAACTTCATCACTCTCTCACTTATCCCGCCGTATAAATCTCTGTCTATCAAGCCCGCTGTGGCTGTCCTCTGCGTCCCATTAGTTCTTCCCCTATCTGTCTGTTGCCAAGGGCATCGGGGAAGGGCACCATCAGCAGGATGGCGTGGGGCGTGGGGGGTGGGGGGGGGGGGGGGGGGTTGAACACGTGGCAATAACATAGAAACGGGTACTTCGGGGCCGGGCGGTGCATTGTGGGATACGGCAGCAACCTGTGAGGTCCGTGATGGCTCATCCATCCGACGGTGTGGAGTCGGGGTATGGTTATTTATTTTTTTGTGGCTGAAGGGAAATGGGTCACGCCGGCAGTCGGTGAGGACAAACTATCAAACGTCATTTCCCCTGCTCACCCCGACCGCCGCTCCCGCCCTGCTCTTAACCACACTCTGCAGCGTCATTAAATGCGGTGAATGTTTTTTCAATATCCGTCAAACCGGGAGGAGACGGTCGACCGAAGGGGAGAGCCTCCAGCGAGTTTGTAGAGGTCGACGAGACGACAGCGAGAGCGAGTTCCAGTTCAAACAGCTTTACCCGAGCAGTTGCTGCTCCCGAACGGAGTTCATCTTGCATCTTGTACCTATCATCATGAGCCCAAGGCCGAGGAGAGGAGATCTGGGGGGGATGACATACGTTTGGGGGCGTTAAGGCACCCGGGGGAGAGGTGGAGAGCTCTAGGATATCTCCCACCATCTCCTTCTGGTTCAATCCTCTTGCCCCTTTCCCCTTGTTTTTCCCCCTCTCTTAAGGATGTTAAGCCTTTCATCTGATCCTGTCTCTCTCGTTCTCGTTCACTCGTGAGTCATCCCTGCGCTGTCCAACGCCATCAATCCTACACATGTAGCTTAACCTCTTACTGGCGGTCCCTCTTTACTCTCCCGCTGCTGGAAACAGGACAATTATTCGGCTGTGTGATCATGTGAACCAGATGTGTGAGATGGTAATGCGCCATTATAGGGCCCCCACAAAATGTTTGGCAAAATCTGCTACAGAACGCTCCCCTCACCCCCGCCACCCCTCTTTTGCGACAACGTGTTGCAGTTCACATTTGACTTTAGCGGCCTACTTTGGAGACATGAGGGATGCAGTTTGTGAAACATGTTTTGGCGTGGCAAGGGCCACCTCGGGGTAGAGCCGGGAGAACGGGGGTTCCTAATGTTCCTCGTTTCACATCTTGTAAACTCGACAATGACATTCTTTGGGTGATTTCGCTCTAATAAATATGTCACTACTAAGTGTTTTCCTTTGACAGCTCGGCCCAAAGTGGCAGACTTTTCTGACACATATATTAGTTCCGGGGGCCAGTGAGCATAGTTTAACGTTGTCGGTCACTTCCCTTGGCTTGTCACTTGGCCCCGTATTAAATATCGAACGCGGAGGGTGTGTGTGATGGGAAAAGGGGGGAGACGACAAATGGGTGATTCATCGAAAGGGAGACCGGGGAGAGGAGAATACGCTCCAGATTGGGAAAGGCCCGACAAGGGGAAAGTTTTAAAAAGAGGGAGATGGAAATGAAAGCCTGTTTTAGCTCAAGTGTCCATAAAGAATGGGCAGGGTTGGTTTCCCCTTTTATTTTTTCAGGATTTTGCAATGATATTCAAGGCAATGTGAGTCTCAGCTTGCACGTATGTTTTCGGTCACGCTCATTATCGAGCACTTCTCGCCTTGCTTCGCCGTCCTCGGTTGAAGCATGAAAATAAAAACAACACGCCTGTTTTGACCAGAATGTGTTACTAATCACGGCCATCGAAACACACATTCGCCAATTGTTTTGGCCTTGGGTATGAGACGCAGGGTGGGGGTGTGTGGAATGTAACTGGTCCGATTCTCTATCTCTTGACTTTTCAAAGTCAATACCTCCTCTTTAATTGTACCAGCGACTTGATTGACTGGTTATGGCAATTACGTTGAAGTCCAATAGGAGCCCTCTCTTCCATATGCTCTTGTTTTGGTAAAGTGGTCACACTTTGATTTGACTGACACAGCCCAACAACCTCACAATATCGAAAAACAAACTCCAGGGTTGGGCCTTCAGCTGCTTATGGATATATCTTAGCATGTATTGTTAGTAACTTGATGTTTTTATTTATCTTAGCAATGTGTACTCTCTGTTTCAGGTATAAATTAACATTATAGAAGTGATGTGGAGAAGACTGCCTCAAGCCGGTATCAAATGCAGTGAGTAGTGTCTTTAATACAGAAAAAGACAATCAGAGATGCTGAAGTACTAAACTAGAGCTTCCTTGTTGTGTACATTCAGTTCCAATGCCTAAGGCGGGACTCTCATTCATTCTGCTCATTCATTGTAGCTTCGCCAACAGGATCCGTAGCCTCTACAAAGCCATAATATTTACACTCTTTTAAAGTACTTGATTTAGCTCTTCCTGATATGGTTCCCTCCCAGTGATGCAGTCCATTCAGGGCAAAATTTAATGTGCTTTTCTGAATTATGGCCCACTTCTCTCACTCTCTTTCTCCTTCTCTCTCTCTTTTGCTCTCTAACTCTGTCATTTTCTCTCTCTCTCTCTCTCACACTCTCACAAACATACACACACACACACGCGCACACACAAACAGACACACACTCTCACTCACACAAAGAAACACACACACACATATCGCACTAACACACATCCACACTTACAAACCCAATGCACAGTTTATTTACTACCTGGCGAGGCCCCTGGCCCAAAGACCATGGATTAATCTCATTAGCTGCATATCCAACTGTCCGCGACTTGCAATTACTGAAGTATGAATGTGAAATTAATCAGAAAAGAGGGTCTCTGTGTTAGCAAGAGGAAATTAATCTTGTACTCGTAACGGCTATAGCAAGAAGCACTTAGCACAACCACCCAATTCTCTCTCCCTACACACACACACACACACAAACACACACACACACACACACACACACACACACACAAAGACTCACACACACACACACACCACACACAAACACATACACACACGTGCATGCGCAGGCACATGCACACACACACACACGCGCACAGGCCCACACACACCTCATTCCTCACGTACCCCCATGGAATGAGAAATGTAAGTCGCAGCCAAGTGCCAGCGTTTACTTTCCAGCTCCATGGCTGCTGACAAATCAAGATTGTAATTAGTTGAAATTATCGATCTAAACAAACTGATGAATGGCCAGTGAACCTAGTGGTTCATACTGTACTTGTGTGTGTGTGTGTGTGTGTGTGTGTGTGTGTGTGTGTGTGTGTGTGTGTGTGTGTGTGTGTGTGTGTGTGTGTGTGTGTGTGTGTGTGTGTGTGTGTGTGTGTGTGTGTGTGGGGGGTACATGTGCTTGTGTGTACATCACACACATTATTCATTCACGTTACATATTCTACATATGCATGCAATTTCACATTAGCATGCATGGCTGAGTGAGCAAGAGAGACAATGACTGAGTGAGTGGGTGAGTGAGTGAGTGAGTAAGTGAGACAGCTAGACAGTGAGGGCATGAGTGAGTCAGCGACAAAATGTGGACATGAACATCAGTTGCTGTAGCACTAAAACAACTTAAAGAAAGACAAATGCTTTACGTGGGTGGGTTCCCAGGCCTGGTAGTTTGCCCTCAGGTTAAGTAATATTTATTAGTATTGGTCGGCGTCCACACTGTTAACTGGAAAGTAAAAAAGGCGGGCAAATTAAATTCTTCATCAGATGTCAAAAGAATAAAAACAGAAATAAACAAAGCAGTGAAATGCAGGCCCAGAGGCTATGAGGGATTTAAAACTTGTCGCAAGACTAATGGAAACCGTATTTCTGAGAAGGAATATGAAAATAAACACATACAGTACTAGTAAGCCGTACATGGCACACACAAATATGCCTGGTAGGCAGTAAACAGATAGTTAGGGCACTTTTATCGGGCTGCGATCCATTACAGAGAGCCTTAAACGTCCCCAGGAATACACGCACCACGGCAGGCGGTAGTGGCCAGCGACTGCGCTCTCGTGAAGGGATATGTTCCTTGTTTATTTGGCCCTCATCTGGGCTTTCAGGGAAAAACGTGGATGGGTTCACTTGAGGCAGAGCCAGAGAAATCTCATGCCATGTACCGTTATTGTAAGTCAGGTCACACAACCCTGGGAGGGTCGAGTGAAGAGGCTGTCTGACGCCCAGCCGAAAGGTTGTAGCCCAAAGTCTGCGGTCTTCCTCCCTAAAGGCATCCATCCAGCCCAATGCATCACACCTACTCATTTATGACATATTGTATCTAAAACTCTATAGGTTTCTATGGATAGAAGCGTCTGCTAAAATGACCAAATAGTAAAGTTCCTTGTATTGCGCGTCGCCATAGGTAAAAGCTATCTAAGCAAAAGACTAAAGGTTTTACTTATTTTTTATGAATACATTTTGAAGTGGATACAACCTGTTATTTCAACCTTCAGTCATTCATTTTTCATTTTCACTCATACATCAAGAGTCGTATAGTACATATAAACAATGAGCTCATTGGGCTGCACTGTTGGCCCTCTTGGGTCTCAGGACTATTCGCGACCATTTAGATCCACGCCAATCCCGCTGATATATTCCACCCTCAGATAAATGACTCACCCTCCTTCCCCTGGCTCTGTGGACCGCGGGGCAACTCAGGCCTCTGATTGGTCGACTTTGCACTCATTTGTCTCTCATGCCCTGCACTGGCCCTGCCAACAGTACAATTCATCTCCCATGTCACTGGCAGACTGAAGAGGAGGTGTGTGTGGGGGGGGGGGGTGGTGGCTAGGAGCCAGACTGTGAGGTGAGAAGCCTGGTCTTTCTTAGGAGCCACCTCCTATGAAATACGCTCCTTGACTCATAAGCCCGTAAGTCGGTTTGAATCTACTCGCTTCGGCGCAGACGCTACTGCTTGGGGGGCCAGATGTTGAGTTGTGTTTTAGCGCATCAGGAATACATTCCACTGTTAACTTTGTTTGTGAAAGTATGTGACTTTTAGGCAAGTCGTTCTTTGCACATGGGCAGTTCAAGCAGTTTCAGCACGCAATACGTCTTCCTCGTAATTCTTGCAACCAATGTGATATATCAGTGCGAGGAGAGTTGACTGGTGAAAGGTTTGGAAAGCAGCCAGCCGTTACATGAGGGGTTTACACTTATGGTGGGTTCGGTCGACGATCCAGAAGGCCTCAACCCTGGGAAGACGGAAATCCTGTCTCTGCAGAATTCACTGTAATGGTTGTGTGTTTGTACATCCATGTGTGTCATTCTGGATACAAATCCCTGTTAGCTGGTCGGTACCCAAAGGATTCTGAGCAAAGTGTAGAGAATTTTGACCTCTGACCTCAATGCCCCTATACACTGTGTCAGCCAGTACACTCAGTACACATACAGGCCAAGTATGCCCTGTGGCCACTTTCACTGTAAATATTTGAAGGCACGGACACATGAGGCTGAGAGTGATATGTACGGCCTGGTACCGGCACCTCCCTTCTCTCTCTCCCCCGGTTCTCCGCACAAGAGAGCGAGCAGAGAAGGCACCTGCAGGTCACCATGCAGCCCATTCCCCCCCCCCCCCCCCCCCCCCCCCCCCACTATCCCCTTAATTACCTTTTCACATGACTAATGTTTCTATGATGGTGACCTTTAAAAGGCAGGACAGAAATACTGACAAAACATTCATTATCTTTGCTTCCTTCAGCAGTGGTCATTCACTCATTTGAAATTTAGCCGTTATGCCTGTATTGAGTGGACTCTTAATAATAATGAAGAATGAATGCCTTTATCAAGTGCTTTTCAAGGACCTCAAAGTTCGTAACGTAGTGAAAGTGGGGGTGACACACTCCATTCACTAGCACTGGAGAGGTGTGGAATCAAACTAGTACATTAGTGAGCCTTGGATGATTAGGGGGCCATGTTGGTTCAAGAGGCAAGTTGGACAGCTTGGCCCAGAGACAGGGTTCAGCACCCCTAACACCCCTTGCCCACTGCATCCGTCCGTTGATGGATCTCATTGACTGAAATGCATTGTGGGTCCATCCATTCCGTCGGCTCCGTCTCTTGCGTTCAGAAGTTGAGAAAATGTTAACCTTTCAGGCTGCAACGGATCCGTCAGCCAATCAGATCGTGGCTGCATTGGCAAATACCACTCCCCCATCCATCAGACACGCCTTCTGTCGTCCTTTGACGGACGGATGCAGTGGGCAAGTTGCATAACTCCAGTGAGTGCCATGGGGTGTCCATGACCACATGGAGTCCGGACCAGGGTATACCATCTCATCTTGCACTTTTCAACTCTCTTGCACTGGACAGAGCCCCTGTCTCCGTCCCCCTACTGACCCTCCGACACCCCTACTACCCCCACCTCATCCGGCGATGGACCAGGGGCCAGAACTGCTTTGATTCCTGGGAAAGCAAGCAGCTGAAGGCAGAGGCCCTGGTGCCGGAAGACGAAAGACTTGTGAATGTCCATCGTGACTCGCTGAAGTAAGAGTGAATCCAGACATGTTTGAAAGGGTTTTCATCTTCGCTCTGTGAAGCTCCATCTTAAGATCCGTCTGACATTGACTGAAGAGGCGGTCGGGCCTGATTTAATTTAAAGCGGTATTCTGCTTTCAATGTAAAACTACTTACACCAGCTTTAAATTCCAATCCTGCCTTTTTATGGTGGCTAATCTGATTGGCATTGACATTTGTCATTTGGATAAAGAGCATTTTACTTTGGTGCCGAGAGCTTTTGGCACTCATAGAGGTCATATTTATTGTTGTACATTACAGTACACCTGTAAACCATGAAAGGGGTCCTCAATTCAAAGCCATGCGTCTGTGAAACAGCAAGTCTGCTATTCCTGTATCAGCCCTACCGATCTATTGGCTAGGGGTAGTCGCACTACAGCCCCTGACAGCCAACTGCGGTAGAGTATCCAGACGCACCAATGTCATTCATCCTTTCTAGACATCAGGACACACTGCCACGACAGCATGGTAGGTCACCTAACACCAAAGACTGTCCCCTCATTTGGATTAGGTTAGAAACCTTGAGTTCTTTTATCAGTGACAGAGAATGGTCTCGGATTTCATTGCTCACATTAAAAGACCACGTACATCAACTGACAACAACCAGCTGAGTTACAAAATGGCATTTCAATCTCTGTCCATGCTAGTTTGCAGCACCTAACCACAAGGTTCCTGGTTAAGTTCTCACCATGTACGCATTCTTTTTTTCAACAGTGTGTGTGTGTGTGTGTGTGTGTGTGTGTGTGTGTGTGTGTGTGTGTGTGTGTGTGTGTGTGTGTGTGTGTGTGTGTGTGTGTGTGTTATATTATTCAAGAGCTCCAGTGTCAGCTTTGACCGTTAAGCTGCCTATAGCTGAAGAATGATGGGTTGAGGGACAAACTATAGTGTGTGTGTGTGTGTGTGTGTGTGTGTGTGTGTGTGTGTGTGTGTGTGTGTGTGTGTGTGTGTGTGTGTGTGTGTGTGTGTGTGTGTGTGTGTGTGTGTGTGTGTGTGTGTGTGTGTGTGTGTGTCTGGGGGGTATGTTCAGAGAGGGAAGTTGTCAGTGGGGGGTGACATGTCAGTAGAAAGACAGTCGACCAGTCACATCCAAAATCCCATTCTCTTTCCATCTGTCAGTGGAAGTCGTTAGAAGGGGCCCTGGACGTTCTCGTACACAAGAGAACGCTGCAGACAAAATCTGCTTAATGCGCATCAAAAGTCTTTTGTGTTCATAGACAGAAATCGTTCATGATTGACATTCTTTCCTTCTGAAGGAATGATATATCCCAGCCTCTGCTTGGAGTGTACGTTTAGCAAGGAAAGGTATGGACTGATAAAGATGTGTGGAAGGCACAAAGCCTCTCAGTTTAACCGAGCCAGTATTAGCAACACTGTCACCATTTGTTTTGTTTATTTCAAGTAAACCTCAATCGAAGACGGACTCCTGGGTTTGCCTGTTTGTCTGCTCTTAGTCTGCAGACCATGATAAGGCAATATCTCACAGTCGGACATGACTCACAAATCACATTAGAGGATACTTAATCAGCCTGCTTCATGGTCTTCCTCCACAGTCTGTTTCTCTACTTCAAAGGCAGAGCATCAAAAGTGCGGAGCAAATCTTCACCTCATAGAAACTCAGTATGACGCACTGTTCTGGATGGATGGATTCTCAGACTGTAGAACTATAAGATCCACAAATGAAGAAGCATGTTTGTTTTTGTCCTTGACTGGACCGAGTCTATTAAAAAAATAAAAGGCTTTCAAGAGTGTGAGATGAAGGGGCAATTGATCGGGGAGCTCTCGTCAGCTGTTGAATGCTCCGTACCTGTTCCCTTCTCTCTCATTTGTCTCGTGCCGCCACCGGCCTCTCATCAGACTTCCCTGGAGGACTATGAGGAGAATCACTCTGCTTATCGTCTTGCTCAAGCAGTCTCGTCCTCAGTGCCACCCTGAGGTCCTCCAGTTCCTCTGGTGGCCAGCTATCTAGCTCTGGGAGAGCTGCTCATCTACCATTCTGATGTTCAGAAAGACTGCCAAGGTTTTACATAGCACAGGTCATTATGTGAACCACAATAACAGATACAAGAAACGATTGCCTACACAGGCAGTTGAACTTAAATTATGAGAAGAATCGGATTTAAAAATCACAATCTCAGGGTCGTACCCCCAGAAACACACACATACATTTCATTCACACAAATAGGTTTTGTTTTAAAGAACAGCCGGGTGCAGTAATTGTGGGGTTCCGCGAGTATATTTGCTCTCCCATACTGTATATAAAAAGTGTTTGCTTTCGCTTAGAGTTAAGGTCCATTACGTTTTCTATTGAAATTATGTTAAAAGTTTTATTTATTTCTCTACTTGCCTCTATTAATGTGCTCTGGGTGCTGTTAGCACCGTATTCATCATCCAGGACATGTTTATATGACAAGCACTGGAACCACTGACCCACACTGGCTCGTTTACGCATCAGAATAGGTGTTAAACTAGATCCTCATGGCCAGCTCTGATTTTGTTTACGCTAACATATGCTTTGCCCAACACTGTGTAAATGTGCATACTGGAGTTACCAGTGGATCTAATTGTTTAAAGAAATGAAAGAAGACCGAGGAGCATTTGAATAAACAACGTAGATTGTTCTGTGATGTGTTTAATCACAATGATACTGTTGGCAGAACCCAAAACAAATTAAACCATTTTGTTAGGAAACCGAATAAGTTGAAGAAATGAAAACTTAACTGTCTGCCTCAATGTTAATCCTGTGTGCTTTGGTTGCTCTTTCCTTGCCCTTGGTGGAATGGATTGATCATAGAACATGGAGCCTGCGTGCTGACCCATCTCCCTGATTAAACAAGCAGAGACCTCCAACATCACGAGAAAACACTGGCCAGACCCCTAAGACTACAAGCGGGGGGGAAAAGGCCAGGTATGCAGCCATCGAGACATCCCTGTTCATCGACCAAAATCATCAAATCACAACGAACGAAAGCAGTGAAAGACCCAGAAAATGTAAACTACCAAAAGTGCTATGTGTTTCTTTGCATGCATACAGACTCCCGTGGCCAACGACATTCCCCACCGGTATCACTACATTTACATAAAAGTCAGACGGCGGATGAGGTAGCAGCCCTGTGACTGCATGCTCACCACAGCACTCGGAGAAGCAGCGACTGGACATCGGTGGCTCGGGTCAGATTGCCTCCACCCATGCCAAGAGTTCCCGGAACGTCTGCCTCAACGTGGTCCGGGAAAGCTGTGAAGGATTTGTTTTTTTACCAACCGTCATATTGACAGCAATTTCCCCAAATGTCCCTCCCTCCAAAACAAATCCGCTGTCAAATCTCGATACCGCTGGAGACAGCAGAAAGAGTTCTACTTAAAAGCGAGCGAGCGCTGGTGCGTCGAAGCCCTCCGGTTCAGATGTGAAATATCGACCGGGACGTGGAGGGGGAAATATTCCGGCCGTGTGTTTCTTTTGCGTGTCTATCTCTGCATCTCCCCAGCGTTTTCCCAGCAGACACTGGACCCAGATGAGGCCTTTCCCGTGCTGTCGTCCAGCACCACCACCATTATCGTCGTTTTCTTCTCTCCCCCTGCTTTCTTCCTCTCCACCTGGGACGGATGCCACTGGTTTTGGTCACCATGAGGGTGCAGGGGGAACGGGGCTGTGGGGGGTGCTGTTTATACGTCGCGCGCCAACGGGATCCTGAGTGCAGGCCCACTGGCCGTGTTTTAATTAGCCATGGAGGAGTGCGGTTCCGAGGGTTTGTGAGCGTGACTCACCCCCATTTGCACTAAAACCCATCAGGATCCGTGGCGTTTGAATGCTGCCCTTTGAGGTTGGATCGGTTGGACCTCCATCTGTATTAGAAGAGGGGCCGGGAATGATGCCGTGCGTGTGTGCGTGTGTGCGTGCGTGCGTGCGTGCGTGCGTGCGTGCGTGCGTGCGTGCGTGCGTGCGTGCGTGCGTGCGTGCGTGCGTGCGTGCGTGCGTGCGTGCGTGCGTGTGTGAGAGTGTGTGTTTTTGTGTGTGTGTGCGTTTGTGTATGCGTCTGTGTTTGTGCGTTGGTGTATATGTGTGTGCATTTGTTTGTGCATCTGTGTGTGTGCGTTTGTGTATATTTTTGTTTGTGTGTGCTTGTGTGTGTGCGTGTGTGCGTGTGTGCGTGTGTGTGTGTGTGAGTGATAGAGAGAAGGCTTCTTTTTTGGGGGGGGATTTAAGAATTGCATGTAATACTTGAAAGCTTTTCTTTGTCTCTGTCCTTAAGTTGTTGCCGTCCCCTGATGTCAAGGAAACAGTATTGTTCACTTGTTCCAGACCTTTTCAAAGTTTTGGTGGTTTGGTAGAAGATAGTTGAGGTTGCATGAAATCACTGTATGTTGGCCTAATAAATGAAGCACTTAGCGGAATTCCCCTGCTTATTTAGACTCCATGAAATTATGAATGACTTATATTTGAAACTATTTATTGGAACTGTATTATATAAAACATACAATGAGGTTCCAACTGCTGTTTTCCGTCAAAGGGCTGAGAGTGCTATGTGTCAACAACATTAGGGAAGATATATATGCAGTAGACATGAGTATCTGTTTTATTCATATTCCACCAGTAAATGCATATAAAACCATGGACGGTAACAATATGGGTATAATTTCACCCCATTACACCTGCAATTCATTCAAATAGATTAACTAGATTTTTTTAACACAACACACATTAAAGTGAATCTCGTTGATTTAAAATACATGAGCTCTGTTCTAGTGGCGAATCGCATACATCCACTCCGGTTAATATCGCTTGGACGTGAGGCCATGTCAAAAAAGCACTCGGCGCTCTCAAGCTAGACACTTTCAGAATGAAGAGTGGACGGCTGATGTTTCCATCTTATTGAATTATATCAGATTACTCATGTGTACATAATCAGTGGCTCTGTGTTTGGAAAAGTTAAAGTGAAATTGTCATGGCCCCGCAATGCCCGATCTCTCTCGCCAAAAGATCCCGACCGATATTATTTTGAACTCCAACATCACTAACTTTCACTTCTACTTTCAATCTAAGCCTTCTTTCGCCTGAATTCACTCGCTTTTATTCGTCTTCCTTCAACCTCACACTCGTTTGGCTGGCACAAAACGTTGTTCAGAACGTCCCAAAGACGTGGTTAGCTCTGAAGTGAGAAGTGAGAGTCCCACTAATCCCGGTCCAAACACTCAAATGTAATCAAAAAGGCATGATAATTAATGTCAAATATCTGGATCAATATATCATATACCTCGTGAAGAGAAACCTGAGCTGTGTCATACGTACTTGGTGTTTTAATTGATGAGGTAATGCAGCACCCTAGCTGGCGCCCCCATCGCCGCCACCTTTCAAGTCATCACGGGTGTTAAAAATCTGCAGCTGCGAAAAGATACAGTTTCACTCTTATCTTGCCCAATAACACTTTTGGAATCTGGACCCTTCTTTTTTTTACTTTCACAATAAACGTGAGTATGGAAGACTAACCTTATTTTCTTCACTGTTAGGGATTGATTTCTTCGCAGCTGTTGATGGAGGTTCCAATGAGAACAGGGTTGAAGTGAGTTTTATTAAAAGTGTAACAAGTAACTGGGGAGGGGAGAGGAACAGCCAACAGTAACAGGCGGACCTATAAGGACATAGAGTAGAGAAAGACGATAATGGTTTCCCGCAAGCAGAATGGTGTGAAAGTAGCCTGGGATTCAACTACAAAAATCTGCTAATAAAAAAGGATATTTAGAAAATTTCAGCTTTTAATTTTAATGGCGCCGACCGGACCAATATTAACATGGGTGTTGTCGTTAGACCTGACTCATGCGAAGAACATCCATAACCTGCATTTGAGAAATCGCTCATGGTTTTGGACATTAATAGTTGTGTAACGTGTGAGTTTATTTTAATATGCCTTCATAGTATGCCCACGTATAGAGAGTGTGACCGTTTGCCCTGCACACATTTATTTTTATTTCACCTTATTTCCCCTGACTGCTTCAAAACAAAACATATCCACATTCATCTTTGTCATGCTCCAAAGGTTCACAGGCGAGCCCTCTTGATGATTGCTCTTACACGGTGAAGGCCATTACAGGGACAGTAATCACAGTGGACCCGAATGGGACACAGTTCTGCAACATAACAGCGTTGTGTGTTGCTTAATAGTCCTCTGTCAGCACAATGTCCAGAGAAAAGGCCATAACACACTGTGATAAATCCGCCATATTTCCCATCATAATTTCTATTTCACACCATAAAGTAACAGAAGCAAAACAACTCGAACCAAGAGGTAGTAGAATGTTCTCCAGAATACCAGTAGTCAGTTTGTAGCTTCCACGTTAGGTCGATAATACGCCTGTGATGCTTGACTCATCCACCTCGGCCTGTTGAAATAACAAGGAAGGCTGACACACTGAAACAATTACAGGACCGTTTGGAGTGTTTCAACAGCTGAACAAGAGAGTGGAAAGGGCAGGTAGGGAGAGTGTAGAGATGAATCATGGGCTTCATCCTGCCGGACCTAGGCCAGATCGACAGAGACGTTTCTCAAACATCTAAATGCCAGAATCACCAACATGCATTTTGGGTGTCAGAGTTGACTTTCATTTGTTGCCCGGTTTGATTTGAGTTTGAGACAGAGCTGGCTAACCGAGTTATCTCAACGTCGGAAGCAATAAGCAAGTACAGTAAATTCACAGCCATGGACCCATTTAATAATCTAACCATACTGACTTTAAATGGTAAAATTGATGGGATCAATGAAGATGTTCAGTTCCAACCAAGAACTTATTTCATGGATTTGAATCCAAATCCGCAAAATTTCGGATTTTCAAAAACTAACCTCCTGTGAGCTATTTACACTGACATCATAGTAAAACAATGTGAAGCTTAACTTCTTGTGCATTGATTGATCTAGGCAAAAAAAAACGATGGCTTTGTAATTCACTTCCTTTTGAAATTGTAGAGAAAAAATCGTTGAGGGAAAATACGCAAATATGGTGGGGTTAGGTTCAGCTAATTCCTCCCAGCCCTGATGTCAAGTAACCAGAGAAAGAGTATAAAAAAAGGTAAAACTTGAGTGCCCTGAGAGGTGGATAACCGCCCCCCCATGAGAGGAGATGACTGTGGCCACATCCCTCAGGATCTCCATCCTACCCTTGATGATGGGGGCTTTTAGAGCGGTAGACACCTGCTGGCCAGCCGCCAGCCCCCAGGCCCACGGCTCCCATCGGCAGGTCGGTGGAAGTTCACCCACATCCCATTCTGTGCGGCTTGATGCAAACTCAAAGCACTCACATCTACCTAAACATGAAGGAAGGCCAGCGTTTCCTATCTTAAGGGCAAAAGACGGGAGAAAATGATATAGGTGCTACTAGAACGTCCAAGAACGGCTGTTTTATAATATAAGTGGGACTCTGGGAGTGAATCCCTTGGCCAACTGTCAAAAAAAGGTGTAGGCCGTTTTTTTTGTGTGCGTGCATGCGTGCGTATAAATTATTCTAAAACCAAGGTCGTATTCTTCCTTATCCGGTGTTGCTGTCCCTGGCTGCGAGAGGTCCTGTTGGTATCAGGTCAGGGAGCCGAGTGTACATCTGTAGCTAACGTGATCCAGCAGCTAACTGCTTGTTTAGCAGGAATCAGGCAGGAAGTAGATTAAGAAAAGAACACTGTTACACGTGTCCAATTACTGCGCTGGTGTCTCGCGCTCTCGACCGCAGTCAGCAGTCACCAGTAAACAAACCCAAACAGTTTACTTGGAGACCCGTCGCTACATCTAATATGTTGCATAAGAATAGACCTCGCCAAGGCAAAAAACAAACTAAAAGTACAAAACGACACAACAACACGACCCATGTTAATGGGTAGGAAGGAAGCAAGTTGATATATTATCAGACATTGTCAGTTATTGTTATTGTATTTTTTGTTATTGATTAAAGTAAAAAATATATATATTCGTGGACAGCTTGCGTTTTGTTGCCGTGTTTTTATTTATGTTAGTTGCAAGAAAGTAGACTCAATATGCTACCCTAGTGGAGTGTATTAAACATAGAGCTTCAGGTATGAAATCCGAGATGGTGTGTATGCTAATAACGCTACAAAAATTTGATTCAGGGTTGATCTACCATATCTCCACTATAATACATCATAGCCTAACGCTTTGAAGGATGTGTCGAGATCATGATGGCACATTAAATCTGATCTTCTTGGCCTTAGGCTACTACAGGTTCTCAGAGATGCTGAGCAATTATTCAATTCTGTTTCTTTGAGAAAGGGGAAACCTTTCTTTCCTGTGTCAATTGGATACTTGTTCTCAGTGGGCCACATCCTCTCTCTCACCCTACACCTCCCCATTCCTTACCCTGAATCTGAGTCTGACAAACCCCCTTAAATAACCACGTTTTATGCGGGGCACCCCTGACCTGCTGGGTCTCCATATATACTCGCCAGGATAAAAAAAAAGGTTAAATTATGACTCTTAACACTGTCGCCAGAGTGCGTCTGGCCCAGACAGAGAGCTGACTGAGGACCATTGAAACCACAGGTCAGCGCTTGGCATTCCTTGTCTTGGGCTACACTGGAGATACTCTGTGGCTTTTTAGAGTCCATTCACACTGACATCCCATAAAAATGGTAAGAATAACTGTATTCAAATGGCTTGGAAGAGCCCTGTTCCAGGCAGCCGCGGACGGCATTAAGAAATGTGTTACGGTTTACTTTCCGTGTTGTTGTCACTTCTAATTCAACGTACTAATGCAGAAACTTGGAGAGTGGGCTACTTCGTCAAATGAGAAACAATTAACAGCATTGGGTTAGTGCAAGCCAAACTGGCAACACAACGAGAGAGAGAGAGAGAGAGAGAGAGAGAGAGAGAGAGAGAGAGAGAGAGAGAGAGAGAGAGAGAGAGAGAGAGAGAGAGAGAGAGAGAGAGAGAGAGAGCAAACAATTTCTCATACTTTATAAATAATGCAAGTAGACCCCCTAGTGGACAAGATTATACCAAACATAATGATAGCGACATTTCCCATCAGCCCATCAAGTTCTAAATGCATCAATATTAAAACATAAAGAATAGACCATATATATCTGGAGTTCATATATTTCTAACATTCATCAAAGAAAACATGCATTTATAAATCTAAGAAACAGGCAAAGATTGGGCCTATAACAATGCTGAGATATAAGCTATACATTGTGTGGCCCCCGGCCCTACTTCGACATCTGAAAATGATTGCGACCCAGACTCTTTTGTTACCCTGTATACCACTGCCAGTAACATCTATGTCTCAGTGATCAAATGCACATCATTCATGAAGCATGAATCCTGAAATGCCCTGTTTTCAGAGCTTTTGAGAATAATATTCTCAATAATGCACCATAAATATATAATATACTGTGACTCTATCTCCATATACCATACAACCCCTTAGGGTCAATGACATTGATATCAACAGTAAAACTCATAATTTAAATCAATCAACCCTATCGATCTTAGTCATAATTTCTACAGATTGAGTTTACACATGGACCTTTCACCAAAATGACAGCATAACCCATCCACCTAGAGAGGCGGGGTTTCTTCAGCATTCCAAAATATAGTTAAGTAACTTCATGGCAGTTTCAAGTCAGCCTCTTGGCTCAATCAAGACTGAGATCCCCTTGAATGAAGCGAGGTTCAGCTCCAGAACCTGCTCCATCCAGTGGAACCTCTCCAGTGGTCCAATCAATGGCCAATCCCCTGCTTATCTAATTGTCCCTGGAACCGTATTGGGGGCTGTTAATCAGCCGGAGGTATCGCTGTATCGCAGTAATGGTGTTCCTCGTAATTGCACCTCCCATTTGGTTGCGTGGCTCTCTCTCTCTCTCTCTCTCTCTCTCTCTCTCTCTCTCCCTCTCTCTTTTTCTTCCTCCCTCTCTCCCTCCCCCCCTCTCCCCCTCTCCCCCTCTCCCCCTCTCCCCCTCTCCCCCTCTCTCTCTCTCTCTCTCTCTCTCTCTCTCTCTCTCTCTCTCTCTCCTCTCTCTCTCTCTCTCCTCTCTCTCTCTCTCTCTCTCTCTCTCTCTCTCTCTCTCTCTCTCTCTCTCTCTCTCTCTCATCACTATCAGCAAATGAGGTCAGAAAGGCAAATGGATCTAGTTTCCACCACCAGGGCTCCTGGACGCTAACAGGGTGTAGTTAAGGAGAGTGCTGGCGTTTCAGCGCTCTAGTGAAATCAATGAGGTTATCGTGCGGATGTGCCGAAATCACTGCTCTCACTACCTGATCTCTGTTGATATTAGTTCGGTCTCCAACATCGTCCACTTTTGTTTGCATTGTTTGCATCCGGCTGCGTATCGCAAACCAGAGAAATGTCCTTGCAAGTTTTATTTTCCTTGCACGTGAAGATTCTGTCTTTGCAATCACCATCAGTCATTCTTATCAGAATCCAGTTTCCCATGGGAATGCTGTGATTAGCATATTTAGAGGGCCACTGCATCTGATGCCGTCTTTTCTTATCCACGGTGGCGTTGTGATATCGGAACAGCTCCAGGGCAAGTCGGGGCAACTGTCTGACTGACATGCAAATGGGAAAACGATTCAAATCCCGATTGTGCGTATGGGCCGTAATCCGGAACCGCGACTAGCCCGGAGGACTGACCTGAGTGGGGTATGAGCCCAAGTCTCCAGCCAATTCAGACCCCCCATTTAAGTCAGCCAGTGACGGAGCATGACAAAGACGGATGAACATCTGTTTGACCAAATAACCTACGATGCAAATCTATACAGACGAAAAGGCGACCTTAAGGTTGTATCTACCGCAGGCTTTTGTCTGGCCCCTTTCCCCAGACCTCCTCCTCCCCCCTCCCCACCACAAACTGCTTTTCACTTTGAAAGGCTAACCGTCATTTCCATCAGGACTCTGTCCTCCTAGCTTGCAACTCTCTCTCCCTCACCCTCCTCTCCGCGGTTCCTTCCAGCGCCTTCGGCCTCCTCAAGAGAGCAGAACCTCTGAGAGAGTTCCTCCGTAAAGATTTTTCTTTTGCTTTGATTTTTCACACTCATTATCACCCAGTTCCCAGCTCTCCCGACCCCAGCCAAAGGGGTCCCCCGCCATACCTGAGGGAACAATGGTGGCTGTGCTGAATTTCTCGGGGGGATGTTGGGGGCGGGGGGGGAAATGGAGTCAAGACGCAGCTATACCTCGGACACCGGCTCTGTAGCTGAAGAATGGACCAGGAGCCCATTATCCCCAATTTTCTGCAGACTAAATCAAATTAGCAGCAGACATGCTCCTGAAAGGGGAGACTCTCCGAAGGAGGGTGGTGGTGGTGGTGGGTGGGGGTGGTGGTGGTGTTACCCAGTCACAGCCCCCCCACTATATAGCCTCTTTCTTTGTACTCCTCTGTTGCCCTGCTGTAGAAGCAGGCTGAAGACCTTCTCTCCCTGATCTTCCACCTCCTCACCCTCTAATGATGCCCCCAAGGCACAGAGGCAGGTGGGAGGGTGAAAGATCTACGAGGGGTGTGACGGACCCTCTCTGGCTGTTTAAAAAGCAGCCTGTATGGATCTCCTTTGAAGCGCTTTAGGAGCCATGAATGCAGCCCACAGAGATTGCATTCATCCTGGAATTTATTCTGTTTCAGAGGAGAAACATTACTTTTTTTTCTCTTTTGCACTGAAAGTAAAAAGTTTCAGATAGCTGGCAGTACTAGGATAGAAGTGCCATGATCAATGTTCGTATCATAAAATGACTCTGGAGAACCTATGTTTCCTTTGGGGAATTTATATTAACATTCATGCACAATCAATACAATGCTGACCCCTAGTGGACAACATAATTTAAGAAAAAGGTTGCACACTAATACAAAAATATAAAATAATTTCACTTTCTGCTGATACCAACTGTATCAAAGTTTGCAAATGTGGACATTCATATAATTACTCCTTGGCTTTAGTGTTTCCATCGGCCCCGCTCTGTGAAGCTCGATCTGGGGGCCTCTCGGACTTCAGTCATCCAAGCCTTTTTCACAGGGGACCGGCTGAGGGCCACGTTCTGCTTGCTGCTCTTCTTCGTGGCTTCTGTACTGCCGGCAGAGGCGGGCGACCCAGCAGCTGAGTCTCCCATTCCACCATTCAAAGACCGGGTCAGACTTATGTAATTCCTGTAGGACAAAGCGATTGACATCACAACGATCCGAAACACGGAAAATATCAACAATTACGACGGGGTTACGATTCAAAGCGCCATACTCACTTCAACTGGGCGTCGGTAAGCAACCTGAACCCTCCACGCTCCCTGAAGGGGTCCATGGCCGGGTTGGGTTTCACCGGCGCGCCGCTGGTCTGAAAGTTCACGTGGCGTTCCGGATCTTTCTGCGCCGCTTTAGAGAAGGTGCGCTCCTGGGGGTGGGGCTCGCTGTGGGGGCGTGTCGCCAGCCGGGTCGCTCTCTTCTCCGCCACCGCCGTGTGGGGCCGCTCCCTCTCCCCCAGGTGTCGCCCCGCCTGGTGTGGACCGGCGGGCGAACTGTCGGCATGGCAACGATGTTGTGCGCCCGCGTCAAAGTGAGCCCTGGTCCTCGACGCCTTCGCCCTGTCCTCCCGATCCTTGTCTCCACTGGCCATCGGTGAGTTCTGAGCTCTCCCCCCGAACCGGGGGTTCTGCTGTCCGAGAACCGGCGGCGGTCTGAAGGCTGGGGTCTTGGCTCCCTGTGGGGATCCAGGGGAGGGAAGGGACCGTGGAGGAGGAGGTGGAGGAGGAGGTGGAGGAGGAGGTGGAGGAGGAGGTGGAGGAGGAGGTGGAGGAGGAGGAGGAGGGGGAGGAGGAGAGCCCCAGGCGTTCCGGGGCCTGGCGTTGGGCCCCGTGTGGAGGGCGGCCTCTCCGCCACCGCCGTGGGCCTGCTGGATGGCGTTGACCTTCAGGAGGATGCGGTCTGTGGTCAGCCGATGGGAAGGACCCCTCTTCTTCGAGCGGTCCGAAGCGGCCCTCTCGCTGGCGTTGACCGCCCCGTCAGTCTTAGCGGGCGTACCAAACTCTCTGCCTGGGATAGGTTAGAAGATAGGTTCGCTAAAAAAGCCAATTTCCAAAATAATTGATTGAAGAGAAGCAGTGATGTGTGTGTGTCTGTGTGCGTGTGTGTGCGTGTGTGCGTTCGTGCATGAATGCGTGCGCGCCTGTGTGCGTGTGGCTGTACTGTTTGTCAGCGTGTACCTTTTGAAGTGTGTCTCTGTGTCCAGGCGCTCTCCGCCCCCCGGCCGCTGGCGGGCCTCCCAGGGGAGATGGCCGAGGGGGGCGGGGTCCTGAACTCGGGCTGCAGGTCCTGGTAGGCCCGGCTGCGCCTGTGGCTGCGCAGGTCGCTCCAGCTGCACGGCCGTAGGGACTCCTGCTGGGACTCTGTGGATCATATGTACGGGCATATCATAAATCATGAAGTTCTGTTTTAAAGAGAGTCGAACAAGATGAATGTGGAATGAGCGCTTTTCTTTGGCGCAATAACAACAGCATTCATACGTATATTAATTTACACATTCATACATTCATGGTGTGAATGTATGCACTCACGGTCTTGTAAGACATTATGGATACAAGAGTCAACCAAATGGCATATATTTATGACTTAGGGGCAAGGGGAGTTTGTAACAAGGGCATAAAATAGTCTTATAGGACTAACACATTTGTCCCACCTTGGCCAGGGAGTATGATGAAAAACAGCCTCTTGGCTTATTCTGGGATTTTTTAACATTTACGAGAATTCCTTTCTCTACAATAAACTAAACTGAACTAAAAGGATCTATTGAGCAGAAAGTGAACACGGTAGAACAGACTCACACAGCAGTGCACAACGCACACTCCACGTGAAGGTACTGTATCTGCCCGTCTACATGAGCCTACACAACGGGTCCCCTCACTGCAGCTCCTGTTACCTCGCGCTCGCCTCATCCTGCCGGTGGACAGACAGCGAGCATGATGGGACAGCGCCGCCCTCTCCGACCGCTCGCCGTCCGGGCCGTAGATCCCCCGGCAGGGCGAGCCCACCAGCGCCATGCGCTCCGCCCGGACAAAGTCGTGAGGGATCCTGCTGGGTGCGGAGCCCGGTAGTAGGGCGACCCGGGCCCCGGAGAGGGCCAGGGCTTCGGAGGACGGAGAGCTGAGGCCCGCTGACTGGTACTCCCAGCCCACTTTGACAAACTGGAAGAGCAGCAGGCTGGACTTGGTGTTCACCAACACACTGGGTGAAGGGTGGAGGAGGTGGTGGTGATGATGGTGGTGATGATGGTGGTGGTGGTGGTGGTGGTGGTGGTGGTGGTGGTGGTGGTGGGGGTGGTTGTAATAGAAGAAACAGAATGACAATTTTTGGTCGCAGCCTACCAAACTTCTGGGGATTTCTAAATGCAAGTAAGTTGTAAGAAAGGCCGCTGACAGCTCTACTCCTCTTACAATTCACAGGAAATGCCACCTAACCAGGAAACAATGCTCTACCCCCCGTTCTCTTCTGTAGCTACTAATCACAAAGTGATTAGTAGCTACAATCACGTTGTAACACAGTGAGAGCTTCTTTAAAAACTGTGCTTTGTCAAACACTGAAAATAGATGGCCTGAGCAACGTAACAATGTTTGATTCCATTTCATCGAATGTGTGCTCAATTCATAAGATTTAGAAATAAAGGATTTCCAAGTATTTTTATAATTTATATCATAAGGAATATTTCTTTGTTGGTCATTTCGACCCTGATGCCGATCATAATAACTTAATAACAGTACAGCAGAGTTTTGAAGAGGCATTAAACAAAAACAAAAATTGACACCTGGGATTCAGACTCACGTACTTGTTGCCATGGAAATGAACAGAGAGAATGGGGTTGAGTTTGCTCCCGGCCTTGATGACCCTGAGGCAGTCCCCGTTGAGGAGGCTGAACACCCGCATCTTCCCGTCCTCGCAGCCCGTCACCACGCGCAGGTAGGCCAGGGCCAGAGACCGGACCTCCCTGCACCACACGCTTAATCATTGTCACTGAAGTCACCGAGTAACTGTATAGTATACAGTGACATTCATACTGGAGTACAATGGAAAAAGGATGAACACATAAGGATACTGTACCCAAATAGGAATGTCAGTACACAATAGTGTCATCATTTTTCCAATGTCATGTAATATAAATGTGACTGCCGTAGGCGACCACCTAGTTCGCCTATGCCTAGCGCCAGCCCTGGTCAGGAGCTTACATCGGGTGGGTGAACGTCATGAGACATTTAGTGGCATCCCGGTGGGTGCTCCATGCCATGACCTTCCCATCAGCGTCACCTGACAGAAGGTGCCAACGGTCGAAGAACAAGCACTTCACAGCGCTTGTGTGGGCGTCCAGCACCTAAATAAATAAATAAGGGGGAAATCCTTTAGCAGACGCTTTCTCACAAAGCGGCTTGCAGTGAATTCATATCAATGACCATGAAGGGGCAGTTAGGGGGGTATCTCTCCATAGAAGGAAGAAAGGTTATAGGTTAACATTGGAGATAAACCCTGTGAGTTCAAACCCCCATCACCACCATCCTGCCCTAAAGTAAAAAAAAAGGTAAACTTCATATGGGTCCAATGCAGGACTGAAGGACTCAGACGTGACCGTGTGTGCATAATTCGTGCCAATCTTCCCCTGCCTACCCTTAGCACCGACGCCTTCTCGATGTCCCATATCTTGACGAGGCCCTTGGCACAGCTGCTGTAGACCAGCGACAAGAAGACCCTCACACACTGCACAGGGCTGGTGTGTTTCCACCTCAACGTCTCCAAACACTTCCCCTTCTGAAGGTCCCACACTGTACAAAAAGAAAGGAAAAGAATAAAAATGCTTTGGATGCTTTGTTCCTTACGCTTGTATGTGTCTGAATATTACAGAGGCTGTATGTGAGGTTTATGAATTATGAATTGAGTGTAATTGGCTAGGAATTAAATGTTATGGCCATCTGTCATAGTGCGATGCATTTTTTGAAGTTACATGATGGCGCCTAACTCTATGAGTTAATATAGATTTTTGTCAGTTCCCAGTTCATTTCTGACCAATAAGGGTATCTCTTCCCTGATTGGTTTAGGGATCCACTTCATCGTCAATCACAATATGCGTGATCACTGGTGGTGAAACGTAGGGAGGGAGAGAAGCTATTTTCTGCTCTTTTTTTAAAACTCTCCTATATTACTTAAAGAGCAGCTTTAAACTCTCGAAGAAATGTAAGAACTTAAGGCATTTGACCTTTGACCCTGCAGTCTTTGGCCCCGGAGACGAGGTGGTCACTGTGGACGTCCAGACAGGTGACGGTTCCAGTGTGACCACTCAGCAGCATCCAACACACACTTGTCTTCATACTCCAACACCTAGGTTTGTACCGGTATGAGGGAATACCAAAATACATAAATAGATCAATGAATGAATGAATGAGCAGAGAATATCTACATTTGAACAAATGTCAAATGGATTTCTATTTGACTTATGCAACACGTGTCAAAGAGCTTCAAGACATAATTATACTATCATAAGTATAGTTATAACAAAAATGAATCACAAAATCACAAATCCCTCCCATCATCTCCCACCATCGCCCCTCCTTACCTGATGGTGAGGTCATAGCCGGCGCTTATGACCAGGTCTCTGTCCTCACACAGAAGCACCGTGCGCACACTGCCCACGTGGCCCCTGAGCGCGGGGGCCACTTCCTTCCTGGACGCTATACTCAGTAGACGCACCACTCGGTCCTTAGAGCCCATGGCCACCAGAGAGCCCCCTCCGTAATGTACGAAGCGGTGAGGATCCTCCCTGCAACGGATGCACAGATCCCAGAGAACCACCCACAATATGTTTTATGACCTGTTCAGACTTTCAGTTCAGCCACACTTTACTATTGATTGATGTCATGCAATATTTTCTTTTTGCAAATTAATATTTGACACCTGAATGTATCTGATGGGGCTTAGGATCCTAAATATTAATATCTTTACGTCAATGTCTTATCTCAACTTAGTTGTTATGACGTTCATATTAAACCTTTAAAGTTTCGCTCCTATCTACCATCTATTCTATTAACTGTCTGAAAAGAAGGAACACTGACTTCTCCAGCAGCGTGGTGACACTGAACAAGCCGCAGTAAACATTGCGCTCCTCCATCTGCACCGCCTTCGTTCTCAGGCCTGAGTAAGCTCCTCTGAACAGCTCCCCCTGCAGGAAACCCATCACAGTCACCGCTGAGCGTACCTTCTCCTCAGCCCTCCTTCTCAGGCTCATTTAGGTTAAAGATACTGAGATATAAATTAGGGGGATGACCTCATGAACTTCAGAGGGAACGTCCTCGTCTTCGTCTGTTCCAATGGGTACGAGGACCTCCAGAACATTGGCGTAGACGTCGCTGAGCACCTTCTTATTACGGTTACTCTGCAGGACAGACCAGGATAGGATTTAAATAATGACACAATTAGGATATAATTTGAGATTATTATTTACTAGATAAAACAAATTACGCTTAATTTGCATCATGCTAATTTTTCCAATGCTCATAGTTTTTGTTGTATAAATTACTAATGTATGAATATATAAAGATTAAATTGAAATCCCATACCTGGATGATCAGAACTTGGTTTCTCACTACTTTCTTGGCGTTCTGATCTAAAACAAGGTCATCTGCAAGGTACCGCCAGTGTTGGGACACATCTCTGCAGCATCTCAAAGTGAGCTTATCTGTAAGACCTAAGACAAAAGACACATCGCAAACGTGATTGGTCTGCAAATGAATATGTGTGTGAAGTGTGTTTTAAACAATACACGTTTTCGACTATTTTTAGATATATGTATAATTTGTAAGTTAACATTTAAAATATACATTATTAGTAAATAAGCAAAGATGTGTAGTAGTTTGCAGAGCGAACAAAACGTGAAAAAACTGTTTTGTTTTTTGTTCTGACCTTTTTAGGCCTATTGTCTTTCATAAACTGCCTGTCAACACATGACTTGCTTATCGGCAGTTCACACATAGCCGGTTGCTCGGCAGGGTATTGTTGTCAGTTGTATCCTAGGGCTACCAGCTTGGGTTTTCTTTTTAACAAGGGCATTCTTGTCTAATTGAGTAACATCCCCATGGCATCAATAGAATGGCTCTGTTACTTACTGCTGATTCAACACGGTTTGTGAATGGCAACAGAAGGACAGAGCCAATCATACTTCCCAGATGTTTCGCAAGAGTGGTGTAAGTGTGTGTGTATGGGTGTGTGTGCATGGGCGTGTGCGTGTGCGTGTGTGGAAAAATTGTTGGAGTGAAATGTAGTTTCTAAAATGATTCATGTGTGTTATTGTTGTGTAGCATATATAGGTATAAGTTGCAGGGGGTTGTGTGAAATTATAAGTCTGCCCGGAAGTATGCCTACGTAAGTGATGCTGTGGTGTGAAAGGGAAATTACTTGCACAGGGCAAAATAACCAAAACCATGAATTTGGACAACACAACACAAACACGACACCATTGTCAACATAGATAGACCAGTAAGAAAACAGGGTTACATAATCTTAAGAAAGAAACAACCTCCTATAATCGTATGTGATGAAGGCCGATGCACTGTGAGGCATGGTGAGCTAGTTAAGCTAACCTAGGATCCTCTTGGCCAGGTGGACCGGGAGGCAGCGCAGGAAGTCCCGGTACCGGCCCACCCCAGACAGGGCGGCTGAGGAGCGGGGGGTCACCATCAAGGCCGGGTCCTCACCGTCCGAACCTGGGTCCTCCCATGGGGTCCCCTTCCTGACCCAGGCTCCCTTCCTCCTGGCTGGAAATACCATTATAAATACATAGATATACATAGAACACCCTAACACAGATAACAGAGGATAGCACCCTCTATTAACCCCAGGGAGGTTATTAAGGTGTCAAAGCAGGGAGTACAGTAACAAAATACAATGGTTATTCCACTTGTACAAATAACATGAGAAAACACCCTTTATTAATCCCAGGTGGGATATTAAGGGTGTCACAGGAGAGCAATAGGATTAAGAAAAAATAATAGAGGCAAAATTAGTAGAGTTTAAACGTGAATTTTTTTATTTATTTTTTACATTTTAGCCAGTTGATAAACATCACTGGTATTAATAAGATACAATTCATATTCAAGAAATACTAGTTAATGATAATAATAACATAATATAACAGATAAATAAAATATAATGTAATCTTTCTAAAAAATAAGGAAATCATTTCTACTCGCCTAGCTGCACTCAACGATGGAGGCCTACCTGGTTCTCTTATGGTTGGCTCAAATGATGTGGAGATTAGACAAGTGGGTCTCTTCGCATCATTCTTGTCCTCACAAAGTGACACCGGCTCAAACATTGAGCCGGCTTGCCTGAGAAGATCCAGGTGTGGACGATCTTCAGAGCAAAAGGAGGAAGCACAATCTGGGATGGAGTCCACCTCTGTGGCTGGAGAAACAATAGGAGGGTCATGTTTATTTATTAAATCATTGCGATTTTTTTCTGCTTAAGATGTGAGTGAGTGAGTGAGTGAGTGAGTGAGTGAGTGAGTGAGTGAGTGAGTGAGTGAGTGAGTGAGTGAGTGAGTGAGTGAGTGAGTGAGTGAGTGGGCGAGCGAGACTGATTGAGTGAGTGGGCGAGCGAGACTGATTGAGTGAGTGAGACTGATTGAGTGAGTGAGAGTGATTGAGTGAGTGAGAGTGATTGAGTGAGTTAGAGATGCACATAATTGACATACTAAAGGAAATAGGTAAAACTAGTTAAATAAATAAATAGACTAATGGAAGTATTTGTTAAGGTTAAAGGAAACAATACTCATAATATAGGCTGCCTGGTACAGCTCAGAATCTCACCATTTCGGAGCAGACATGCGCGTTGCTCCCTTGCCAGAAGCACGTCGTTGAGGTTTGCGAGCATGTGCAGCAGCCCAGTGTCACAAAGCGACAGCACCGATAACAGATAACTTGACTTAATCCAGTCCTGGCTGCAACTAAACCAATTCAATGTTTCCACCACGTCTGCGCTGAACAGTTTTCTATCCAGCGCTCGGTTCGAGCTGAGAGTCATCACATCATCTGCCAAGCTTGGCCTCTTTGACCTGCTGTAGGTAAAGTCTTTCCCGAAGGTGACCTGCAGCACATCCCTAATGCTTTCGAGAACCGGCACGCTTTTGCAGCGCACTAGTAGTCCGATGAGAAATGTCCTCTTGGTCGATTGCCCCGCGCGGCTCAACCACCTTGTCGAGTCCGTGAGTTTAGTAGTGAAACGGCAAGATGTGCAAGTTCCACAAAAGGTGAATCCTTCTTCTGCCCCTTTCATTTTACACCGAAACCCGCCGGATTTCGCAGACATGGAGTTTTTAAATTCGATCATGATGCCCGTTTTTAGTATTTATTGCAATTGTCAACTAAATCTAAATGTCTGCCTAGTTTATGGCTGTGTTGTGATCGATGGTGAGCTGCGCTGTTTCTCTCGGTTGTCATGTGGTTGCTATGCACCCGCGTCCACGTAGTTACAACAGGTCATCATCAGTCATCATCAGGCGTGATCACAGCATCGTTTGTTTCCAGACTACACTTCATCTCTGCAGACCTGATGATAAGACTTAGCATACAGTAGGCCTATATCTGTAAAGATGTAATCATAGGACATGTAGGCCTACACCTTGACAGAAACTGCTGTTCATCCTATAGTCTAAATTCAAAATAAGTGCACTAAACAAACTTGCACATAACGGTTCTAAATACGGTGCCACGATTTGAGTTATTAATTTTCAACATTTGCACATTGCACCCAATATGTAAATGAATCCCAGAATATACGTTAGCATCCAACTATAACTAGAGGAGTCTCTGCATGTGTATCTGATTATATCGACAACCGTTAATCGACTTCACACTTGGTGTATTGCTGAGGACCCGGGGAAGTGCAGTGTTGCGTGTGTGTTTGGATGAGGTGGTTCTCGAGAAATCTGCAAGGCCAAGCAATCGGCCCGTTCCGCCTATAATGTCTCGCTGCGGCTTGTAGGACGTGGACATCAAACGTCCAAGTGCTGTCACGTGATTCCACTTGCCACCCCCACTGACGTCACTGGCTAATGACGAACAAAAACATGCGTTTGTGAAATGAGTTTTTGATGGGTCCACTCCTTAAGCCAGGGGTATGGAAGCATATATGTAGCAAAATTCTAATGGCAATGCAATTTGCAATTACATTATGCAATTGACAATTCATTTTGCAATTTTATAATGTAATTTGTAAATACGTTATTCAAAGTGTATTTTAATATGCAAAGTGACAATGCAATCCTCAATTAAATTTGCAAAAGTTATAACAATAAAAATAGAATAACATTTTGTCAAATTCTTTGAGTTCCTTTATTCAAATTGAAAAGCTATGGCATCCCCGTTATTGCAATCCACTTCGCCACGCTCCTTGGTTGCGATATTCAAACGACATTTCAATTCGCAAAACGCTTTGCAAAAAATTTGGAAAAACGTTTTCCCCAAAATACTTTTATTTTTTAACCCAAAAATTATATTCGGGGCTAATTAAACACAGGGTCTGTGATTAGGATGTCTGGGTTCAGGTTCTGCGTTCAGGGCCTAATCGACCAGGTAAACACGCGTCCTGCCGTCATCCCAGCTCCAGGAAACCTGTCTCAATCCTACATCTCAACCCTAACCCTTACCCTCATAGCTCATGCTCATTGCTACCCCTAACCGATCCCCTACCAAATGGGACAACCCTACCCTGTGACGTCATCATGGTCTCCCTGTGGCCCCCTAGCAGATAACCAGACCCCTGGTAATGTTACAAGACAGACTTGCTGCCATATTCTCGGGCAACGAGCAAGACCCATTGTAAAGATGTTTAACCTGAAATGGTATTTATATTTTGTAATTGGCATGTTTAAATAAAGGATTTTTTTAATACTATTTGTCCCTCGTAATATACCTTTATTTTGAATGTCACTTAGCTACATGTTAAAGGTGGTATTAGATAATAATCGGTTAAGAACAAGAACACTTTAGAAGAAACACTTAATTTAAATAAGAAACACTGAACCACTCATCTAAAAAATACACACACACGCATCTAAAAATACACACACACACCTAAAAATACACACACACACACACTCTCTCTCAGCTTTTGAGAGAATGGCAGAGAATCACATCTTCTCCACCATTCCGCCAACTTTGCCTCTCTCCCCATGCCTCACCTGCTCCCTGGCACTCTCCTCTTGGAAGGGGTGCCTGGGGTGGTGGAAGAGGTGCCTGGGGTGGAGGAGCATGAGGGAGAGGTGGGGGGGGCTGGTGGCAGTGGACTCAACGATGTCCTGAAAGAAAACGAATAAGAAGGAATAAGGAATTATATGCCAGAACTGGGTGATATGGCCATATGTTATGTACAATATATAATAGCTATGTATACAATATAGTACTGCCAAAAAATACATTGATTAACCATGTAATATTACTAATATAATATAATATATTAGTATATATAATATTACTTATATAATATTATAGCTCCCCGACCGCGGGCGGTCGGGGAGCTGCCGGGCTCATGTCGTATGATATCCAGATCTTCCGAGAGTCCGCGGCCGGGCTTCGAAGCACGCGGCCGGGCTGCAGAGTATAATTAATTAATAGTTAATTACAGAGAAAACACTTACATTTGTGTTTTTCCAATCCTGTCGCATCTTTTCGCCCTCCATCTTGTCTAGGATATTTCTTGATTTTCCGTTTTCTCGCAAGGTATTGTGGGAGCAAGTCAGAACTGAAGCGCTTAGAGTGCGCCCATCGACAATCTCAATTTTTGAGGGGATGTTAGCCCTCCCCCTTACCCCTTAAGCTACCTTTAAACTGGTATTGGGACATGGCTCTACGGCGCGTGAACGCGCAACAGCGAGGGGTAGGGCTGAGATTTTCCTTGGAGCAAAGGAATGAGATTCGGCCGTTCCAGGTGGTTAATGTTTAGCTCAGACGTCGTTCACTCAATACATTCATGATCCAAAATCTGACCGCAGCTGACCTCAGATCTGGTGAACTGGGCTTTTATTTCTTTCACTTCATATGTTTCGACCAATCCTGTTGCTGGAGGCAGAGTTATTTGCAGACAAACTAGAGCAGCTGTCACGTTAAAATTGTACCGGGGGCGAAAATTGTACCGGCCTACGTCATCTGTTGTTTACATCTTGACAAGCTGCCTGGTAACAGACGACGCGATCGTCTGTTGCCGGGCAGGTTGCAAAAAACATTCGGCTCATGTTTCCAAAAGACGAAATAACATAATACCGATAACGGATCGCTAGATAACACTTTTTTACTTTATATTTGTATTGTATTTAATTGTTTAATCGAATAGCAAAAGACGACGGGATCGTCCGTTGCCGGGAAACGGGCGATCGCGTCAAATGACGTAGGAAGGTTCTTGAAAATTCATAAATGCGATTAAACAATTAAATACAATACAAATATAAAGTTAGCAACACCAATAAATGTTAATGGTAAAATAAGTGTTCTGTCTTGTCACGCTCAATGAAGGAGTGCAATGGACGAGCATGAAAGTTCGCGAATGTTCAAGAACCTTCCTACGTCATTTGACGCGATCGCCCGTTTCCCGGCAACAGACGATCGCGTCGTCTGTTGCTATTCGATTAAACAATTAAATACAATACAAATATAAAGTAAAAACAAGTGTTATCTAGCGATCCGTTATCTGTGTTATGTTATTTCGTCTTTTGGAAACATGAGCCGAATGTTTTTTGCAACCTGCCCGGCAACAGACGATCGCGTCGTCTGTTACCAGGCAGGTTGTCAAGATGTAAACAACAGATGACGTAGGCCGGTACAATTTTCGCCCCCGGTACAATTTTAACGTGACACAGCCCATGAACATTTAAAAATGTAAATACAGACATTCCTGTATAATTAAGGTGTATGACAGCTCCCTCTGCTGGACAACAGTCTCACACCAAACTGCATTTTCCGTTTGAACCAACAGCTATAGTACAATGATGCGAGACGGGTTGGTGGATTGAACGTGTTGTAGTAGCAGAGAATGGCCTGCGAAGCAGTATGTACAGTATGTTAAATACATGAATAGGCTTGAATTTAGTAGTAATATGGAGGTTTCATATTTTTACAAAATGGATTATGTGAACATTGCTGAATAACAATCATGTATATTAAATGTATTGCAGGAGTTTAGCTTGACATTAACCAAGTTAAAGGACAATTAAATGAACCGCACCAAACATGTAGAAGTCAATGTGGGATTTTAATATATAAACAAACACTTGACAGAAGTTGAATACAATTTTGTAAAGGAAAGCAGAGGAAAACATTTTCCCAAATGAATCTTTTCAAAATGTCACCACCATTCCGAAAGCAAGTGAAGAGGTTTGTGTAAAAGCAGTCCTCCCTGACCAGCTCTGTCCCTGACTCTAAACCCTGACTCTCAACCCTAACGCTGAACCCTCTGAGGGCAGGAAGACGCGCCTTCCGTGTAAAGGTTCGAACCACAGAAAAGGAAGAAGAAGAGGAAGCAGTAGTGAAGTAGTGAGGTTAGTGACAGATGTGAGGGAAAGGCGTGTGGAAGCACACGGTTACATGTGGGGTCAAGAAGATCACTCCCACTGGAGGTCATTGATCCATCAGCCTCAGACCGCTGAGCTCAGCAGGTCTTCTGGAGGACGAGGCGCAGATGAACTGAGGAGACGGGAGTAGCAGGATGTCAGGATCAGGGCGGGTTCAGCTCAGGTGTGTCTACCCCCGACCAAACAGGATCAGGTGAGGTTCAGATCAGGTGTGTCTGCCCGGACCGAACAAGGACATTGATTAGGTTCAATATTCAAAAGATGCAACATTATCTGAACCAAAGATAAGTCATTAAGGAGCAGGCAGGCTTTAGGGCGCCTTGCTCAAGGACGCATCACTGTATTCTGAGGACTTGAACCCGGCACCATTGATTTGAGAGATGAACCCCCAGCCCCCTACCTAGTCCACTATGTCCAGATAATGCAAACTTACGAGGAATCCTTGATGGTAGAGTCCTGGTTGTCCTCAGGATTTGCCTTCCAGATGTACGGCTTCTCCATCAGTCCTCCAGATTCCTGGTCTGGTTACAAACGTAATTCGTCTCACATATCAGGTAACAAACACAGGAGTAGTTTGTCTCCAATATCAGGTAACAAACTCAGTAGTAGTTGGGCTCTAATGTAAGGTAACAAACACAGGAGTAATTGGGCTCTAATGCAAGGTAACAAACACAGGAGTAGTTTGTCTCCAATATCAGGTAACAAACACAGTAGTAGTTGGGCTCTAATGTAAGGTCACAAACACAGGAGTAGTTGGGCTACTCCTGTCAAAGTAACAGCTGTATTTTGCCCTTTAAGTCAACCATGTAAGTAAATACAAACTTAGGAGGAATCCTTGTTGGTCGATTCCCTAGTCGTCCTCCTGCGTCTCAGCTCCTATCAACTCTCCTCCGACAGAGTCCTGGTCTGGAACAAACAGCGGAAGTCTTGCTTCAACATGTGGTAAAACAGATGAGGTCATCTGGTATATATGGTACAAACGCCGGTAGTTTGTGGTAGCAGTATTCTACGAGAAGTGGCAGTGAGTGTGATGATCACTTCAGAGTCAAGCTCCATCTACCCCGTAACAGACGTCCTCCACCAGCTCCTCCATCAGGCAGGGCCTTCAGCACGACTCCTTTAGCTCCTTCAGCACGGCTCCTCCATCAGCCATGGATTCCTTGTCTGGTTACAAACACAGTTGGTCTCAGCAGTAAATCAACTGGGGACGCAACAGACCCCACCTCCTGCATCTGCATTGTGTAAAAGCAGTCCTCCCTGACCAGCTCTGTCCCTGACTCTAAACCCTGACTCTCAACCCTAACGCTGAACCCTCTGAGGGCAGGAAGACGCGCCTTCCGTGTAAAGGTTCGAACCACAGAAAAGGAAGAAGAAGAGGAAGCAGTAGTGAAGTAGTGAGGTTAGTGACAGATGTGAGGGAAAGGCGTGTGGAAGCACACGGTTACATGTGGGGTCAATAAGATCACTCCCACTGGAGGTCATTGATCCATCAGCCTCAGACTGCTGAGCTCAGCAGGTCTTCTGGTGGACGAGGCTCAGATGAACTGAGGAGACGGGACCATCAGGATGTCTGGATCAGGGCGGGTTCAGCTCAGGTGTGTCTGCCCCTGACCAAACAGGATCAGGTGAGGTTCAGCTCAAGTGTGTCTGCCCGGACCAAACAAGGACATGATTAGGTTCCATATTGAAAAGATGCAACATTATCTGAACCAAAGAGATGTCATTAAGGACCAGGCAGGCTTTGGTGCGCCTTGCTCAAGGACGCATCACTGTATTCTGAGGACTTGAACCCAGCACCATTGGTTTGAGAGTTGAACCCCCAGCCCCCTACCTGGTCCACTATGTCCAGATAATGCAAACTTACGCGGAATCCTTAATGGTAGCGTCCTGGTTGTCCTCAGGATTTGCCTTCCAGATGTACGGCTTCTCCATCAGTCCTCCAGATTCCTGGTCTGGTTACAAACGTAATTTGTCTCTAATGTATGGTAACAAACACAGTAGTAAATTGTCTCTAATGAAAGGTAACAAACACAGGAGTAGTTGGGCTCTTATGGCGCGTAACAAAGTAGCAGCTGTAGTTTGTCTGGTAACCAACCATAGTAGTATGCCGTAACTTGCACTGGACAAACTAATCCTGCGTTACAACAAGTCCACTCTGTTTATTTTATGCAAACTTACGAGGATCCTGGTTGGTAGAGTGATGTCGTCCTCCAGAGTCTAGGCTCCTCCAGCAGCTCTCCTCAGCCAGAGTCCTGGTCTTGAACAAACAGCGTGAGTCTGGCCCTAACGTCTGGTAACAAACATGAAGTTTGTCTTATTTTTAAGCCCTTTATTTCCACTTTGTTGTTTGGTTAATACAAACTTACAATCCTGGTTGGTAGAGTGATGGTCATCCTCCAGATTCACGGCTCCCCTACCAGCTCGCCTCCGCTCCAGAAACACGTTCTAGTAAGAAAACACAGCGGTAGTTGGTTAACGCATGTCAAAGTAACAGCTGTATTTTGCCCTTTAAGTCAACCATGCAAGTAAATACAAACTTACGAGGAATCCTTGTTGGTCGATTCCTAGTCGTCCTCCAGCGTCTCAGCTCCTCCATCAGCTCTCCTCAGACAGAGTCCTGGTCTGGAACAAACAGCGGAAGTCTTGCTTCAACATGTGGTAAAACAGATGTAGTCGTCTGGTATATATGGTACAAACGCCGGTAGTTTGTGGTAGCAGTATTCTACGAGAAGTGGCAGTGAGTGTGATGATCACTTCAGAGTCAAGCTCCATCTACCCCACGACAGACGTCCTTCACCAGGCAGGGCCTCCACCAGCTCCTCAACCAGGCAGGGCCTTCAGCACGACTCCATCAGCTCCTTCAGCACGGCTCCTCCATCAGCTCCTTCAGCCATGGATTCCTGGTCTGGTTACAAACAGTTGGTCTCAGCAGTAAATCACCTGGGGACGCAACACACCCCACCTCCTGCATCCGAGGTTCACTTGTAAAATGGAAGACACTGTAAACACTTAAATTAGACAACGTCTGCAGATTGTCACGTTCAGCAATTCATCCACTTCGGTCGTAGCAGCACTGGTAACATTAATGGCTAATATGACTCTTGCATAACCCCCGTATGAAATAACTCACAGCTTGGCACAGATTTAAAGTCATAAGATGATCAAAACCAGACCTAAACTACTGTGGATTTTAGTGTTTCAGATGAGCTTGGTGATGGTTACCCTCTGGTCCGGTGCTGCAGGCCCCTGGTCTCCAGCCTCAGTCTCCGGTCCACCCTGGCACCACAAGCCTCCGGTCCCCAGCCTCTCAGCCTCGCCTTTCAGCTACAGCAGAAGGTTTATATCAGCATTTGCCCAACAATAAACTTATTTGACTCATCCAAGTTACACAATTAATTGAACTATTATTTTATAACTCAAGGCTAGAAAAGACTTGAGACCAGACATGAGCATCCCATTTTTGGGAATGAAGACAGAGCAGTCCACACGTTTAAAGAAGTGGTTCAGGCCATGCATTGAAACTGACCTGAGAAGACTCTACTCGCACATAGCACTAACCTGTTCTGGAGGTTTGGCTCTGGGTGAGGAGGTGGAGGTCTTGCTCTTGGTGAGGAGGCAGACACCTTGGGACAAACTACACGTTACCTTTTTAACCTTGTACAGTTCTAGAGTATCTTCTACTGTAACATGTGGGAATGATGGCCATTATTTTAGCTTTTATATTATCCAGTTGTTAACTCTGCACCAAAGTCGTTGTTTAACGTCATTCCATTGGGTATGGTTTAACTTCTGTGGCAATTAATGACAGCAGATATTTAGAACGTACAAAAGCTGAAGTAACAAAGAACACTAAGCAGTATCGATATTAAATCAAATATACTCAGCCATATTCAGGTGCTGGGTTCCGTTGAAGAAATGTCAAATTATCTTCCACCTTGAAATGATTTTAAGCCTTCCCTGATGTCAAAAATAGGCCCGCAAGTAGAACGCCGTTTTGTACGCCGAGAGTCCCGCAACGTCATCGTGGTTAAGAGTACGGCGCAACCATCGGAAATGATCAACATATTGTACGACGTACGTGTCAGTATGTATTTAATATCAAACTTTAGTTGTTTAAGATAGGGGCAACAATTCCCAATGGAAATAATTCCCAATGGAAACCGACTGAAAAATAGTTTCCGTTGGCAACGGCTCGAGGTTACGCAAATACAATCCAGAACGTTCCGCCAGATTCCCTAACTGCCAGGTGGTTTCTTATGGCTGTCAAGACTACAACGTTCTATGCTAACCATTGGGACTAAATCAAGTGACCTCACTCAGAACCTTCCACGGCGGGAAGCACAAACCGTCCGACTGAAATCCGAACATTCCAGCCGGAACCAACCAAAGAAAAAACAGAACCAGCGCCTCACCTTGAGCTGAACGGAGGAAGATCATGAAGTCCAGCGATGGTCTTCATTAAAACACAGCCAACAGACTTACCTTGAGGAGATCTGTTTGTTGCTGTTGGTCATTAATAATATTCAGTGTACCTTTACATTATTATGCACCCAGTGTGTACAAGTTATATCACTCAAAACCATACGAAGAACCAAACTACCATGTACGTCCCACAACAACTTTAAACCTAAAATCCTGGAATCATTCAAAACAAAACTGTCTACATTTTACAATTATCTAGATTATTCAGGGTACAAACCATACAGAGCAAATCTAAACGTTGACCTCACAGAGAGCCGACCATAGCCCTGCAACGTCACCCTGACCGCCTCATCACCAACAGCAAATCATGCCAGCCAGCCAACACATGTACAGCTCCAGTGAGACGTGGGCATCTGAGTGAAAGGACTGCCCATAATAAAAAGACCAATTCCTGAACTATCCAACCATCTTCATGGTTTAAAGATTTACAGACTTGACATTCCATTGTGTTCTTATCACCTTAGTCTGCTCCCTCGTTACTTATAAAACTATACATCTCCATCACTAGAGTGTTACATCCTACTCATGGGGGTGTGGTCTGAGTGAGCAGAGATGCATGCTGGGATACTGTGCCGTCTGAAGTCTTCAGTTCCATAGAAACGCCCCTCAGGAGAGACCAAGTGTTTGAGAATCTTTCGCGACATCAGTTACATGAGCTGGAATATCCTTCAAGATGGCGCCAGGATTCTCAGAGGAGAAAGGCCAAGAGGAAGATGTGTGGGTTCTTCCTCGCAGCCAGTGGAACACAACAACGGTCTTCATCAGAGTACCATGGAACACTTTGAAACATTCTCCTCTTTACACCTTGAAGCCCCAGTGAAGGTTTCCTTACCTCCTCAGCTGAAGAGCACAACTTCAGCACGAAGAGCGCACTAGCTGGTTCTGATTTAAGGGAACCAATCTTTCAGCTAGTCCTGTCCGAAACAAATACAGTTCAGAATGAGAAGACGTGCAACTGAGAGCAAGACAAGATCCACAGGGCTCTCCATCAATCCAGCCAGGTAGGAAGAGCCGTCTCATTACAGGTCTGAAGGTCATCTTGAATATCCATTTAGGTCCCTTTCCAACGTCACTCTCCTTGTGAAATTCCTTTTGGTGTCCATCCTCCATTGATCCTGATTGGTGTAGTCCTAGTTTGAAGTCACTGATCTGAACACACCGCTTGCATCCTTTTACACTTGAGTTGGATACTCTCCTTCCTGCCCAGTGTGTTGGATCTCGCTCCGGAGCGTCGCTCAGGGCTCTTCATGTCTACTGGAGGCCCTTAAGTAAACGTGTGGCCGTCCATCAGGTATGATTTAGTTGACCATTCCAATATCCCAAGCCAATCACACAGACCCCCGTATGAACATTATCACTGTCAAAGCAAGCCGGACACACACACACACACACACACACACACACACACACACACACACACACACACACACACACACACCCCCCCCCCCCCCCCCCCCCCCCCCCCCAGGACAGGCACGTAGAACCCCATGCCAGGTGTGAGTGGGAGACACACACACACACAGCAAAACCCTAGCGATGATCAAAAATATTCCATCTCATGTCAAACCCAAACACACACACCACTGAGCCATAAAAGGCCAAACAATAATGCAGGGTAAAAACCTCATAGCAAATAACATTCCATCATCCCCCCCCCCCCCAGCTCTCCTGCCAGGGCACCCATAACAGAACAACCAATGTCTCCAGAGACATAAATTATGTACAACATTCTTCAGTGGCGTCCCACATTGGTGATGGATTATGCTTGGCGTCTCAAATGTGTCCCAGGTTGATTCAACATCTCTGAAGTCATGTCTTTGTAGTCAAGTGGTTTCCTGAATGAGGGGCCTTCACAGATGCAAACGGTGCAGCTTTAGTCAGCCTGAGGACAGGAAGGAGGTCATCTGTTCAGAAGACCATCCAGTAGAGGGGGGTGGCTCTTGAGGAGCAGGATCCATATGGGGATGGCCCCAAATAAGACCTTCTTCGAAATGAAACTGTTCCTGAGGAGTCACGACGCCTGGAGGGGACTGTTGAATGTGTTCCATGGTTCTGTGCAGACTGAAGTTGTGTTTTAGTCGTTGAGATGAGGAGCCCCCTCATCTGCCCCTGGTGTTTCTCCTTCTGAATCCCCGTCTCCAGCTTTAAGAACTTTCCAGTCCATGTAACTGACGTCACGACAGTTTCTCAAACACCCAGTTTCCCCTGAGGGAGCGTGTCCACAGACCTGTAGACTCGAGACAGCTCTGTATCCCAGTATGCACCTCTGCTCACTCAGACCACACGCTCATCAGTAAAACAACACTCATGTGCTGAAGATGCAGAGCTCAGGAGAGTAGAATGAAAGAAGACTGAAGATATCAGAACCCAACCCATTACTCCAGCTTACAACAATAACTTGGAGCCTGTAACCATTTTAACAAATCATTAATACCAACATAAACCAAACACCTAAGTAACCCATGAACCAATAAAACATCCTTAATACTCAGATCAACCTTCAGGTAACAGGTTAACTCACCAGTTAGCAAAAATACATCAATGTGCCCAAGAGTAATGAGAAATTAATGACTTACAGTTTGCAGATATGCTTCATGGTTAAGTTGGGATACTCACAGAACTGCAGTTAAGTATCCATGATAGACCTTTGAAGGAAGGAACAGTTTGCTCATGGTCCAAATTTCAAATGAGAGTTAAACCACCACAATCCCAGATTTCCTTCACACATTATCAGGGATTTATATTCAACATACAAGTCACGTCAGTTGTGCTTTGTCACACAATTCTACTCACATCAGGTTCAGATGAGATGCTCCTCTTTACTTCAAAAAGTCTTTAACCTATGAAACTGGAAGAGATGTTAAACAAGTCACAACAGACCTCAACAGTACACAAACAAATGTACTGTCCGGTTCCCTTTTAAGTGAAACGCACCAGATGCAACCAATTAACTAATTAAGAAAACCACCTGGCAGGCGAGCTGCGGCAGGTGAGCTAATCAGTAAAGCTCAATGCAGGTTCGGCACCCTGTGGTCTTCTTGTTAACAGTGAGAGGCTATTTCAGCTCTGTGTTTAATCTTAAATGACCACCCTCATTTTAATTACAGGGATGAGTCTGATTTGACTGATTTAGATTCAAACTTCAAAACGAAAAAAGTCTTTTCAATTCACCTTACTTTGTGCGTGAGTGTGTGTGTGTGAGTGAGAAGGAAGCTTTCATCAAAGAGACCAGAGAAAATCATTCACTGGTTAAACTGGAGTCATCGCCTACCACCACACATGTTAACACACACACACAGACCACACCATACAGACAAACACCATACAGACACACACAATACACCATATAGATTCACACCATATGCACGCACACACCACAGATACACGCATATAAATTCACACCCAATATTGATACACATATAGATACAAACAATATGCACACACAAACTATATATATACACACACACACACACAGGTATACACCATATAGATACACACACACCATAGTTACACCATAAAGTTAAACACACACCAAAGATTACCTTAATACAAACTAGATCCCCCCCCCCCCACACACAAACTTTTTCATAATGCTTTATCTAAATACACGGTTTATTATAGCTTTAAATAGCTACCTGACTGCTATGCTATCCCCAAATGTCTAAAGTTCCATTCAAGTAATTGCAAGTGAGGCAGACCTTACACATTGTGGTAACCCGGTACGAGTTCCAGGTATGAACGAGTCGGATAGTCGGGGTTCAAGCCGTACTCGGCATTTAATATCAGAAAACCGGAGTATACAGGGTCCATATACAAGATAGACTTAGGGTATCCGTGAGCCTCTAATGTGTTGTCGTCTCATGGGCTTCCTAGCTCCATGGTTCCCGGTCCCGTCTGTCTGTCCTCGTGGCATTTTTAAGATGGCTCCTGCTCCATCCAACAGGTGTCCCCCAATCACACTGATTGGGGAGAGAGAAGTGGTGCTCTCTGTCGCCGGTGGGTGGTGGCGGTATATGCCGCTGTCGAACACACACCCGCCCCTCAGCTGTCTACCACTGGAGGAATAGGGCGGGGGGGACACACACACACACACACACACACACACACACACACACACACACACACACACACACACACACACACACACACACACACACACACACACACACACACACACACACACACACACACACACACACACACACACACACACACACACACACACACACACACACAGTCTATCTAGACTAGGCTACTTGTTTATGAATATTTTTATGATTTTTTTTTCCCAAAGATCATATTCGGGGCTAATTAAATAACATCCGAGGCTTTATCCCCGAATATTATTTAATTAGGGACACCACTGCCTTAAGCTAACGTATTTATTCACGATAGCAGACACTTTAAATAATAGTTATAATTACATGCAACTTATTTCTAAATTTCAAATAGTATACTAGAAATATATTATATGAACTTTATTCGTCAGCAGTGCTGAAATTTGTCTTGCGACCCAGCAGCCGTTGCATGTAAAAACAAAAAACATGAATTATACACATTGACATGACACATTGAAACACAACAAATTTACATACATGGGTACAGATAGTCGAGAGCACATTGTCCACCACTTCGCCTATCTCCGGTTTAGCATCAAAGTCGATTGATGGACAAAATACTTTTTTTAGTCTAACCTTCTTGAAAAGTGGTACCTCGTATCTCCATCCTGAGGGCAATAACCTGTATTCACTATACAAAACATGACTAGTGTTTGAGGTGATGTTTTTTACCAACCTCAGCATGCTGTTGTCATACGTGGAAGTATACAGCTCCTGAAGTGGTTGTCCAACAATCTTTGAACAAATGTTTAGTTGTTGTAACATTTGTGACTTTAGGGCTACAGACATCCATACCAGGTGGTACTGCAGTACTGAAGAACACTCATAATGAAAGTGAAAAACAAAAGAATCCTTCTACTGGCACCAAAAGATCTTAAGCGACGAAGGAAATAGATTCTTTGCTTTCTTACACACTGATTCAATCTGATCTTTCCAGGACAGAAGATGGTCTATTACTACTCCTAGGTATGTGTATGAACATACCTGTTAGGGTCGCCGTGAGCCGAACATACCTGTTAGGGTCTCCGTGAGCCTCTAATGCGTTGTCGTCTCATGGGCTTCCTAGCTCTCCATGGTTCCCGATCCCGTCTGTCTGTCCTCGTGGCCTTTTTAAGATGGCTCCTGCTCCATCCAACAGGTGTCCCCCAATCACACTGATTGGGGAGAGAGAAGTGGTGCTCTCTGTCGCCAGTCGGTGGGTGGCGGCGGTATAGGCCGTCGACCACCTCATACATACAAATGTATATAAAGGAAAATATACGAAAAAATGAAATGGCTAAAGGTAATGCAAAATTATGATGTAGTCGAGTACAAACAGTCTACTCTCATTGCAGTCTTTGGAAGTTAATTCTGACTGATATACTGTTATCTTCCACAGCATGACATAACACATCTTAGGAAGTGGTGGTGCTCCACCTTGTTGGAGAATCTCCATACTGAAGGGTATAGTTATTCTGAAGCAGATGTGCTGTGAATTCCAATATTAACACAACCGTAACAATGACCTACAAAAACTATGTGTGTGTGTGTGTGTGTGTGTGTGTGTGTGTGTGTGTGTGTGTGTGTGTGTGTGTGTGTGTGTGTGTGTGTGTGTGTGTGTGTGTGTGTGTGTGTGTGTGTGTGTGTTTATGCAGTCATTGCAGACGGTTTGCTCATTTCACGGAGGAGGGAGGAGAGATGGCAAGAGGAACTCTACCACCTATCTTCGGTATCCCGAGGAAGCGCAAAGTGTCCGAAATGGAGGAGACATAATATTTGTCTTTTCTTTATTTCTTTATTTTTTATTGGTTTGTTTAAAGAGAAGAGTGGAAAATAAAATTGATTGAATAATGGATACCAATTCCAATTTGAATCGAAATGAAATCAAATATTGATGGTTATTAAGCACACAATATACACTGCAAGAAAATAAAAACGTTTTTTCTGCAATTTCTGTTCCCCCTTTCTTCATTTGTCACGTGAAGTCGTTCCCGATTTTGTTATGCTTTTCTATCATTTCCAGTACGTTTTCTTTTTTATTATATCAATATAAATTTAAACAAAATATAAAGAGAAAAGTCGACTCTCTCTAGCTTTCAATTCAATCCTGTTATTTGTTAGTTTTAATCCGACTGTAAATTACTTTGAAAGGATGAACCTCAGTTTTGTGATTTAGACCTCACTCCCAGAGGTCCACGGTGCAATGTTTTTTTTCACAACCTCAGTCAAATTTTGGGTTCCTAAATTGGCCCTCAGCTGTCAAAACTTTGAGAACCCCTGTTGTAGACCAACTTCGGAAAACTGTAGTTCCACCATAGAAACGCTAGAGGTCAGCAATACTCCCCGTCGCGCAATGACGTCGGTTAGGAAAAGTGGAGTCGAATTCATTTTAAACAGCGCTGTCTTTTCCTATGTTAGAAAGGAAGCACATTTTCATCTCTCCCTGACCCGATGACGTTTTCCACAAAGGTTAAGTAAAGGATAGGAGATTTGACTATTCGTAGAGGAATAGGGACACAGCTAAGGAGTCTCACCGCGTCCGCCATCTTGTCGTCACGTGACAGCACTTGGACGTTGGATGTCCATGTCCTACAGGCTGCAGCGAGACCTACTCGAACGGACAGGCTCGTAATGAATGGGCTTGCACTTATGCACTTTGCAGCACTTATGTTAAAACACAGAGAAGTATGTAGTGCATTGGGATCTCCACCAGGTGGCAGCATAGGCTATGCATATTGTGTAGTTCTGCATTAGCGAAAGAAAAGTTGGTCAGAATGTCTAGTTTCAAGGCAATGGTAGAAAGAGAGAGAGTGTCCATAATGTACCACATACCACAGAATAAAACTATAAATGTTTTTTATAATAATCCCAGTCCTAAAATGAGTTAACCCTCTGAATTTATTATTTTAGAGCAAGGTATTACGATACATAAGGTCTGTTTTATAAAATATATATATGGATATAGATAATATTGGAATCCCTGATTGCATTATACGGCCACTAGGGGGCTTCAGTGAGCCCCTAAACCAACTCAAATTGCCCCTAGTGTAAAGGAAATTGCAATGTGTGACGCTAATGTGAATATAATGGTTGAGAGATGAGGGCAAGGGCCTGCAATGACAGCGTTGGATCCCAGACATAGATCGATGACAAATAGACGCTTTGCATTTCCCTCTCTCTTTCCCTCAAGATTCAAGCTTCAAAGTGTGCTTTTTGCATGGAAAACGTATAAATACATTTGCAAAGCACAAGAGTCAAATACGATACAAAATAATAATAAAGGGTAATAAGAGTAATAATTACAACATTAAAAAAAATGTAAGCTGTGGTGAGCACGATTGCGTCCGGAGAATGCGGGGGACTTTCAGGATTAAAGAACACAATAGTGCATTTCCCCTCGTACTTGCGTAGCTCGGCTGGTTGTGTGGCGTGAGTGGGAGGGGTTTTGGGAGTGCCGATGGTAACATTCTTGAAAAACAAAGAGAGAAGGCCAGCATTTTTTTGATTTGTAGAGTGTATCAAATTTAGGATGTGATTTTATTGATGCAATTATTGAAATCACTATTGATCATCATTGGGATGATGATGGTGATTTTAGGCTACGAGCTAGGTGAAACTTTACACATTGCGACTTTGCAATCTTCAAAAACACAATAAAATAGAAATCCAAATGTGTATAGTGAATGATCATTTTTGTTAGAAAACAATGTAATGATTGGGATAGTGTTGAGTTAATGATACTATTGACTGGGACTGGGCCATATAATGTCTTTAACCATCTCCATAAACATTACTGACAATACGTCACTCTCTATCTGTCTCTCCCTCTCCCTCTCACCTCCCTCTCCCTCTCCCTCTCCCTCTCCCTCTCCCTCTCCCTTTCTCTCTCTCCCTCTCTCTCTCTCCCTCTCTCTCTCTCTCTCTCTCTCTCTCTCTCTCTCTCTTTCTCTCTCTCTGTCACGCTCAGGATAGAAGAAATGGGGTCCAGACTAGGTAAAGGTTGAAGCAGGAAAGCAGTAGACACCAAAAAAAAAACTAATGTGGCCAGAAATAGAATCCAATTAATTTTGATTGAAAAGCCAGATTGAAAGTGTACGGTCTCGGGGGCTGAGGGGAAAAGCAATTCAGCCCTCAATATTAAATAACACGTAATAAGGGCCAGTGTATTTTTGCACTATTGGGTCCACTCAATTATGCACAATATAACCAACATTGGCAAATTGTTTGCAAGATTGGCAAATTCAATGCAACAAATCTACAACGTTTTTAATGCTTGCCGAACAATCCAGGTGTCCATTAAATTAACTTTTAATGAGAGTCTCTCTGATTAAATTACACTATGATACATTTCTTTGATTAGGTCTAATAATAAATCACAAAAGGAAATTTCTGCTGAAGCGAGTTATTTTTCATGATTATTATTCAAACGTTAAAACTCAATGTGATTGCATTAGTCATGACATTCTCACAACTTGTTTTGATTAGAAATGGATTTGCCATTACGGGCTCCAATCAGCATAGACAAGACAAGGCAGCGTACTGAACAGTAACTAAACGTTATTTGACAATTACATTTTATGTAGAGTCTACCTCCGACTGTGACGACTGGAAAATACAGTAGGGACCTCGATTCAAAGTTTAAATGGGCTCACTCCGCTAACAAGTGACCTGGTTTTAGTTGTCAGGTCACTTGTTTGCAGATTATTTGACAGATTTGACACAGATACCGAAAAGAAGCGCTGACATTTTTGGAGCATGACATGGTGGCCATTATATGAACAGAGAAGGACTTTATTTTACGTATAGCTTTTATGTAAAAAAAAAAAAGAAAAAAAGGGACAGCACATTGACTACATTACGGTTAATATGACGGTGCTGGGGAGAAAGGCTTTTCATCCTCGGCATGCAGCTTAAGAAATAATCAAAAGCACTAAAATGACCAAAATTGCTCTTTAAGTGAACCGTTGCTGAAGCTAGCGCAAAAGACAGAAAGACAAATACCACCCAGGCAGACCGACGGACAGAACGACACAGGCAGAAGGAACGTGGCCGTCCATAATACCGACTGCACTGTTCTGTCGCGTTGCTGCAGATCCATTAGCGGAGGATGATGATGTCATGGCTCCTTGCTAATTGTCACTGACAGAGTGGTGGGAGGGGGCTAAGAGGGATGGAGGGGGGGGGGGGGGGGGGGGGGGGGGGTTGGCGAGGGTGAGGAGCAGGGGCAAAAGAAAGGAGCGGAGAGGAGAGTGTGAGAGAGAGGGGCGGAGAGAGAGAGAGAGAGAGAGAGAGGTGGAAAGTGAGAGGGGAGAGAGGGGCGGAAATAGAGAAAGCGAGGCAAAGAGAGAAAACAATAGAGAGAGAGAGAGAGAGAGAGAGAGAGAGAGAGAGAGAGAGAGAGAGAGAGAGAAAGGGAGAGAGAGAGAGAGAGAGGGAGAGAGAGAGAGGGAGAGAGAGAGAGAGAGAGAGAGAGAGAGAGAGAGACAGAGAGAGAGAGAGAGAGAGAGAGACAGAGAGAGAGAGAGAGAGAGAGAGAGAGAGAGAGAGAGAGAGAGAGAGAGAGAGAGAGAGAGAGAGAGAGAGAGAGAGAGAGAGAGAGAGAGAGAGAGAGAGAGAGAGAGAGAGAGAGAGAGAGAGAGCGCGAGAGAGAGAGAGAGAGAGAGAGAGAGAGAGAAAAAGGACCCAGGGGACCAGTGTACCGGTCTGTTCTGTGTCTCAGTCGCCTCTGCTGTCTTCAACCATTCAACCTCCCCCCTCCCCCCCTCCTCCACAACACACTCACACACGTGCACAATACTAATTAAAGGATGCTGAGCTCGTGCTCGTCGCAGGGCTATTGGCTATTATGATGGGAGGAGAGAGGGGCCCGGTGTAGGGGGGGAGGGTTTAATTACACCAAGTGCCTTTAGTGGGGCTGGAATGGCCAAAGGACAGCGATGCGATGCTTTTATAAGGGTCTGTTAAGAGTATATTAAGATAGCACCACTCTCTGGACATTGATTTAGATTTGCGTGATATTTATCTGTGTGTTTGTGTGTGGGTGTGTATATGTATATGAGGCATGATAGGCTTATTTTAATTCAGGTCGCATACAAATAAAAATGACGTGTCTCAGCATCGTAAGGGTTTTTCACACGGGTTCTTGACGTGTAAACCGAAACACACAACCGACGGTTTTTCAGTGTTTTGACCGGCAAAGTAAGTCTTCTGGTCAGTTTGCCTCGGTGTGCAGTTTTTTGTGCCCCGAGCAGGGGTTCCTCCAAGTAATGTGGGGGTGGCTGACGGGTGAGTCAGTGGTGATCAATAAGTAATGTTAAGTCAACAACATCCAACAACAGTCACACCCTTTAGCAAACCGCCCCCACACCCACTGTCAGCAGCCTCGCCCATTCAGGTCAATGTGAAAAATGTACCATGTTGCTGGCTCTGAATATTTCATGAGGATCTCCGAAACATTGAGGACTCCTCCAATCTTCCTGGGCTGAAAGAAACCTGTAAGCATGTTTTTAATCCACGCCCGCTTTCACCCCATGACCCAAGGGAGAGATAGAGAGGGAGAGAGCCTTTTCTTTATTGATTTATTGATTTATAGATTTGATCGATTTATCGATTTATTTATTTGATTAGTATTAGGGCTGATGGGTAATGTAGAAGGTAAGTCCGAAAGTATCTCAGAAGGTTGAGGAGTGTTGAGGTGTCCCAGAGCAAGACGCCTCACCCTGACTGCTCCTGACGAGCTGGCTGTCGCCCTGCATGGTTGACTTGGTGTGTAAATGTATGAATGAATGGTTGTAAGGCGCTTTGGATAAAGGTCAAATTACCTAAATGTAATAATCTTATAATAATAATAATCTTACATTGATGTACCATTTAATTCATCCCAGGGTTTATTCTTCACTGCCTTTCTTCGTCTGCAATTTGACACTGGCTGTTGTTTCAGGCTTCCCGCTTTCTGCTCAAGTCAGTCTGCTATTGTCCTCCATTAACCGTAATGACTTCCACTACCCCTCTCAACATCAGGAGGAAACATTATGTTAATGGTACATTCATAAATTGAATCGATGATTTAAATGAAATATCACCATATGCAAAACAGGCTTTATTATTACTTTTGAATGCTAGGGACATTTGGCAGTGTTCAACTATGATACAATAGGCCACACGGGGAATCACCTTCTGGCTGACCTTCAATGAAGATGGGCTGGTGATGGAGAGCTGGCGACTCATCTGGGAGAGCTAATCTGGCAATGCTAACTTTAGCTTGGCAAGTGGTGCATTCTAGAACCCTCAATGGCAGTCTTTTTGTTGCTGGAATTTCATCCAAACTACATTGACGATTCTAAGGTGCTGCTACTTACCGATACAATCCTGCAATGATAAGGTTCTTCTTATCTTCTCTGTCCCTCTGGTCTTCTGGACCTGACCAGAACTAGTCCAGTACCAACATCTAAAGAGAAATCAGCAGGAAACAAAGCCTTCTCTTATCGAGCACCTTTTCTTTGAAAGACGCTGCCATCTGTAATTAGGGAAGCTGAATCAACATACAATTTTAAATCAACACTTTAAACCTACTTTTAGTTCACTCTCTCATTTGGCTCCTAGGAGTGTCCTTCAGCTCTCATTACAGCTCAATTGACCTGTTAGCCAGCACTAGCCTTCCCGTGCTGCTGATATGTACCAGAGTAGAGGTTGCCTACTTGTTCATTGTCCACCCTGCCCCATCTAACCTTAATGCCGTCTCTGTTTTAGTGTGTTGTTGTGGTCGTGACTGGACGTCTGGCCACCTGGCCAGCCCACCTGGCAGCTAGCATCGTGCTTAACTGTCAGCACCTCATCACCATTGCCAATACTTTTGTACTTTGTATGTCAATTATGGCACTCATTACCCTCCTAACCATCCTTGGAACGAGGGATTCCCCACTCTGCATTTCATTTTTGTTTAGCCTATAGGGGGCTAGGGTCAGGGCCATAAATGTATGGCGTGTAAAGCCCTTTGAGACTGTGACTATGATTAAGGGCTATACAAATACAAATTGACTTGACTTGACCTGAGAGACAGGCACACACACAGAGAGAAAGAGAGAATACAAGAAAAGAGAGGTTAAGACAAAGAGGGAAACAGAACGAGAGAGAGAGAGAGAGAGAGAGAGAGAGAGAGAGAGAGAGAGAGAGAGAGAGAGAGAGAGAGAGAGAGAGAGAGAGAGAGAGAGAGAGAGAGAGAGGGAGAGAGAGAGAGAGAGAGAGAGAGAGAGAGAGAGAGAGAGAGAGAGAGGCAAAACGGGACTGCCTGCATGCAACACGTTAACTACTGTGGGTTTTTGCTTTAATCGTCATGGACTGTGTTACAACACACTGGAGAGCTGTGTTTTTACTTTGGTCCTGAAATAGATCGGCCAGCCTCGTCTGTGTTCTGGTTGGCATGGGAATGGGCGGTGTGTGTGAAGGAACTGCTCTGCTGGGCTCAGCGCTACTCGCTCGCTTGCGATAAACACAAAAATAAGTGGTTCTGTGTGACTCTGCAGTGTTCCAGGGAAATGCCACGGGTAGAGCAAGGCATTAGCACGCCCCAGGCTTAGGGGTTCCGTTCCCCACTGGGAGCCCCGTGATCTGAATGTATACATTGATGGCATTGTAAGCAGTGTATAGGTGTATACATTGTTGGGATAAAGGCATATATTCGATAAACCAAAAGAAACAAAGGAAAAGGTTGGATTTCTTGGTGACTATAGGTGTTGGTCTCTCAGACAAAAGAGAAACCAGCCTGTAGGCATCCTTGAGCCAGATGCCCCATAAACCCTGATGTGCTCCTTAATGTCCTCGATCTGAACATATCGTAAGCCTAATTGCCAAAGAATAATTGCTATTTTAGTCATCTATTTGACTTAAAATACAAGATGAATCTTAAAATAGGACTACGGCAATTATGCTATGAGGCTAACAAAATCTGACACATTTCACTTTAAGTCAGTGTGGATGATAGCCTAAGCTACATGGCTAAACACTGCTATTACATGGAAGACAATGCCCAGCAGGTTGGCCCTATATGGGCGGGGACCCATCTACCTCCTTAATTGCGAGGCTTCCAGAAATCCCACACACAGGATGTCGCTACGTGACAACCAGGCTCTGCCCTCGCCCTCACCCCAACCACCACCGCTAATCACCACCCTTCACCCTCCTCCTGAAATTACATGTGAACCAAAAGATTACAAGAAGAAAAATGTGTTACGGGCTGCCCAAGTGGTGGCCATTTTGGATGTTGAATGTAGGGACGGAAGGAAGGCCATTTTTTATTGCCATCTCATTTTTGGCTTCTTGTTGTGTGGGTGTGTGCGTGTGTCGATGTGTGTGTGTTCCAGCCCCATTTTTGGCTCTCATTTGGCTCTCTCGCTCACACACACACACACACACACACACACACACACACACACACACACACACACACACACACACACACACGCACACACACACACATACACGTACACACACACAAGCACACAATCACACACACACACAACCATGCAGACTTCTTCACCCTGTAATAGGAGCAGCTGTGGTTGTGGCAGATCGAGCTCTGATTCAATTGCAGCAAGCAAGAGACTTAAGGCCATTATCCTCAGCAAACGGGAAGATGGGGGCTGACGCACACTCTGTGCCGCTGCTGCTGTCACACACACACACAAACACACACACACGCAAACCCACAAACACACACACACTTACTATGTACATACACATACACACCAGCCGAGTCAAGAATCAAACAGACAACAGTCCCTCATGGGAAAAAAATTGTGAGATATAGAAGAAGAGAGAGAGAGAGAGAGAGAGAGAGAGAGAGAGAGAGAGAGAGAGAGAGAGAGAGAGAGAGAGAGAGAGAGAGAGAGGAGAGAGAGAGAGAGAGAGAGAGAGAGAGAGAGAGAGAGAGAGGGGGGGGTAGGAATGAAAGAGAAAGGAAAAAATGACAAAAGGGAGTAGTGGAGGTAAACAAGAGAGAACAGGGGAGACGAGAGGAGGAGGAGGAGGAGGAGGAGGAGGAGGAGGAGGAGGAAGAAGTAGAAGACAGGAATGTTAAACAGGAGGAGTGGGAGGACGTGGGGCGTGCTGAGATGTTTGACAGTGGATATTAAAAGAGAGGGAGAGAAGATGGGAGGGGGAGGGAGGAAGGGAAGGAAGGGATGCTGAAAGGAGTGCTAAGTGTTATAAGGATTAGGGTTGGAGAGAAAATGAACCAAAATGAGAGAAACAGTCTCTGAGGTGATTTAGTGTGGAAAATCAGACACCTGCCAGATTAATTAGTCCTCTCTCTCTCTCTCTCTCTCTCTCTCTCTCTCTCTCTCTCTCTCTCTCTCTCTCTCTCTCTCTCTCTCTCTCTCTCTCTTCCTCTCTCTCTCTCTCACTCTTCCTCTCTCTGTCTCTTCATCTCTCTCCGTCCCTCTCTTATCTCACTCTTTTTCTCTCTCTTTTCTATTACTCTCCCTTTCTGCATTTCTTCATCAACTAATTCTCCGATGCAGTCGTTCAAAACATTCCTCTTCAATCCTTTTTGAAACAAACGCTATTCTCTTTCCGTTGGACCGTCTATCCTTTCAACTCTCTCCGTCTTTTATTCTTAGTCTATCTCTCGCTCTATGTATACACATGTATATCCAATTTCAAACACACTCACACAAGCGCGCGCGCACACACACACACACACACACACACACACACACACACACACACACACACGCAAGCTCCATCCCTAGGCAACCTGACCCCCGACGAGGCAGCTAGGGACAACAGACGCAATCAGGCTTCTGTTAGCCGCCCTGCCCTGGGTACCGCTAGGAGACACACAATCATCCCCCCCCCCCCTCCCCCACACAACCACTACACACACACTCACGCCACTACGCACACACTACACACACAAACACACCCAATTCACCCAGCGCCATTACACACACACACAGCCCCCACCAACCCACCCCAAGTACACACCCACTACACTTACACACACCTCTTTCTCTCTCTCTCTCTCTCTCTCTCTCTCTCTCTCTCTCTCTCTCTCTCTCTCTCTCTCTCTCGCTCTCTCTCTTGCTCTCTCTCTTCTATCTCTCTCTCTCTCTCTCCCCAGGCTGACACACTGCTATGAATAATGCAGTGGGGAGGGGTGGAGGCCACTGAGCGTGTGCAGAGAGAGAGAGAGAGAGAGAGAGAGAGAGAGAGAGGGAAGGGGAGTTCCCTTTTCCACTCCTCCCCTCCTACCTACTCCCCAACCCCCCCCCTCCAGCCGCCACCACCGACAGCACTGCAGAAGGTCAGAGCGAGTAGAGGAGAGGAGAGGAGAGGAGAGGAGAGGTAGACGCCAGAGAGAGAGAGAGAGAGAGAGAGATGGTGTGCTGCTGATTCTGACTGAAAGGCGGATCAGAAGGACAGGAGGAAGACAAGAACAGGAGGAGAGTGAAAATACGAGAGAGAGAGAGAGAGAGAGAGAGAGAGAGAGAGAGAGAGAGAGAGAGAGAGAGAGAGAGAGAGAGAGAGAGGGAGAGAGAGGGAGATAGGGTTTTGGTTCGCTGGACCCACAAGAACATGCAGAGAGGAGAGAGAGAGGACCAGGGATGACAGCCATGCTCAGCCCAAAGATAAGGCAGAGCAGGAGAGGTAGGATATGCTCTTTATCCTGTCCAATACTCTAGCATTTGATTTGTCTTTTAATCTCTTGACTGACAACAGTAGCATGCATCCGATAATGTATCACCACCTGACAGACCGGGAGAGGTATAGCACACACTCCTAATCCCTTCTGATGTACTATCCCATCCCATATCCCTTGGTTTAGACATATGATAGCATAAACCATATGCTAGCATTTGTCTTGTTACCTCTCGACTCACAACAAGATCATATATCATCATATTGTATATGAGCATCCTTACAGATTAGGGGGAGTATAGTTGTAGAACTCTTAATAAATCCAAAAGGCAAACTCACAACACTACACACTATCATATATCACATATCAGCACCTGACAGGATAGAGGGCTCTAGGATACTTTTAATTGCATCCAATACGTCTTGGAATCGATCAAATGACAACACCATACACAGCACTATACTATACTACAAGACTATATCATAAATACTATATCACATATCACGTATCATAGCTAGAGCAGCTGTCGGACACTGTTAATTCCATCCAATTTGTTTTCATTCTCTTTGCTGATAACCGTATCCTGTATCACATATCTCAGCTTCAAACGTTCACCAAGAGATAGGACACACTGAATTGAATTCAATCCAACACAGGTTTCAATCTCCTGGTTGTTAACACTATCACATCCAGGATAGGCTCCTCACATATCAAGGAGGGGAGAGGTAGAGGACATTCACAATCCCATCCCACTACGTCTCCCAACCAATCGTCTCAGGACAGACTAGCCTGATGCTCCGTCCCCCCTTGTAAGGTCTTAACGTCCGCCAAGGACACACGACGCAGGATATTAAGATAAGATGACCGCCCACAAAGAACCATCTCAGTATCATCATCCTCATCCCCATGTCGTAGAAGACAGACGTATGGACACTGTGTGTTTCATTCATTCACTGCCCCCACGCTATGTCGTATGTCCCTTTAGCGGTTTACACACTGCGGTTCCAAAACCTAAAGGACTCCAATCTTTTCCTTGGACGGCGGAGTCAAATCGTTTTCTGTGAATGGGGGTTTGGAAGGCTGCCCACACACACACACTCATCCAGCTCTGCCGTAGTACCGCCATATAGCGCACACACACATTAGCATTCTACTACAGCTGGCGGAGAGGGTGTGAATACTAGCAGAGCGCACTCGCTCGTAGCAGCTCTCGTTTCAGCACCACAAGGCTCTCTGTGTGTGTGTGTGTGTGTGTGTGTGTTTGGTGTGTGTGTGTGTGTGTGTGTGTGTGTGTGTGTGTGTGTGTGTGTGTGTGTGTGTGTGTGTGTGTGTGTGTGTGTGTGTGTGTGTGTGTGTGTGTGTGTGTGTGTGTGTGTGTTCATATGGTTATGCATGCATGTGTGTCTGTGTGTGTGGGTGTATGGTTGTGCACGTGTGTGTGTATTTGTGTGTGTGTGGGGGGGGGGGGGTTTGTCCATATATAATCCGCATGATGAATTCAACAGCTGCATTTGATAATGAGTAAAGTGAGCGGTGTCTTCGGTGCTGTGACGGCTCCCTAATCCCACAATCTGTAACCGAGAGCGAGAAAGAGAGAGTACAGAGCCTCGCTTTCACGTGGGTGACAACCACTTATTATGGCTGACCTGATGACAGGAAGGATTTCTCAGGCTGCTCTGTCGTTATCGTCCGAATAGATTAATAATGTTTCGGGGGTTTTATCTGTTTTTTTTTTCCAACGAGCGAGAAACGCTTATTTTGGGTGTATGTGTGTGTTGACGATGATTCATTCCCATTACAGGTCGGTTCCCGAAATACTTCCCGAATACTAATCATTGATACAAAATACAGAATGAATAATCAGAGTTTTCAAGAATGTCGTAAATCAAAAGCATGACATGCATTCTTCGGCGCATTCCCTGCATAGAGGTCGTAATATAACACTTCATCAGTCACGGCTCGTTCGGTAGATTCGGCGCGGGCCGCCGGAGAGAATGTGGGAACGCCAGCTATCACTGATGGATTCTCTGAAAAAGATAGAAAGCTGAAGATGAAGCTCCCTCTCCCTGTCAATCTCTAATCCTTGTTCCCCCCCCCCTCTCTCTTCTTACATTTTATTGAATCCCTTAGAACCCTGACTTGGTGGCTCCATAGCAATTGATCAGTGCACTTTGCCAACTGAAATGTTATGTATAGATTCTACATTCATCTGCATTACCATATTGGAATTGGTTCTTATTTTCAGTTGAATATACTGGTGGTCACTGGTCAAGTATTGCTTTGATTTATCGAGGGTGGTTTTGAAAGGGACTGCTAGTTAGCCCAGAGTGGCAATGGAGCGAGATAGTTGGAATTTGAAAACAAGGAGCTGTTGCAGATAAGAAATGTGTGCCAATTTACTTAATTAGCTTTCGCTATCCAAAGTCAAAAGATAACGACGCACTAATCGATTCAAAATAAACACGATAGGAGGCTGTGAGGGTTACAACGCTAAATAAATAACACAAAAATCGATAGGCGACAAAAAAAAAACAGAATCCTAAATTTTTACCATTTTCGTTTTATGTCTCAATGATGAACTAAAGCATCGTGAAACACATCGACTCAACCAGCTAAGGAGAGCATTATGGGATGTATATTTGAGCAGGGGCTTTGGCTGCTGCTGCAGAATCATGTGGCAGCTTTAATTGCCCACATATCAGATGCTCTCTGCTTTATATTCAGCCCCTTAGATCTATGTTGCCATGGTTTTCTACTGTAAAACTCTACTGCTACGGAACAATAAGCCCAGCATACGAATTCATGAAATATGACACGCGTGTGCGCACACAGTGCATTTGCACGGACACACACACACACGCAAACACAATCCCCCACACACACATTCACGTTACAGCATTACACTGAACAGGTGAAACCCACTAGCCCTTTTCTAATATAGAATACACATTTACCACCTGTTTCATCTGTTAATGCACAAAGCACATAAACACGCTAAGATAATACATGCATCCACACAGACTGAAGCCGTATGGAACAGGAAATCAGGCATTGATGCACCTGTAACTCTCCGTCGCTGCTCCCCATGGGCAATGAATCACCACGGCAACAGATTAATGGAATTGAATTCCTCAAGCATGCCAGTGTGTAAGTGCCGTATCTTTCCTGTGTGTGTGTATGTGTGTGTGTGTGTGTGTGTGTAGGTGTGTGTATGTGCGCGTGATGTGTGTGTGCGTGTGCGTGTGCGTGTGCGTGTGTGTGTGTGGGTGTGTATGTGTGCGTGATGTGTGTGTGTGTGTGTGTTTATGAGTGTGTTTAAGTATATGTGTGCGTGCATGCCTGTTTTCTATGTGTTCTTGGGCATATGTGTCTCTGTGCGCGTGCAAGTGCATACCGATGAGTGTGTACGATGAATTCTCTCCAGGCTGACAGTATTGTGATCGTAATGGATGGGATGCTCATGCGAGACACAGCACCATTTCCTGCTCATGAAGTCATACGTGTGTGTGTGTGTGTGTGTGTGTGTGTGTGTGTGTGTGTGTGTGTGTGTGTGTGTGTGTGTGTGTGTGTGTGTGTGTGTGTGTGTGTGTGTGTGTGTATATGTGTGTGTGTGTGTGCGTGGGTGCCTGCATGTGTGTGTGTGTGTGTGTGTGTGTGTGTGTGTATGTGTGTGTGTGTGTGTGTGTGTGTGTGTGTGTGTGTGTGTGTGTGTGTGTGTGTGTGTGTGTGTGTGTGTGTGTGTGTGTGTGTGTGTGTGTGTGTGTGTGTGTGTGTGTGTGTGTATGAATATATGTGTGTGTGTGTGTGTGTGTGTGTGTGTGCGTGGGTGCCTGCATGCGCGTGTGTGTGTGTGTGTGTGTGTGTGTGTGTGTGTGTGTGTGTGTGTGTGTGTGTGTGTGTGTGTGTGTGTGTGTGTGTGTGTGTGTGTGTGTGTGTGTGTGTGTGTGTGTGTGTGTGTGTTAGCGTTGGTCAAGGGCCCACTGTTCTGTGCGTTATAATATATATATATATATATATATTTACAAAGATACAATAGACTAGACTTACACAAACAGGGGCGAGTGAACAATTAGGTGAGTCATAGTGACCTAGATCAGCTCAACCTCTCCTGTAAATGTCTGAAAGCCACAAGGACTCTCTCTAGTTAAGTGAATTGCTTTCATTATGCAAATAATTAACCTCTCCCACAAGAAATCCCCTGGTATTCTTACAGTCGGAGATAATGAACAGGGAATCCGACTGGGACGCTTTATCACTGGAGAACACACAAATATATAATCAGGCAACGTAGCAGATGATGGTCACATATAGTGTGCTAAACCCCCCACTTACGCCCACATACTCTCCAACCACACCATCTCAGTCATCCATTTGGATAGGCAAATGTCCCATTGCAGGCTGGTGTCCTACACCGGTCTAGTGTCCTACCTAGGGCTAGTGTTCCTCTAACTAGGGCTAGTGTCCTATCTCGAGCTAGTGTCGGACACTGGGCTGGTGTTATTCTAATTAGGGCTGGAGTATTACCGCGATGTTTTCAAGAAGAGAGGCATAAACAGAGTCAGAAATAGTCGGGAAGGCTGAAAGAAGAAGAAGAGGAGAAACATTCATTGGCTGCGATTCTGTGGATTCTGTGGATTCTGCTCCCACTGGTCCTGCCCACTCACCGTATGTCTGTGCTGTTGTTTTATGAGACCGCTGGGCGGCTGCCTCCAACACTGGCTGCTCTGTTGATAACCACACACTGATCTCTGGTGTTCTGGGAGGGGAAGGGAGAGGGAAGTGTGGAACGAAGGAAGGAAAGGAAGGGTGGAAGGAAAGGAAAGAAGAAACAAAGAAAGAAAGAACGAACTAGTGAAAAATCTGAACAACTCACACTAAAGACAGAAAGCTAGAAGGAAAGAAGAGAAGGAATTAGGGACGGTGTTTATTCCTCTGGAAAGATTGCAGTTTTTTATTTTTTCATTGTTCAGAGAAGAACAGAAGAGAAGGAGAAAAACAAAGAACAGATGAAAACAGTAGAGAAGTGGAAAATATAAAAACAAGAGGGGGAAGAACAAATTGTGTTTTTCTCGAGCAAAAAAAAGAAATGATTGCATCATATCTTCCCATCCCAGCAAGTCATGCTCCAGATGATCTCACATAACAACTCACCACAGCCATTGTGCCGGGGCATTAGGGACAGATCTCAGCAAACACCAGATTCAAAATGGCACTCAGAGAGGGAAGGTTAGAAACCTTGGGACAGGAGTAGGAGGAGAGGGTAGTTAGAGGTATGTAACACGATCTCCCCTTCTGCAAAATGAGCTCCATCATCATCATCATCA
>NC_079429.1:9531542-9584042 GCF_026213295.1 Gadus chalcogrammus
CTAAATGAAACCTCCACAAAAAATTGATTCAAATCCACAATCCACCGAATAACACAAGAGTGGAATGATAGGAAGGATCCAGTCTCCAAAGGACAGGTCAGGAAATCATCCATAGTGTAATGAATAGTCTATTCTCTCTCGCTATAACCTAAAGGACCCATCCCTACAATCTGCTATTTCCACACGATCTAAGGACTCTAGGTGCAGCCGGGTGGACCAATGAGAGACCGTGTTGAGCTGTGTCTCGGGGTTGCACTGCGGGTTGCGTTTCCTTGTTCTTCCTGCGTCGGTTCCCGCTCCGTTGCGCGCTACACCCGGCGTTATATTACGATCACACCGCCCCCCTGGGGAGCCTCGTCTTTCCGCATGGCTCCTGCCCTCGGGCCTTTGCTCCATCCGTCCACCACACACATACACACACACACACACACACACACACACACACCCAACCCCGGCACCATCCCATTTGTTGCCATGGTGACTAATGCATGCGTCAGCTCGGCCTTCTGGTTGCCGGGGCCAATTTGGCGAGGAGGAGTCTCTGTTCTTCCCCCCCCCTCCTCCGCCCCGTTTGATGTTGTGTGCCAGCCTGCACTGAGCCCAGTCTGGTAGAGGGAGCCAAGGCCAACACGCACACACAGACACACACACACACACACAATCAAACACACACATACGCCCACGCACGGCCACATACGCACACGCACAAGCACACGCACTCATAGACACACAAACACACACAAACACATTTATACAGACACGCAAACACACACGCACACACATTTACACAAACACACACACCCACAGGCTCCTGCTGGGAGGAGAGGAAATATATTCTGGTCATTTAGGGCTGAGCTCCGGTGCAGAAGATGTTTATAGATAAATATGTATGCATGGACCTGGTGGTCTGGGAAGGGGGAAAGGGAGAAAGGCATGGGAAGAAGAAAGAGTCGACCTACATGTCAACCCCCGACCTGCTCTGTATCAAATGTATCTCTAAGTTGCTTTGACTTCAAACGTCTGCTTTGAGAGGGAATAAGTATGGAAGGAAGGGCCTTATTGGAGCCTCGAAAGGGGCTTGATTTCTCTCTTATAACCAAATGAACATCCCCTCATGCTTTGCCTTCTCCTGCAGGGCTCCATACCTCTCCAAGGCTGCCTGGTGAACGAGCTCTCGGCCAATCCGGACGAACCAGGAAGACATGTTTTTGAAATTGTACCAGGTGAGAGGTCCCCTACTTACAAATAAACAGTAAACAAGGAGGGCTTCTGTCTCTGAATAACAATGATTTAATTTTAACATAAAAATGACTCATTGACATCGCTTGAGGGATGTATCCGTTATAGTGATTTTCACCAAGAAAACAACAGCTCCACCGTTAACTTGTATTTGTTAAATGCCTCTGTGATTCGTTGCCGTATGCATCACACTGGTGAAGCAGTCAATGCAGATTTGCTGTCAATACGTCCTTGCCTTCAATTCCTCAATCCATTTCCTCATCATATTTATTAGTCTACAAAGCAATTTCAACCTCATATCCATGAGGTTAAAACCGCCAGTTGTTCTGCTTCTGGCCACCAGGGACTGCTGTTGTCCAGCAATCAGATTCAGGCACGTCGTGGCCACACTGGTGCCTTATGTTTCTGTTGTCGTTCGTTTGTCACATCTCGGTCCACATGACAGCGCTGAGGGGGAAGGGACAACCAAGCCAACCAACAAATTCTAGATGACCTATTGCTGTCATTTAAGTGGAAAAATCAATGACCTGAGGATATACAGAGAAAAAGATGGTCGATCCATCATTTGCGCTGACCTATTCCTGTAGATCTCAGGGCCAGTTAGGTTAGGCGTGGTCGGGTGGGTTGGTGTAGGGCAGGGGGTCTGTGGCGTGACTCTGTGTGTCCACAGCCATCATTCGTTGTCTCGCTGTAGACAAACTGGCCTCAGAATGATTTACCCTTTCAAGGTCTTACTTAATCAATAAGGGCATTTGTTCATTTTCTGATGTTTCTGCCAGGGTTGTGTTTGTGTAGGTGTATGTGTGTGAGTGTGTGTGTGTGTGTGTGTGTGTGTGTGTGTGTGTGTGTGTGTGTGTGTGTGTGTGTGTGTGCGTGTGCGTGTGCGTGTGCGTGTGTATGTGTGTCTGTATGTATGTGTGTTTGTGGGTATGTGTTTGTGTGTGTGGGGGTTGTGTGTGTGTGTGAGTTTGTGCATGTGTCTGCGTGTGTCTGTGTGTATCTGTGTGTGTGGGTGGGTTTGTTATTCCTCGGCAGCATGATATCCAACACTCTTATGAATTTATGAACCGTTTAACAAAACTGTGTCGCCGCAGGGCAACTGGTTGAAAAATGTAATCAGATGGTCCGTCAATCATCCTGGTTGGTGTCACACAGCATACACCCCTTCCTCAGTCCATCAGTCCATACATCGGAGGCGTGTTTGCATTGTGGACACCCTCCAACTCACCCCAACCAGCCAACCATCCACCCCCACATCCACCCTTCCAAGTGTTTAAAATGGGCTAGAGTGCCTCTGGGGAGTCCTTGTGTGGTCAATTTATGACCAGGCCACAAAGCATAGAGGTGCCATCTCCCAATCAGGCTGGGGGGCCGGAGGGCAGCCCAGCAGGAGCCAGGAGGAGGACAGGAGGAGGTGGGAGGACAGGAGGAGGTGGGAGGAGGACAGGAGGAGGTGGGAGGAGGACAGGAGGAGGACAGGAGGAGGTGGGAGGAGGACAGGAGGAGGTGGGAGGAGGACAGGAGGAGGTGGGAGGACAGGAGGAGGTGGGAGGAGGACAGGAGGAGGTGGGAGGAGGACAGGAGGAGGTGGGAGGAGGACAGGAGGAGGTGGGAGGACAGGAGGAGGTGGGAGGACAGGGGAGAAGCCAGACAAAATGGAGCAAAGACACCCAGAAGCGGTATGAAACAGGGTTCTCCTTGAGGGGGGGGATGATGGAGGGGATAGGGGTTGTTCTGAAGGACACGGTGCTGGTGACAGGAGAGGGAGGCGGTGGAGGTCTGTGGGTTAAGGTTAACGTTTGACTCCGAGCCCAGAGCTTCTGGGTATGGATGCTCAAGAGATTCAAGATCAATAATGTTTTATGAATGCTTGGTGAGATATTTATGGAGACCACTCTGGGATTCTCCGATAGTCGGCACATTAAAACTCCCCTTCAGCGTTCTCAGAGAGTGGACCCGGTACGCGATAACTACTCGTCTTGAGAAAGCAGTCTGATCATCGTTATAAAACCCTAATTTATTACCTATGTCTGGGTGCCTCAGACGAGTCGTCTTTTTACTGCTAACTGTCAGGGTAATGCCCCTCCCTCTCTGGTCTCTCCCTCCCTCCTCCCTCCCTCCTCCCTCCCTCCCTCTCTGCTCCCCCCCCCCCTCTCTTTCTGCTCCCTCCCTCCCTCGTTACTTTTCTTCATCATTCAGTTGGGTTGCTTTTCACGCCACCTGTGATTGACAGACAAGATGGACCCCCCTTATCAGAAAAGCCCCGGGGGAGTTCTTAAACCTATATTGCCTTTAACGGAAGCAGTCACAGTAAACCGAAGCTGATATTTTCACAGCACATTTCACTCAGTAATAGCTGACAGATGGCTATGCCATTTCTAACTAATTACACTCAGAGTATAGCCGTTAAATCTTAAGCGCCTTTAAATGATCCATATTGGATTCGAGGGTCTTTAAATGAAAATCTTTGGATATCCATCTTATCCTTCAAAAAGGGCCTGAGAGCAATATGCCAAGTTGGACTAATCAAAGCCAACTCAAGTCATGTGCTTGAGTTTCTATTGAGGTAGGCATTAATCCTTGTTGCTTTTTGGCATATATATAGAATGGGAGAGTAATCTGCAAACTTTTCCGAGGGCCAACTGAATACCGCTAAGCTGTCTTTTGTGTTAGCAAAGTGCCATTAATCCACCTGGGAAACAACAGTAGAGCCCTGTCCCAATTCCTTCCCTACACCCGCCGACTACACACTACCTCTCCGTTTGGAGCGCTTCGACGTAGCATAGGATGACAATGACAAATGACAATTAGGTGTAGCGGTAGTGCCCTTTTTGCCCTCCAGATGGCTCTACGTACTGTGTGAATGCCCTGGCTCCACTAGGAGTAGAATGAGTTTCCCAGAATGCATTTCGACTTCTGATATAAACCATGGTCGCCAAAGTGGGGACCACTAATTTAATATTTTAGCAATAACGTTGTCCCCAAAAAAGTAATCAGTTGGAATGTTTTAGTTTAATGCATAAAAAAACGGGAATATTTAAGGTTACAATCTACGAAAAATGCCCACTACAAGCGCTTTACAAGTCAGAGTCTGTCACATTTTGTAGTCTTTCTTTTAATCTGTTTCATACGGAGCAGCATCAACCTCCAGGAGGGCTTTCAAGCGGAGTCAGAGGGCTTAGGGGAAGAAATAGCATAGGGTTTTAGAGAAATGTACACACATACACATCTGTGCAGCAACAGTGCCTGTGCAAATATGACCACTTAAGCCAACTCATTATTTTGAAGTAGATGTTTGCACAAACACACACACACACACACACACACACACAAATACACATTGTGCGTCTCTGGACCACTCACCCCACTCACAACAACAAACAGTGTCGGGGCCCCGGTTCTCGGCCCCGGGGCCAACTCTGCACGGAATGACATCATGTGTGAGTACACTGTGTGTTACCATGGAGATAATACCCTGGTGCTGATACGGGTGGCCAACCTGAGAGACATATTTGTCTCATTCATTCAGTCATTTAGAGAACAAAGTGATGACAATCAGAGCATATAATCAACATTTTTGCATCTATGAAAAAATTTTAGTTGCTCGACCAGGTTTCGAACAAAACAGCTGAACACGTTGGGTTTTCCTCTGTGGTGGGCGATTCTCCTGATTTAACATTTAATCTGTATAGACGTAGTATGCACCACTGCTATGAGTGAGTGTTTTTAGGAGATTTGTATACCCCTAGTGACTCCATTACAGGGAATGCATAAGATATGGACGCATGCTGATGCTGAAGACATTTTGTGCATGAAATGTGAAGATGGTTTCTGGCGAGATCCAAGCTAAAAACATTTGGTATTTATCGGACAACAGCTGCTACATAAACACTAGTTTGATGCACACACACAAACACATACTGAAAGAGATACATAAACATCTACAAGATTAGACTGTGGTCTGTCTCAAACCATCAACAACGCACAGCAAGGTTAGTCAAACAACCTAGGAATACAAAACAAAGTAAAGAAAATCCCTGCTGACTTGAATCCTCGGCCAAACAAATGGACAGAAATCCTTCAGGAAGTAAAGATTGATTTGGAGTAGTTGTAGTCTTTCTGTAACTTTGATTGGACTTTGGCAAACTTTACTTTAAGTAACATCAAGTCTGGTGGACTTGGATCAATCTCATTGGCCCACATTGGCTTTGTTTGCTTGTTTGTTTGGGTGATGTGCGTTTGTGCGTGCGTGTGTGTGCGTGTGTTTGTTTCTGTGTCTACTTTTGCAAAGTTTGGAAGATGTACAGAGGGAGAGTAAGTGTGTGAGAGAGAGAGAGAGAGAGAGAGAGAGAGAGAGAGAGAGAGAGAGAGAGAGAGAGAGAGAGGGGGGGAGAGAGAGAGAGAGAGGGGGGGAGAGAGAGAGAGAGAGGGGGAGAGGGGGAGAGAGAGACAGAGAGGGAGAGAGAGTGTGAGAGGGAGGGTGAGCTCTCACACTCCAGAGGTATTTGTGTCTCCCCAGGGGAGCTGAGGAGAAAGACTTGCTGCCCATGTGGATTAAAAAGGATAAAGAAGCATGGATGAATGAATGGACAAATTAATGAATGAATGAACCGCGGTGAACCAGAAGGGAACCGGCAACCGGCTGACAAACTCGTTGTGCAGGGTCTAGCTCGGGACGTTTGGGATAATGGCTCGTTAGCTAACCGCTCGCTTCTCGCTGTACCACTTGAGACCTATGGAGATCACTTAAAAGGAACTTCCTGCTCGTGGAGGAACACGCGTCATGGCTCAGCATTAGCCCCTCAAACACAGTGCCAAGCTAGGGCCCTGGCCCCCTGGGCCCCTGGTCCATAGCAATGGGGCTCGCCTGCTGCAAACCAGGGAGACTGAAGAAAGAGCACCCTCAAGGTAACCAGAGAACATCCACGATAAACCTCTGTCTGGTCTCAGGCTTTGATTTATGGGTAACACTTACATTAATAGGGTATATTATTATATATTAGTACATTAATTAACCATGCATTGACATAAGTCACTAGTAATAATAAGCATTAATAGTTAACTAATGGTCTGCTAATCATTTACAAATGGTGTTCATGTTAACTAAGGTAATGCATTATTTAAAAGGGTTAGGGTTGGGACCCCACTAACCCTTGCCCTGTTCTCCTATGTAAGGGTTAGGTTTAGGGTAACCCTAATACTGTACAATAATGCTTGATACTGCCTTAACTAATGACATTTTGAATTAATGTACCCTTATTGTAAAGTGTTACCGATCAATTGACTTACTGTTTTGTCATTGGGCAGACACATTGTATTTATGAGTGACTTAAAGTGAATTCAGATGTCATTAAGGATAGGGTAGGGGTTAGGTGGCGTCTTGCTCAAGGAAGATGGTCGACGGTGGACTTTGGGGATCAAACCCGGAACCTTACACTAACCACTATAGACTATAGATCTGTGATGAGGCGGGAGTGTGTAATGTTACCACAGTGAATTCATCTGGACTGCGAGCAGATCAGTTCATCTAGAGTACGTTCAGTCCCCGGAGGAGGAATACATTAGCTTTTTGATTTCGCACAGTTGAGAAACCGACACCGTGTACATCGACAGACACACAATCTTCTATCGACCGCTGCTTGCAGGGATTCACTTATTCTTATTAGGGGATTTCTATTTAATGTACAGAATTGTCAGTCAAGTCTCAAGTGGATGAAGGTGTTTATATTTTAAATCACCATATTGCTTGAATGTTTGTTTGTGTGTGAATGATTGCAATATGGCAAGATTGCGCGGTGAAGGTAGAAACAGAGGAACTGGCTGAATCAAAATAGAGAATCTCTAGGTTATTTAATTTATATGTTTTACTCGCTGAAAGACACATCTGGCAATTACCACATGTCTGCACTTTAATGGCCCACCTGGGGAGACCAAGAGAGGGTGACATTGTGTGTAACATTGTGATAATTGTCCTGGAGCAACAAGCCAGGCATTATAGCGACAATGCTAAAAGCAATTATATAAATATTGACCATGATCCATTCCTGTAAAAGCATAATAATGAGGGAATAACCATTAATCCTAACCATATTATGTATTGTCCTCCTCTGTGGCTGGCTAGCTAGTAGGATAATAATGTTGCTGCTAGTCTGTCTTTTCTTAAGACCTCCAGAAGGCTTACTCTTTTCTGAAACGTGAAGTAGCTGGCCATGAAAATACTGTTTTCTGCACACAGTAAAATAGTACATTTTTGGTTGCGCACGGAGGAAATTCAAGCATAAGGGTTACGTTTAAATGTTAAGGTTATATATTAAGAAGGCCAAACATAATCCCATACATTTGCGAGTGCACACTTCAGGAACACAAGTTGGAGGTTTGAAAATGCGGTACGCCAGCAGTCATCCATCATTAAGTCTCATCTGTGGTCGCACCAGGGTGAGAAGTGAGAGAGAGAGGCAGTGTGTCACAAGAGAAGTAGGCTATTAAGTCCAAGGTTTTTTTAGTACACACCGTAATGGTGGTCTTATATAAAGGCGAACACCAGCTACTTTTTAGTTAAACTGAAAGGTTTAGCAGGTTTGTGGCCTAATGTCCCAATACTAAGCATTCAATCCCAAATACAATTTGACAAAATTACTGTTAATTACTTGTACTGGCCCTTTTAAAAAGATGTGTGTGGCAGGGCTGGCTAGCTAGCTAGTTTCTTTGACTTGCAGTGAAAATGTATTTAAAGGAAGGATTCGCTCGGTTTAAACAAAAGCCAAGGTCGGTTAAAGGAGCTGTAGGCCTAGTTAATATTCAAGAAAAAAATGTTTCTCCGCCAATAAGAAATTTAGCATTTCACACAACGGATGGATTCCCCTAATAAATCATTAATGAGATGCCCAGATTGGTCAGTTATGAAGCAAGATGGCTCATAAAGAGGCAGGAAGAGTCAACTACAAACAGATATTCTCACATAAAATTCCAATCATTAATAGCTTAAGGATGAGATGCCCTTTATAACAAATTACAGTCAAATCACAGGTTCACAAGTATGAATGTGAGTCAGGAATTATTCTTATTGACTGTGGAGCAGTCTGTATTTGAGGACATACTCATCCACATTAATGAACCAAAATTAGACGATTCGATTTCACACCAATTTACAACGTCACAGAGAAAATAATTTGACATTTTACTTTGACACACACACACACACCAACACACACACACACACACACACACACACACACACACACACACACACACACACACACACACACACACACACACACACACACACACACACACACACACACACACACACACACACACACACACCATACAGAGCTGCAGAAAAGGATATTTATTCCATTCCGGGCGGATCGAGGGAACCGAGACACACATTTCCGAGTGGAAAAATGATTCATTTTCAGAAGGAAACATTCAACACCCCCACAGCCCCCCATGGTGTCTCTTCCTGGGGCCTCTGCAGGGGGGGAACTCAAACACATCCACTCACAACCACTCCTTTACCCAGGGAGAGCTGGAAGAAGGTTTGAAGAAGAGTCGATTTAAAAAATGGTGCCTTAATGTTCCTCTCCCTTTGACTTGCTTCTCTTTTAAGAGTTGTGATTATTCCGCCTTTGTGTGACTGCAATGTCATGTTGGTTGCAGGTGTGTGTGCAGGCGTGTGCGTGTGCATCTGTGTATGTCTTATCAGACTTCCATAGTATAGTATTGGAGAGTGGGGCTCCTGAATGTCTGGTTTCTGCTCGTGTTTATTAGGCCTTTTGGATTTCCAAAGCTTCCTTAATCTCCCTTATCATTTCCTGGTAACAGGAGCGGCCCTAGGGATCCAGCATTATGAATAAATAAATAGAGAGAAAGAGAGAGATAGACAGAGAGAGAGAGAGAGAGAGACAGACAGACAGAGAGAGGGAGTCAGACAGAGAGAGAGAGAGAGATAGACAGAGAGAGAGAGAGAGAGAGAGAGAGAGATAGACAGAGAGAGAGAGAGAGAGAGAGAGACAGACAGACAGAGAGAGGGAGTCAGACAGAGAGAGAGAGAGAGATAGACAGAGAGAGAGAGAGAGAGAGAGAGAGACAGAGAGAGGGAGAGAGACAGACAGAGAGAGGGAGTCAGACAGAGAGAGAGAGATTAAATGAACTAGCTGTTACAGACTATTGCCTCACTTCTACTGATACAAAGAACATCCTCTTTGCGACAGAAACTTAGCCAAGCATCCCCCTCCATCCCCCGATGTCTCTGTCTCTGTCTCTGTCTATCTCTCTCTCTCAACAGATGTAAAAGAGTTATTAATCTGGTACAATAGTACTCCTGCAATATTTATGTGGATCCTAATTTCTATGTGGCTAACACCTGCAGTACTAATCATATATTGCACTTATCATTATGGCTTTGGAGAAAATAAATTGCTTTTCATGGTCGTTCACAGTAATGGACTTCAGACCCAAGTGTGTGTGTGTGTGTGTGTGTGTGTGTGTGTGTGTGTGTGTGTGTGTGTGTGTGTGTGTGTGTGTGTGTGTGTGTGTGTGTGTGTGTGTGTGTGTGTGTGTGTGTGTGTGTGTGTGTGCATGCCAGAATGTGTGTGCTTGAGTGTGTGTGTGTGTGTGTGTGTGTGTGTGTGTGTGTGTGTGTGTGCACTTCAGACCAAAGTGTTTGTGTGTGCTGTTCATCATTTCAGTGTGAATTGACCGAGCTGGCTGGAAAGGGCACTTAGCTTTATGGCGCTACTGTTTATATTTGTAATTCCTTCTCACAGTTGAATGACTCAAATCAACACCACCAAACACAGACTGGCCTCGCATGACTGAGCACCCAGAATAAAGTGCTTGACCCCAAGCTGAAAGGTGCTTTGATCCCCAATGTCAAGATTAAGCTCCACATAATGTACCTCCAAATGCTGCGAGTCACTTTGGATAACAGCATCTGAAAAGTTATTGAATGGAATCCAAAAAACAATCAAACCACTGTATTATATATTCCCAATTCAAGTCAGAGATAGGCCTTCACGCATTTATTGCTAGCGTCTTTCCTTTTGCATTTCCTCAGGGTCTGTTTGAATTGGTAACATGAATACAATGTATGTTCTATTATAATGGAATATAAATGCTCATTAAGATTTTATGTGATGCAGTGGGGCCATCTAGTGGTATTAAAACCAAGTAGTCCTCGAGGATATTAAAAACCTGTCTTTGTATGAATATCAGCACTAGATATTTAATGCACTGTTACAGACACAATACAAATCACCTCTTGTTCAAACCATAGTGTGACTTCCCTATTGTAAGAAAGGCTTTTCCTTCACTTGTGTGCCATCTTTGTATTCTCGTTTCCAGCTGCCAATAGTAGCTTATAGGTATTAGGCTACTAATTAAAAATGTGGGTGGGGTTCCCATTCATGCATTCAAACTCATGGAACAAGGTTTTTTCATGAAGAGAAAGCAACAATTATTTGTTGTGAGGCCAAACTGAGCAGGCAGTCCATGGCTGTTTTAGAGGTTGTGGTCATGGGGCTTATGAAGATAAAATGAGAATCCATTTCTCTTCATGTGCAGTGAATAAATCACTGTTTTGTGATTTCTTCAATATCATAGTGCAGCTTTGTACTAATACATCACTAATTTCTCTCTAATATTTTGTGTGGTTGAACAACAACCCCCGTCTCCCCCCTGAACCTGTCCTGTTCCCTCCCAAAACTCCTTCTGTCAGTCTCCCATGTGTCCTCCTGTCTGTCTCTCTCTGCTTCTGTATGTCTCTCTGACTCTCTTTATCTCTGGCTGTCTGTCCTTCTGTATGCCTCTCTGTCTGTCTCCCTCAAGTCCGACTGTCCTTAAATCTGTCTTGTCTGTCTCTCATTGTCTTCTCCTCTATCTGTCTGCGTGTTTATCTATGTATCAACCCATCCGTCTGTCTGCCCGTCCATCCAGTCTTACTCTTTCTCTCTGTCTCTCTCCCCCACGGCGCAGGTGGACCAGGGGACAAGGACAGGGCAGCCATGAGTCATGAGGCCTTCTTGTTGATGGCCAACTCCCAGAGTGATATGGACGACTGGGTCCGGGCCATCCGCAGGGTCATTTGGGCTCCCTTCGGAGGAGGTAGGCTGACTAACCCACGCTCACTTTGGGCTCTGGACATTACGACACACACACACGGTAACGATTCTTCTACGTTTTGACCTTTGTCTGCATTGTTTAAGAGTGGACATAAGGTCAATAGGTAGTAAATCGAATTCTCACTCTCAGGTCTTGGTCTGGGTCTGGTCTCGGTGTCTCCGCACTTGACAGCAGTCCAGAAATACAACAAGGGGTTGCTGGGAGTCAACGGGCCGGTGACTGACAGCTGGGCGGGGTTGGTCTGGTCTGGGCTGGTCTGGGGGTGTTGCATTACGCTGTATTAATAGTATGATCGTAAACACACACACTGATAAGACAAGTACAGTATGTATATATGTAGGCGCACATGCACACGCAGTGATCGCGTTTCAACACTTTCCATCAAAGCGTGGAGCTTTTACCACCCAGAAGCGTGGTCGCTGATACGACTAGTACAGTAGGCCCATAGATATGGACCATGTATATAGGCCTGTGCTATCGTAAATGCTACTTGCTGTGGTAGCTTGTGGGGTTTTCTATCATACATGAAATGTGTCTTAAATCATAGATTTATTGGCACTTTTCTAAAATATGACTTTGCAGCCCCTTGAGAATAAATGTTTGACTCACAATATCATTTGGGTGAATATGAACATTCCCATGTTTATGCGATAACCTCATATTTAAACCGACTCGAAAAGAGGAAGAAAATCCCACAGACTGACATGACAGTTGTACAAAAACCGGTACAGCATGTCCAAGCACATTTTCAATCCAAGCGTCTCCAAGCCTCCCCCATCCCATACCCCCCACCCCCAATCCCGGCCCCCCTGCTTCTCCGTTTACCCCCTTAAGAATAGACCCCACCGTCTCCGATATAGAGGAGGTGTCGTTAACGGCGGGGGGCCATGCAGGACCCCACTGACCCATGTCTGGCCGCCTCCCTCACTCCTGGGCCCTGACATCAGCTGTTGGTTCGACAGCCTCCCTCCCGCCCAACCCTCTCCCACCCGTTCATTCCCAATCCTCGCTCCGGTGTTAAAACATAGTTTGGGGGAAAACCGTCGGGAGTGTGCTCCAATGAAAGCCGTTTGCGGCCACGTCTCTGGGCCGAACCATCATCTGATCAGGCGCTCGGTGGATAAATGCAGAGGGATGTATGAGAGGCGCGCTCTGCTTCTGTGCAGTCCGTGCTCCGTGGCATCTTACTATGACTACTGGGACCTCTCCGCCGCGTGCGACTGCTGTGTCCACTCAGCAGGTACTGCCTCCCCTGTTCTTGTCCCACGGGGGGCACCGTACTTGGACCTTCATATTCGTTATGTGTTATTTCTCAAATCAACCAAGAGCTTGGTTGTTTCTGTTTTTACTTCGCATTTGCATCAAGAAAGATGGTGGTCTGTCTTATATTCTAACCATATTTTTGAAAAGTATGAATATAGATGACTGAACACCAAAAAAACGAACTAAATAACAAATAAACAACGTTACCTTACTGATGATATTGAAGATTTGATCTTGAATCATGGCAGGGGGTAGGATGGTGCAGTGGTTATGGTTAATCTGCCACAACCACAGGCAGGTACCGGGTTCGATACCTGGACGTCCACAGTCTACCTGTAGACACTCCTGAGCACAATGTCCTGTTGGAAATCCATTCCAACGCGAGCCTCTTTGGGATAAATAACCACCAGAGTGTGTCTCCCCGTCTCTCCACAGGGATCTTCGGCCAGCGTCTAGAGGACACGGTGCAGTACGAGAAGAAGTTTGGCCCGCGGCTGGCCCCCCTGCTGGTGGAGCAGTGTGTGGACTTCCTGCGGGAGCGTGGCCTGGACGAGGAGGGCCTCTTCCGCATGCCGGGACAGGCCAACCTGGTGAAGGAGCTCCAGGAGTCCTTCGACTGCGGGGACAAGCCCCTGTTCGACAGGTAGACCGCACCGATGTTTATCTGTCTGTCTGTCTATGTATCTGTCTGCCTGATAATCTGATGTCTGACCGGCTCACGGCCTGTGTGTCTTTGTCAGACTGAAGCACAGGAGGAGAAATCCAATTCAGCTTCGAATATGTAACATTATAATGATGTCTATCTAACTATCTATCCATCTTTCTTCATGTCTGTCTGTCTGTCTGTCTGTCTGTCTGTCCATCCATCAACATACCCATATGTCTGTTGGTATATCTGCTGTCAATCAGGTCAAGTCAAGTCAATGTTGTTTGTATAGCCCTTATTCACAGTAACAGTCTCAAAGGGCATAACAGGCCATATATTAAGGACAGCCCCTTACCCTAGCCCCCCAAAAGATTAGAAAATAATAATTTCAGTCAAGGAATAAACCTTGAGAATGCCTGCCTATATGTAGAATTTATTTTCAATTAGAATGAATGAATGAATAAGTCAATGTAAAACTCCAGCCCAAACAAAAAGCTGTGACTCTTATCTAACAGTACAGTGTAGTGCTTAGCATGGGGACGCCAGCTGGCAGCAGAGCGCTGTGTGAGGGGACTGTATCTCAATGTGCGCCTCCCCCTCCTTGCAGTAACACAGACACCCACACGGTGGCGTCTCTGCTGAAGCTGTACCTCAGGGAGCTGCCGGAGCCCGTCGTCCCCTTCGCCAAGTACGATGACTTTCTCTCCTGCGCTCATCTGCTCGCCAAAGACGAGGAGGAGGTGGGTGTGTGTGTGTGTGTGTGTGTGTGCGCGTGTGTGTGTGTGTGCATGCGTGTGTGTGTGTGTGTTTGTGTGTGGGACATGATTAATGAGTTAAACAGTTGTCTAATGTATCCCTATCAGGGGGTCCAGGAGCTGGAAAAACAAGTGAACTCTCTACCTCTGCCCAATTACAATCTCCTAAAGTACATATGCAAGTAAGCCATTTTTCGTTTTCTCTCAAACGGTATCACATCGAAGATTTTATTGATCTACATTTGTAATTAATTCATTATTGATAATTTTACATTAGGTTTCTCGACGAGGTCCAGTCCCATTGTAACGAAAACAAAATGAGCGTCCAGAACTTAGCCACAGTGTTTGGGCCAAACATGCTGCGACCCAAGATGGAGGACCCTGTGGCCATCATGGAAGGTGTCAGCCATCTTCTCTTTCTGTGACCGACAGCCACTGTGATCAGCAGCTACATGACGATACTCCTTGTTTGAGATCTCAATTTGCTCAGAACCGATACATCAAACGGTGTTTTGACAGATCTAGATTGCCAAGAGCACTCCTTCATAAACACAACACTGCATAAGACTGCGTATGTTGCAATAGATGTACAATAAATCTACAATATATAGATGACAAAAGCTATGTTATGATTATGATTTATGTTTCAATAAGATCTTGCTTTTTCCGGTACAATACTATAGTACTACAGTACTATATTACTACTGTAAATCTGAAAGATCTATTTTAATTTCATGGGCTACCGATTTCGATTCTAAAGCTCCAATGGCCTTGTCTTCCTTCTTCCTCCTCAGGCACTTCCCTTGTCCAGCACCTGATGACCATCCTCATCAGGGACCACAACCGCCTGTACTCAGGGAGGGACCAGGAGGGGCCGACCGCTCCCCAGTCAGAGCTCACCGTCCCTGGGCAGCAGCTGCAGCACCGCAGCCTGGGGGCCTGGATCTCCGAGGAGGACCTCCAGAGCTGCCCTCTCTCCAACGCCACCGGCGACGTCGACCTGGAAAGCAGCGCCTCCTCGCTGGACGCCAAACTGTGCGCCGCCGTCACTCCCCCTCACCAGACGCCCAACCCCAACCCCGCTCCCAGACTGGGCCCTGCTTCCACAGGGAAGGGAGGAGGAGGAGGAGGAGGAGGAGGCGGAGGAGAGACGGTGATCAGCCCCAGCAAACAAGCCAAGACGCTGCCCTCCTGGAAATACACCTTCAAGAGCTCCTCCTCCACGCCGCGCGGCCAGCCCCAGGCCAAACAGAGCGGCGCAGGCTCCACCACCGACACCGCCAGCTTGTCTTCCGGCAGCGGTGGAGGCGGTGGTGGTGGTGGTGGTGGTGGAGGCGGTGGTGGAGGCGGAGGCAGCAGCGGTAACTGGCTGATGAACGGTTTGTCCTCCTTGAGGGGTCATCGGCGCACCTCCTCCGGGGAGCGCTCGGCGCGCGACCGCGACTCCACGGGCTCCTCCCAGCGGCTCTCCACCTACGACAACGTCACCTCCTCGTCCAGCATGGGGAGCGTGCCCAGCGTGGCCAGCACGCCCTGGTCCACCTCCTCCTGCGAGATCTCCGGCCCGGACTCGGCCAGCAGCGAGCCCTCGTCCAACCACAACTCGGGCAGCAGCTCCGGAGCAGGAGCGGAGTCGGACAGCCAGAAGGAGGAGGACCAGGGGGGGGACGGGGGGACGGGGGCTGAGCGGAGAGGCTCCGCGGACCAGGAGGACAGCTGTGAGGCCATGGAGGTGTGTGGGAACAGCGCCGCCTGCAGCGAGAACGGGAACGGGGTTGTGGCGAGCGTCGTCATTCCGTCCATTTACACGTCGGAGGACGGGGACGGGGGCTCCCCGTCGCTGGGCAGCCTGGTGGAGGGTCTCCGGGACGAGCTGAGGAGCCAGAAAGGAGCCTATGAAGTCCGGATCAAAAAGTAAGGCTGAGTGCTATCCGTGTGAATTAACGTGGGACCATTCATACCATCAAATAAATGAATGAAGGGATTCCCAACCTTGGGGTCACCTGGTTTGCATATGTTATAAGCTATATATTTTTTATATATATATATTACATAAATGTGTTTTTTTTAGTTTTCAAAGCTTTCAGTTATGTCCTGTATACACGGAAAGGGCGTTGAGATACATATACGTTTGTGGGCGGTTAGCAAAGCATTATTTCGATTTACATCCCTGTTTTGTCGCCCTCTGCAGGCTGGAGGAGTCTAGTGCGGCTCTGTGCACCCACATGGAGCGGCTGGAGCAGGAGATGGAGCAGGAGAGGAAGAAGCAGCGCATGCTGGAGATCAAGCTACGCAACTCTGAGAGGGCACGCGAGGACGCTGAGAACCGAAACAAACTCCTGGAGAAGGAGATGGAAGACTTCTTCTCCACTCTGGGTGATCTCGCCCTTGGGGCAAGAACAAGCGATATATAACACGTGGAGCCACCATCGCTGGGTTTTTACACACACTGTAAACAACCTGCTGACTTCTGGGGTTCAATTCCAGCGGGTTCTCGGATCCATCAACTCCATCCAATCAGGACACGGCTTCCAGAAACATGGAACACGTCATTGTTTTGTTGGGAATTTCTCGGTTTGGAGTTAGAGGAACTGGATTTTGGATTGGGATTGGAAGATGATGAAATGTAAAAAATATATAAATAGGATGGACACTAGCTACTACTTGGCCGAGAATTATAAAATCCCTGTTGTGGAGAGTGAAGTGCTGCTTAAACCCCTTGACCAAACCAAGGAGACCACAAACTTTGTGCGTTCCATTTATCACACATGGATCCGATTTTATACGCAAGTCAGGTTCTTGTATGTATCCGTTGAGAGAGGGGGAATGGAATGGATTATGTGAAGTAAATATTAAGATCCAGTGAATGAAATCCCATTGTTGAATGCAAGCTAATGCTTAATCATCTAAGCAAAGCTGTACAATGCCAGCCATCGTAGAAGTATTCCCTGAAAGTAGCTTATGGCCTACTACTGAAGACAACCTCCTTTCATTAGAACGATCACTAACAATGATCTTCTCCTTTGGATCATCTACCCAACAGATCTTTATTATGGTAACAAGGGCCAAGCCTGTATGGAAGGGTATCCTAAACAAGGGGTTGTCAATGGTGCACAGTACTTAACCATAAGAGAAACAAGACCTTGAGAACTCTTCTGCTTCGCGCAGAAGAGTGCCATTGATTTAGCAAAACTGCAGTAAAAAGGGAATTGTTCTACGATGGTTAATTCTGGATTGCTGGTTGATCTCAGGCCACTTGTGTGCCTAGCTAACGAACCATTGGACGTAGCTAGCTGCGTCCAATGTTGATATCCCATGCCCCTCTGTCAACAAAAACCGACAAAAAGTATTTGGTTTACACCAATACTTGCAGATGAAGGTTGTATACCTCAGAAGATAAAGTAACACTATAACAGGGACAATTTCAACGTGTGACGTGCGACTTTAAGCATTTACAATTTAGCCTATGCTGCCGTAAAAGCCAGGACATGCAGAAACGATATGAAGGTTGCTTGAAATCCATACCAAAGCCCCCAAAAGCTAAGACTTATACTCTGGTGTTTGCTAACCTGTATGACCTGTACAACCAGACTGGTAGCCATGTTGGTCTTGACACAGGAAGCTGACCACTGCCATCACAGTTAACGATAGCATTTCCTGGTTGTGCCTTCAGGGAAGTGTTATTAAACATATAAAAAAGTGTGCTGCCTTCTATTGCGGATTGGTAATTTAAACAGAAAGACATACAATGAAATACCTTCAATTGACCTGGATTGTGTCATTTATTGTGAAGCTGATTTTGTGTACTGAATAGACTGAATTTTGAATTGAGAATGTACTCTTCGTAGTGAATGTACTGTGTTGTGAATGAAACCAACGGAACCATTATTTTAAAATAGCTAGAAAACAGAATATCACTGTAGTTGCCCACAATGTATCAACCTTAGGGTTGATATCAGTTTGTACCACTTCACAATGTCTTTGATATAGGAATCCAATCACTAGCCAACAAGACAAGTAGGTTTAATTCCTTACTTATCAACCTCAAATACGAAAACATACAACAAATATATGATAGACATGTGTCATTCAAAAGACTTAGGTTCACGCAGTCATGTGTTGTAAGCATTGCATGTGGTTAAATTGTTGTCTTTTGTGCAGATAGCAGCCCTCATTTCCTAAGGAGCGCACTGTTACCAGTATGAATTAAAAGTGAAAATGTGCTTTGGTTGGGAAAAGAAAAGGTAATAATTTTACTTTTCTTATTTTAATATATTTTGTACAGAAGAACATAGTAAATGTTATTCAATGGCCCTCGTTATGAGTAAATGTTTGCAAGTGAGGATATCAGAGTTTTCACCGTAAGTTTTTTTTTGTTTTTTTTTATGAACTGACAACTTAAGTTTACGGGCCTCTATTTTACCACTATGATATGTGGGTCGACAGGCCTCTTCGTGATGAATATAGGGGGGTATTTGAAATGGCGTTTCAGCATCACACCTGGTGGTAAAATGGGGGCCCTTTAAGCAAAATGTGCTGGACTGAAGACTTAACTATGTCTCCACAGAGCAGTTATGGTGCTTATTTATTATAAATCAACTCTATTGTAATGAATGAATAATCTATGAATAAATGAAAAATTGATACTGAAAAGACTTCAGTGGGAATGCAACAAACAAACCAAAGTATTGTGTCATTTGGATCTCATTTTAAGTGCCACATTACGATCGAAGTACACATTTTTTTGGCTTATAAAATGGTCTTCAACGTAAATGAAGAACACGGAAACACCTGAGTGATTCAAAGTGTATTTTACTTTATTTGCAGTACATGTTTTTTTGTTGGTTGTTTTTTTTCTGAGTTGGCATCGTCCGATCCCAGGGCATGTATTCTAGTAGTGCACTTAATCGTTGTTTGCGCTTCTCTGGGGTCACGCAACACCAACAACTCTTAATCTACTTGCATGGCTGGATTCACTAGCAAACATTACAAACCAGCACCATACATATAACAAGTTTTTACAATTTTTTTTAGGCATTGAAACTTTTATCCTGTTTTGTTTATTAACATTATTTTCGTCTTACCACACAACCAAATCAAGATCTTCTGGCCATGATGAACATGAAGAAATCTCGTTTACTTTTCTTTTTTTGTATTTTCGATCTCTGGCCGGATCTGATTGGTCGGTAAGACTAATTACAGAACAATATGATTATAAACAAGTCACAGCAAAAAAAAAAGAAAATAAAAAAATGTAGTCTTAAAAAAGGGGAAACGTGTCGACAGTACCAAACATTTTCTCTACCTTCAGGAGACAGCTAACGTGGCTAGCGCCGGGACTCACAACTAGCACAATTTGCTGAAGGTATTGCACTGAAAAACAAAACAGAAAAATAGGAAAAAGAAGGGGGAGAAAAAATATATACATATAACATTTGTTTTAAACTTCTAGGACAAGTAGGCCTATACATAATGTACAAAACTAGAGGTCTGCTCAAATTAACAATGGTACAGTTTCAAAATAAATAAATAATATTTATGTTATTCACACGTCTTCCGTAGCTAATTCTGCAGGTAACTGAGTCCATCCGAATCCATAACCAAGTGTGTCCATCCAAAAACTGGTAGAAACTTTGAGTGAGGTAGTCCATCAAAGCCTTAAATTAAGATTAGGTTTTAGCAGTAAAATAAAAACACCCTAAAAAAAGCTTTCCAATTGTGACTAAGGTCAAATTCAAATAAAATAAAAAAGACAGAGCATGGGATAATAAAAGCATCATTTATTTTGCCATTATTGTCTTACATTTCCTGCAATTACAGCAGGAAATAAGCTCCTGTTGTTACCAAGTCATGCCAGCTCATCCGTGAGCCTAGGGAAGCTAAGTAGCGTTGTCACCACTATCCTTGAAAAAATTATAATAGTTTGGAAACCTGTTATCATTGGTAATTGATTGGAAGTTAAAAGGAATGTCAAGGTAGTAAATCAATTGAGTGTTTTGTGACGAAAAGCGTGAAATTAACCCAAACAAATACGTTTAACTGTAAAACGGATTTACCTCACTGAATTAATCTTTGCTATTCACAAGTACTGTTAAGATATGAATAGATGGATATTTCAGCAGATTCTCATCAAGGTCACATCAAATGATGGCCATTCAAAACTGGACCCACGCAATATTATGTGACCAAACAGGGTGTTTGTAGCCCTCCGTTCTGTTTTTTAACCCTCAGGAGAACTCTTCGCATTTATCTTTAAAAGTATTACAGATTTTGAAAAGTCTCCCAAAAGCAATTGTAAGGAGAGGCGAGAAGGGAGATTATGAACAAATAAAAAATTTCAGAAATGTTTATGTCATTAGCTGTTACCTCAACCGTTGCAAAATGTGCTAAAATCTTGATCATGATTCACTAGTGTGATTTAAAGAAACAAAAGACTTTGACAATCCACCTTTTCCTTTCAAAACAACAGAAACGAAAATAAATGTTTGTTATTACTATGGTTACCCTGCAAAAAGACTACAGTCTCCAACTTTATCGTCAAAACATACAACAAAAAAGAAACAGTAGAAAAATATACAAAACATTTGCAAGAACGTCCACCTTTCGTGATTGATTTTAAACGTGTAACCTGCCATTTCTTACCTACGAAAACTCTCCGCGCCGAACGAGTACACTACCTCCTACGAAGTCGGGAATGAACACTTAAACAATAGGCACTTTCCTTTCCAATAATACAAATAAAAACACACCCCGAAGAAGGGCTCCATTATTGCATTCAGTAAATAATCGTCAGACATTAAGAGGGAGAGAGACTGTTTACATTTTTCTTATCTTTAGTTTTTCTCATATTGAAGTTAGGCTGCCATGCGTTGAAAACGAAGGGGAGTTTTGGTTTAAAAATCGTAGTCACGCTCCCAATAGATTTGAGTTAAAATCTGAAACCGTCGCAAAGAGCACAAAGATACATCCCGTTACGTTACTAATAAAAGGATCTTGTATTAGGAAGCAAAACTTATCTAAATCATACTTACACAGTTCCCTCTTGGTCGTACGATACACATCCCTCAATAGACACTACAGATCCAACACCTTCAACAAACCTTCTCGACATCACACCTTGGTACTTACTGATACATTCTCTGTACACCCCAACTGACACGTCAAACCTCACAGCACTCGCAACCTTTCCATATCCGTAAAGCTCCCATAGTCTATGTCAATACATTCCCCCAGTATTTTGCCGTCAATGTGACATTACCGTTTAAAGCAAACCTCTCGAGCAGTGGTGGGGGATTTAAGTGTAAAGCTATTCTCGGGGCTATCTGAAGGGATGTACAATCCTACACGCCCACTGCGAATAAAACATAAAAAATAGAAAAGTGAAAGAAAAAAAATCAGCAAAAGAAACGCTTAAAAGCTCTACTTCTCCCCCCCCCTCACTGTGCCGTTACATAGCTTAAAAAGGAAAAAATAAATAGTACAATTCTTACATCTCACACAGCAGGGGTAAAATGGTGGAAAGAGCGGGAAATCAAACAGCATTTTGAAATCGCCAGCAGCTGTCAAGAATAAACTTAACATAACAAAAAAAAGAAAGAAAAAATATCGTTTCCAAAAGAAAAAGTGTTTACAGGTAAAGAAGTAGTAGTAGTAGTGGTGACTCACAAGGAGACACCTAATATCTTTATACAAACAAATCTTAAAAAAGGGAAAAGAATCAAACCGAGCGAAGCATGGTTTCAAAAAATTATCAGCTCCTTGATACAAAATACGGTAACGTGTTTTACGGAAGTATTGAGATCAATCATTTGTTGAAGTATATTCAAATGGCTCACCGCAAACATAATTTTTTGAAGCAAAAAATAAACGGACCCTTGCTCTGTACAAACTCAATCTACATGTATATGGCGTGACGTAATAGTAGTAGCCTAAACACCAACTGAAAGATTTACAAAAACAACTAAAATAAAAAACAGATCACATGAAGAGGTTTTTCAATATATTTCTTTTTTCTTCTCAACGTCCATGAACCAAAAATCATGAAAAGTTTGCATCGTAGGATTCAGAACGTCGAAACAGGATGCCACAATAAATTAAAGCCTGGACTCAAGTTCAACAGAATTACCAAACGAAAAAGAAACTATAATTATAAAAAATAAGAAAATGTCCTTAATAAAAAAAAAAGAAGACGAGAAGAAAGAACCGAAAGGAACCAAAATGGCCACAGATAAACTGACCTCGATGCTACACTACGAAAGCCTGAACAACAGACGAATGAGAGAGGGGGAGGCGGAACTGTGGGAGGGGTCAGTGTCGGGCTTGTAGACTTTGGGTCCTCTTCAGGTGGGTGGGGGAGGGGTGGAGCTTACCACCTCACACCAGAAAGAAAATAACTAGGAAGTTGTGTTTGTTGCCGTTGCGTTCTGTTGTTGTTGTTGATAGTCATCTGCAGCAGCCCGGCGGGCCGGTAGCGCCCGGGCCAGCACTAGGCGATGGTTGTAGCTAAGGCGGGCTCCAGGCTGCTGCCGGTGGGGGCGGGGGCGGAGAGGGTGGGGTCGGAGACACCTGCGGCGGAGGCGGACGGGGGTTGGTGGTGCTGGTGCTGGGGGGGTTGGCTCACTGCTGCACCTGTGCTATGAGATACAGTGGCAATGGTCGGCGGTCAGAAAGGTAAAGGGTGGGGGGCTGGGATGAGGGGCAAAATAGTATGGTGGCCACAAGGGGCTTATGATTCCAGGCCAAAAGGTTCTGGGTCTGATCCCGTGTTCCCATCCTTCCTGACCTGTAGGCATCTTTAAGCAGGATGCCTTAGCTCCTACCTGCTCCTTTAACCAACATACGTATATCGCTGAAAGCTGTTCTGTTTGGGTTGTTTAGGGGAAACACTTTAAAATATTAGGGGGTTGTTACTAGAGCTAAAAACGCTTTTAAATAATGGTGTTTGCGATTTGTGCACTCTCGCACCTGCTCAGTTTTTGGTAAAACGTTTACGAGCTTCAGTAAAACCTTTTCATCGAATGTTTGCATTCTATCTTTGGGATCCATGAGCGGGAGTACAATCCCTGCCTGCTGGTCGCTGACGTGGAATGTCTGATAAAAATGTCTGAATAGCAATAACTCAGTCCACTAACCTTGAGAAGCGGGCTGTCCCCGGATCAACCCATTCTTTGTCCTCTCCTCCCAGTCGACTTCTTTGTATATCAACTCTGTAACAAACACAGACACCCACACACAGCGTGTAAGGCCACATGACCAAGAACCAGGAAGGGAAGCTCGTTACCCAACGCAAAATAACACAAGGAAGACTTAACAACGTCAGGTCATTAATGAACAGAGGACGAGGAATGGAACAAATCAAATGTGACGCATTTCCACGCTGCTTGCTTTCACAGCTCGTCACCAGCATGAGTAAGAGAAGAGAGGGACGAAGACGTCTTCCTACCTTTCCACTCCTCTACCGTGTGCTCCCTCTCGTCCAGCTGTTTGTCCGTGATGAGGGGGGGAGGCTGTGAGACAGACAGACGGACAGGCAGGGGGTTCACATCTCTGTCACATGTAGGAAGATGGTCACACTGATCCAAGGGGGCGAGCCAAGCCGATTTGGAGTCTCACAGTCTGAGCTACAGCGAGGACCCCACTTAAGTTAACACCCACTTAACATCTATCCATCCATGCCAAGACCAAGATCAAACTCAGAGCAGGGCTTATCGATTATGACAAAATTGATAATTGCATCTCCCGATATTGTGACTTGGATTATTAATTGTAATTCTGTGGGAATTAGAGTATATATAAATCGATCGACATGCAATTCATTGTACCATCTGAACTCAGGCATACACTCCTCCACCCGAAATAGACCATTAAAGTCTCCAAAATGATGTATTGCATTTTCAGACTTCAATCTTTTCAATCTTCTCTTTGCAGGGAAGCCTGGCCATAATAAACACATAAGCTTCAGATATCTCCCTCGTCGAGGGCTGTAATAACGCAAAGAACTCGCAAATCTTAACGCCACCATTTCCCCCGATCTACAGTAGAGGAACATAAGAAATAATGTTTCTGCTCGGCCGTGTAGAGGAGGTGTGTTCAGCTGTTGGATATTAGAGTTAGCATTCTCCCCCCTGGGTTAGAACCGTTCCTTGTTTGAGCAGTAGATAAGACCAGTGAAGAATCATCCAAATCTATAGCACTACTTTCATGAGAAATGAAACGAAACTTTTCTTCCAACTTTCCTTCCATTTCCCCCAAGGTTGGTTACGTTTTTTCTCTTTTGGTGTGATCCTCCAACGTTTACTTTGTATCGGTCTCTGGCGGTTATGAGACACAGGTTCAGATTCAACTTCAAAATAAAAGTCCCACCACCTGGGTGAACCTCTGAATGCCAGAATAATGAAGACAAGGCGTGTCGTCGACACTCACAGAGACATCTGACACAGAACGTTAGCTGCAACACTTGCTCAAACAGCTCTCAGAAGTCGGAAGAGGTTTAGGCAATTAGCAGCAGAAAAAGCTAGAACACATACACCACACACACACACACAACACACAGCTTGCTTACCCCCGCCTTCCCAAACCTCGATGGGGTCTGTACAACATCACGTTGATGTAGGCGTGCTGGAGGGCCTCTCCGTCACCGATGATCCGCTTGGACGCAGTGGATTCATTCATCTCTGCATCTTGGACGGGGCAGGTCACTGGCCTGGCATGCTCGCATTGCAATGTTCCGGTGGCCCACCCGCGGGGGGAAAATAACAGGAACAAGGTGGAAATGTTATGAAGGAAATGTTGTGAGGTTCATTTGCGTGCCGAGTGTTTACCTCTGAAATATCCCTCTAGCTCTCCATTACAGCACCTGGATTTGTTTTATTTCCACTTGGACGTTTCCAACCGTCCCCATCTCTTTCTCAAGCCTCGTTTGGTTTAACTCTTCCTATTCTCTCTCCTCTTATTAATCTCACAATATACATCCATAATTCATTCTTCTGTATATTTAGGTGTGCAGTTGTAGTTCCTTACAAAATTCAAAAAACCGTCACTTTTTCCATAACATCAGCCCCATTTCGGATGACAATAACACAATAGAAGAGCGATGGTTAAAACCTTCCATAAGCCACTCCACAGCCCCAAGGGGAGGAGGCGGAGAACGTTCCGTCATCACCTTTTAGCTTGTTGTGCTCCGAGTCGGCGGGGAACAGCACGTCAGGGAAGAGCTTCTCGAAGCTGTAGCCGGCGTAGCGGGGCCGGTTCTCCACGTACGTCCTCACCGATTGGTTGAGCTTCATGAGGAACTCCTGCGAGGGCGTGCCCAGCTGCTCGATCACCTTGTTCCACTGGTCGATGTCTTGGGTTCACGGTGTTAAGAAAAACGACAGAAAGGCTGGGCCTCGGGGAAGGGGAGGGGAGGGCTAGTGTTGGGGGAGCTTGGGTGGAGAGATTGCGATAGACCAGCTTGAAATGCTGAACTGTTGGGAGTTTAAATCTTGTAATTAGTTTTAATAGTTTGGTCTTGGTGCCTGAATCCTGGTAAATCGCCAACTTCACGTTAGGTAAAGTCGGTCAACCAGATTTCAATCTGTGAGGTAAAACTTGTTTTCAAAAGCAAACTGGATTTCGAACATACCACAGTTTGGCTAACACTGAGATGAAGGGTCAGGACAGACTGGATGCTGAATATCGCGCTGTCTAACCATATACACAATCACAGTGACAAACTGAAGCATGGCAAGGACTTAGATGTAGGGTGAGGAAGGACAGCGAATTCAGATGCGGAAATTCTGTGTTTCCTAACCACATACACAAATCACTCACGGAGGTTTAACAAATAAGGATTACTAGACAAAACAAGGCTTGTTCACAACGTTTTGTACAGATCCAGCCTCAATCGGCCTTGACTAATGCACTTCTGTGACTCACTTCTAGCGGAACGTGAACTACATACGTGATGGAAAGAATAAGTTGTTTGCGGTAAGCAATGAGCAAACATTTTTGAAAGGGAGGAGACGCTGGAAGATTACGAACATAAGGAGGATTTATAGGATTTGATGGCTTATGGGAATTATGTCACTTCGGCCGTGCACGGCAGCTATTTAATACTTGTATTACTCGTACCAAATTCATATTGACTATTTGATTTCATTGGAGCGTTCATTTGAGAGGGGGGGGGGGGTACTGCAGACATTTAACAATACATACCCTTTAAAGGTCCCTTAACAGGGGACCCTGTTAAATTGCAAATCATGCTTGGATTACTTTGCATATGGAATAAGTAAAAAACATCTATCTCCAATCCAATTAGGTTTACAACTGTTTCCTGGCTCACCATGAACAACAGCCAGTCCCTGACGACCCAGCGGTGCCTAAGGTTGTGAGCAGGGCATGGGGGCTGGAGACCAGAGACATGGGCGTTTAGTAGGGTTTCTGGACGGAGGTCCAGCTTTAAGGATACGATCAGTACCTGGAAACAACACACTACCACGGACCATTTCAGCCATGATGCAGCCAATAGACCAGACATCAACTGAAAAATGAATTGACAAAACCACCAAATTAGCATGCAAGGACACGATAACAAACACAACACAAGGGGAAAAAGACATGACAAATTAAAGAGAAAATTAAAAAAATATGCTTGGGTTTTTGTGAAGTACAAATTGGAACTAAATGGAATCCATGCAGTGATGGACAGGGCCGAACTCGAGCCAGTGTCCCAAAGGACGCCATGCTAATTTCTTTCACCTCAAATTCACATTAGCATTAATATTGTTAGCTTACAGCAGCTATGAGACACTGACTTTCAAGGCCTGTAAAAAATAAAATGATAAGTATATAAATATGGGAGCACCCTTTGTAATCTTACTGCAATTCATGGATTGTTTGGGAAGACCATTGATGAATTTGTGAATGTTTATATCTGTTAATCTAAATTTAGTAACTAATGTCACCTAATGTTAAAAATTGTTCTATACCTGCCATCAGCGGGTTAATGAATAACACATGAATCACAACCAAGCTATTTCTTGATGGTTTACCTTGGATACACATGAGTATGTTTTCTGATCATACAAGGAGGGTGTCTCCCACAATTCCTTTGGTGGTTATGAAAGAGCAAACTATTTTTAATTCTATTTCCCGTTTTTCCCCGGTGATATCGAGCCACAGGGGGGGGGTGTGTGTGTGTGTGTGTTCGTGTGTTCGTGTGTGTGTGTGTTTGTGTTCTCCCAAATAAAAGCTGTGTGTTTGGTCGTGCCAAGCATTTGCACAAAATAGAATTTCAATAGATGCTCAGGGACACACGATCGCTCACGGCGTCGGATGAAACAACAGGATTAGAACAAACAATACAGGAGTGGGGATGGAGTAGTTATCATCTTTTTCTCGCTTCCTGCCGCATTCGCATAACTAGGAGACACCAGACGCTGCTGCAAGCAGTTCAAGGATACAATCCCTTCCAGGGAAAAGGATTTTGTGGCGAACCATTTCTGCCAAAATACAGCCCACAGCCCAAATATCCACTACATACACGCAGCATAGAGGGAGAAGGAGGAGGAGTTGGAGGAAGGGAGGGAGGAAGAAGAGTTGAATAAGCAACATAAAGAAGGTGATTAAAAGCAACAAGTCAGCAGGAAAATATAGGTCAGTGTTTTGAGAGGGCCGAGAAGTAGGCGCAGACGATTCTTGCCAGAAGATTCCACTTCTCGGGGGTTAAGGGGTGGTAGCTAAAGCTAAAGCATTGTTTCGATGCATCAGGTGATTACAGGTGAAGTTCTAGAAATGACAAGAGAGGGTTAATAAAAACCGTCGCTCATTCCTTTCCGAGGCGTCCGTTCGGAGGCAGATTCAGTGGTGCCAACAGAAGTGTGCAGACATGGCAAAACGTGTGCGTGTGTGTGTGTGTGTTTGTGTAGTCTGTCTTCGGCAAAAACAAGACACAACATGCAGCCTTCTTCAATAAAACATCAAACAAAAGCCCCAGATGCCGGGCACTGGGATCCCTGATCATTAAGTATCCCACGATGCACTGCTTGCCAATGAGCAAGCTTCCCCTCCCCTCTGCGTCTGACCTTTACAGGCGAAGTGTCCACCAACAGTCAGTCAATGAGTGAATGAGTGAGGAAATGAGTGAATAAGTGAGGGAATAAGTGGGGGAATAAGTAATAATAAGTAAGTAATAGTAAGTCAGTTCCCCCTCCCCCTCCCCCAACCCTGTAGAGACGGGCATGCAGGAGCAGGCCAGGCAGCAACAAAGTAACTCCTCATTGAGCGATGCCTCTGTCAATCAACCAACCAGCCAACCAATCCCCGCCCACTCCCCACCCCTCACTCACCGTTGGCCTGGTAGCCCATGCCCAGGATGACCTCAGGGGCGCGGTAGTAGCGCGTGACCACGTAGGGGGTCATCAGCAGACCTGTGGCGGCGGTCCGGGCCAGGCCGAAGTCCAGGATTTTCAGCGTGCAGTCGGACTTCACCACGATGTTACTGGGCTTCAGGTCCTAATGGGATCAACAGGCTGGGGTGAGAAGGCCGGCTTGACTCAAATGGAGTCTGTTTCGATCCAATATGGCTTGTTCAATTCAACTTTAACCATTTGATTAAATTAATTAAACTTTATCTCACTGGTTTATGAACGTTATTTTGAATGAGGTTGAAGAAAAAGATTCTCCTTGGAATTTTGTTCTGGTCAATCTGTGCTAACAGACTTTTTTTTGGAGGGAATTAAGGCGGCATCATTATTTTCGATCAATCCACATTTTTATTCACCAGACTTCCAAGTATAAACCTCTGGCAGATGCAGAGTCACCTGCTCAGCAACGGACCATAACACATGCAATCTCAGGCAGTGGATTTGATATATATTCATCTTCCTCTTTTGAATACGACTCATCACCTTAATTAACATTACCAGCGTGTGGCAATCGCACGTGGGCTCTGGAGAAGGTCCGTTTGCGTTCGGGTTCCAACAGTGGAAAGGCTCTGTGGAACAGCCATAGCGAGTGGGGGCTCTCCGTGTTTGATGACAACCAAATCACACGGCTCATTGGCCCCGACAGTTGATGTTTAATTGGTGCACTCAAAGAGAAGCAGGCTTGAGACGGCCCTCTTAGTGCTGCGCGGGGAAGGGACTAGGTGCCTTTGTGGAGGGCTTTGTGTGAAGGGCTTCACATGATGTGGAGCCCTTTGAGACTGAGGTGTGAGTCATTGTGAGGATATATTGTTTTGTACACGATAAGCTTGATTTGAATGGGCTCAAAGCACAGACAAATTCAATCATGACATGAAACGGCTCGGTTTTAGTTTATTAAAGTTATGTTATTTGGCATAATCCTTCCCGTTTTTCGGAGGGAGGGGGTTGTTTCGAGCGGACAATAGCGATGCTACGTAGCTTGTTGCCTATGGGGCTCATTGCTTCTGCCTGGGAGAACAAGGGGAGAGAGCGCTACACTAAGCTACTCCTCCGTCTCAGAGTCAGTCACTGACAGGCGGTGTGTGTGTGTGTGTGTGTGTGTGTGTGTGTGTGTGTGTGTGTGTGTGTGTGTGTGTGTGTGTGTGTGTGTGTGTGTGTGTGTGTGTGTGTGTGTGTGTGTGGAATATATGAGGTCTTATATGCAAAATACATGGCCTGTTCTTAACTCAACATATATTTCAGGAGACCCATGCACGAAAATGTATTTTCATAAACTCGGAGGCTGAGCAACATGGCGACACTAATGAATGCAAATCTGTATGTGTCAGTGTTCATCTGTATGTACGTCATTGAATATGTGCATGTGTGTGGGAGTTGATCTCCGTGCCTGTGCGCATATCTGTGTGAGTGAGTCTGTGTTCATATGTGTGCGTGTGTTAGTGAATGCGCCCATGGTAACGTGTGTGGCAATGTTTGTGTTTGTATCTGTGTGTGTGGTAATTTTTGTGTGGTAGTGCGCACGCGAGTGCGTGCATGCATGTGGATCTCTTTACCTGTGTGCATATCTGTGTTTGTGTACCTATGTGCGTGTGTGCTAGCGACTGCGTGTGTGTTCGTGCTTATGTTAAAGGTGAGTGAGTCACCCTGACTCACGCGGTGGATAATGCCGGCGGCGTGCAGGTGCTTGATGCCGCACAGCATCTGGTAGAGCAGGTAGGACAGCCTCTCGTGGTCCAGCTCCATCTGGATCACCTGGCACAGGTTGGCGTCCATCAGCTCCATCACCAGGTACCTGCAGTCCCCACCCACACAGACACACACACACACACACACACACACATTAACACACTCGCACATACACAATCACGCACCGCCACAACGGCTATATTCATCACTTGCTCATGCTTTCAGATACGTGTGTGTGCCGTAACATGCTGCTGTGACAGACTCCGCCGACAGATGAGGCTGAAATGGGTCTTAAACGCTACAACATAAAAATAGAGGGAAAGCATTACTTAAAGATCTTTTCAAGGGCAAAATACAGTATATAAATATATTATTCATAAAAAAAAAGGCAGATGTAAGCCTAAAGGGAGCCCAAAAAGAGTCCATCAAAAATAGTATTAAGGACGATTTGTAAATGTTTGTTAAATAACAAAACAAATCTGCAATGTTAATGCATAACTGCTCCCCTACACTTCTCCGTTGCAGTGTGCTGTAAAGTATGTTTCTGAGGCAATGACACCTTCACATTGCTCTCTGATGCACCAATACACACAGCAGGGAGTTCACTGTAGAGACTGACGCCCCGTCCACACGAAGCCGGTTTTTTGGTGAAACCGCATAAGTCTGGACGGACGGCGTTTCGGCCGTCCGTCCAGACGGAGCCGGCGAATCCGGTGCCCGAAACCGCACATTTCCCCAGATAGATTTAAAATCTATCTGGACCCATGCGGTTTCGTGTTAGGATTCGTGTCGCCTGAAACGCAAACGATGACGTCATTAGCCCCCCACCAGCTGGGGGACGTCAGAGTTGCGTTGAATTAAAAAAAAAAAATGTTTATCTTTATTCTTTTAGTCGCTTTAAATAAAGCCCCTTGATAAATGTAATTACTAACTGTACATTAAAAAGCATTTCTGCTCAATTTAAAAGGTTGAATCTCTTCGTGACTGAATGTTTGTATACAGCGCACAGGCTGTATGCCCGCAGGCTTGATGCGCTCCACTTTTTTCCGTGGAGAGCCAGTGCCTTGAATATTTACTACATCGTTCCTACAGCTCGATGCGGTTTCACAATAACTCCGTCTTTACGGAGATATTCCTGAATCTGCCTCCCTAGTGATAAACATATCACTCCAGAACTAGTTGTGTTTAGATAGTGGAATGGAAGTCGTTTTTTCTATCGTCTCTGGAAGTTCGTATTGAAATTGTATTACAATTGTGTTCATTCCTAAAATGTAGCCCAGACACAATCGGACTGCATCAAAGTCAACCGATCTGATCAATAAATGAATCGTTCATCGATTTGATCTATTAAGCGTCTGTTTCAAGGGCCCTTCACTATGCCCAGAATTTAGCAGCGGAGATAAAGATTGTTCTTCAATTCCCTGGTTCATCTGGATAATCTGGCGGTGTGAGGTCACGCCCCTGGCTAGAGATCTTAATACGATCAGATTACGGAGACAGCATCTCACACTTGAAATCACACGTATATGCATGAAAACCCACCACCCATGGGAAACTGCAGCATAAAACAAATACTCACACATCTTGGAATTCCTCCTGCGTCTTCTGTGGCGTGAAGACATTTAATAAGCCGATAATCTGCCCACATAACAAAACAAAGGGGATTAGTTATTCTGCGGCCGTAGCAAAATTAAATGAAGCACTTCAAGACTTCCTCATCTGAAGACCGGTTTTGCCGCGTTCCACATTAGTTGCAATGCGAGCAGCAATACATTCACGAGAGAGAGACACATCGTAATATGATAGGATCTAACACAATGACAATACAAAAACAACATGAAGTAACAATAGCAATACATAGAGGTACACACGGTTCAATAAATATATATTTTACGAATATACAGATCTATCTTACTTCTATTTGAATTCCTTCTAAAAAATAAAGTTGATGCGAAACCTTTTGCTTGCACTGAAAGGTGCGACAATAACACAGTTATAATTATACACGTGTTAAACATATCAATGCATGAAAAAATGTGTGAGAGAGAAACAGAGACAGAGAGAGTTCTACTTTATATGTACATCCCTGGTACTTTATATTTCCCATCTTTAATGTGACTTACGTTCTTGTGATTGACACATTTCATTAGCACCAGTTCTCTGTAGGCCCGCTTGGCATGGGTCTGGTTCTGAAAGGGCCGGCTCAGCTTCTTAATGGCCACATTTCTCTCAAGGTTGTGGTCGTACGCGGAACTGAAAAGAGGAAGAAGGATGGTTTAATGACTTCAAATGGCATGCCTCCAAGGTGACTTGCTTGACTTCACATACATCAACCAAGATATTCTACCTTGAAGATAAACTTCTGCTCAAAGATTTTTTTTTTTTGTTGTATCTTTATTTCACCAGGTTGGACTCAATGAGGTTTAACATGTCTTTTACAAGAAAGACCCAGCCAAGACAGCGTACAATAAAATACAATCGACACCACGGAAACATTAATTTGCACAAGCAGAGAAGAACACCTACAAGGCCAGACAGTTCCAATGTCCTGCATCAGTTGCAGTCCAAGAATTGGCCATTGACTTGTATTCTGACAGCGTATCAAGCACCCCAAGTCCCATCTTGTTTTGAGCTCACTCCATGTAGCCTGACAGCAGACAGAGTTGTCAACTCGTTACACTCCATTTCCATCTTCAGTCTGACATTGCCTCCGATCACTTAAGACCCACATATCCGCCTGAAGCTAACGTCATTATAAATCTGTAGCCATGCAGGCATCCAGGTTTTCCTGGCTAGGTTAAAACAAACCATGATGTTTGGTGATATTGAGAAGACATCTTAGTAGATTTGGAACAGCCTCGATAGCATTTGCCATTGTTGTTATCACTCCTCTTTGCTTCTGGAGAACAGCTTGACAACGCCATATATCCTGCCCTGGGTGCTGATTGGCTCATCGTTATTCCCCCCTGTGGTGTTCATTGGATAAATAACTTTGTTTTAATTCATAATGCCAAACCAGATTCAGTCAACATCGTTGGAATGTGCAGATTCAGAGGTCTGGACCTTGGCCGACTTCCATGATGAAAAAATGCCTAGAAACTAGATGGCTTTCTTATCAAACGAGATTTGAATCTATTTTTCATTGTACAATGAATAACCACAAAAGGTGATCTCTGCATTTACCCCATCTCTAAGGGCAGGGAGGCCCCAGCGACCTGGCCAGGGGACAAACCCAAGGACTACTGCCACCAGTGCCCATGTTGGAGGGCCATGGTGGAGCCAGCTGCTGTTAACATAACATGCATGTCTGCGGTGATGGGGGCAAGCCACGTGAACGGGGAGAACATAACCTGGGGGCTTAGATGTTCTGTATGTAGGATTTGGTTTGGAAATGGGATTTTTGTCGTTTTACATTATTGTGAGCTGTAGAAAAGTATTGGATCTCATGATGCCATGACAATGGACCAACGGAAACTCATGGTTGGATTCAAAATTCATATAGGTTTAGGACAACCACAATCAAACGTTCTCCAAGCAGGGATATATTTTGAGTATGAGCCAGGGATTTTCCATCCCTGGCTGGAAAGAGCCTCAGGATTCCTGTCTTCTCTGCCTTGCTTCATTCATTCATTTCACCCTGACTCCTGGCGTTTATCATTGAGTTCCGGGCGACCTTTATCAATTGGTGCCGTCACTCAGACTAACCCTTGTGTCAGGTTAACCTGCATGCGGTCCATAACCCTGACCGTCTGTATCTAACGTGTGTGACATTAGCCATCAGAGAGGATATTGGCATACAGTTCCCCACACGTGTATGTGTTTGTGTCTTTGGTTGCGTATCGGGCCAGAGTTCATTGTAGGTGCCTCAGCTCTGGTTCAATTAAATTCACAAATGGGCACCAGAGTCCTCCCGTCTCGTCCACATTAAATAGAAAAGTCAACACACTGTACTTTCCATATGTTGATGTGCACAATGCGAATGTGTGTGCGGGCGGAGAGAGGTGATAACTCGTTCCAGTAGGGCTCGGGTGCATTCCAACAGAAATGGTCTGATACAATTGTGCAACAATATAACATTGCAAGAGATAAGACGCCAGGGTGAGAGACACATGATTTATTGGCATTAATGTGGTGCAAATACAGTTTTCATGCTGAAACTTGTAGCCATCCTAATGCTTGGTTTCGTAATAATGTTGCTTCTTTTCTACACAATCAAAGATGTAGGCTACTTTCTATTTTATTTTTCTCTATGCTTTATACATTTAATCCAAAGCCATTCATCAGTGAATGCCCCTTAGAGTTCCATCATGCATTTTTATCTTCTGCCATGAGCGAATAGCAGAACACTATTTCGCTCACTGCATTTTCACAATATTTTTGAATGACAATCATGAAAACGAAACAATGGAGGGGGATGCAGAAGCCGAAACCTTTGATAAATATGGTTTCAAATGAAATAAATAGTACTGTGGGCTAGTGGGCGGCCAACATAATTTAAAAAGTGACGTCTAGGTGGACACGCCCACTTGTAATGTTAGAAGAGGAAGCTAATCACACTCAATATGTCACCTTTAAGAAAACAAGGCATGGCTGATTGCAGTGGCACTAGTAATCCAGCTGTGGCGCTGCCCGGCAGCTGGATGCATGCAGTGTAAACACTGCCATAGATGGACACAAAAAACATTGTGTGCGGCTTTTGTATCCAACAATTATGTGCAATACAGATTAAACGGGGGTAATTTAAATTCCAGCACTCTGATGGCCGCAATGCCAGTTTAAAGGACTAAATTACAGACTGTTTAATATTAGTATTTGTTTAATGTGAGGAGATTGTCTGAGATAGCGTAATAGAGCTGAATTAGGAAAGAGGTCTAGGTTGTCTAAAAAGGGAACACAGGTGTTTGGACTTTCACTACTACCCCAGAAGAGAGTGTTTGGGGAAAGTCTATAGTTGTGCTCCTATTACAGGACGAACTGCAGAAGTACAATTACAAGGTGGTTCTTCTGATATAATTGTAACTCCTTTTTGCCTTGACAACATTGTGAGAGTACAGAAAACGGAAGATCACCCTTAACAAGAAAATTCATGATATGCAAAGTCATCGTAGGAAAAAATGTCAAGACAGCATTTAAGCAGCATATAAGGTGTCAAAGTAAATATCAGATGGAGGTCTGGCTGGCTGTAGGATAGCAAGCTTTCCAGCTTTGCAATATTCTGCAGATTGTTAAGTCAAAAGGCAGCATGAGAGGATAAACAGGAGGTGCTAGAAAACATATCGAGCTAAAAATAAAAAGAATGGGGAGGCAGCTGGATAGCTGAGTCAGAAGTCAGCTCATTACTTGTCATCAAAAGAAGAAAAAAATGGTATACTTGAGCTAAGGATGGATGCATGGATAAGGATGCGCGCTAGTGCAACACTTGCCACTGAGTGCAAAAATCGACATGAATCACTCCATCTCCATCTAAATTCAGCATTATGTTCAGCTTGGCGACTCACATGTACATCCTTCAAAACGATCTCAAGCACGCATGGAGCACATGCCGATAGACGGAGTCAGTAACGATAGACGTTGCTAACCGCATCTTAACAATCACAGCTTACCAACCCCCCCCCCCCAGTCAAAAAAAGGTCAAGCAAATCCCAACTACTCCCCCGCCACCGAGATGTGCGTCAGCCTATTCACAAAGCCACAGGCAAGGCGGCGTCTATCTGATCGATGCAGTATGTGTTGTCTAAAATTAACAAAGACTCGATCAATCAGAACACCAGAAGTCTGACGTGTCACATGGCGATGGTTGGAAGGCTCGTGGCCAGCAGTCTGACTGTTGCAGTCGTGGTCCTGTTAATCCCTGTTTAATTCTCAGGAAATACTATTAATATTATAATAGAACAATATAATACTGTACGTTTGGAATAGTAGTTCTCATAGTTCTCCAGTGGGAGAAGTGTTTGTGTTCCAAAGCAGAAACTGAACACAAATTGGGAGAAGATCCATAGCTGGAATCGACCCTTTAATTCAATAACTACATTGTTGTAGCCCACAGGACTCACAAACAAACAAGACCGAGTTGAATGTAAAATGGAAATAACTTCTGTGCCTTACCAGACGATTCCCTGTGCCCCGGAGCCAATGGGCCTGAGGTTCTGGTAGCGCTTCAACACAGTAAACGTAGAATCCCCGACATCTAAGCTGTAGAACTCCTTTTCACGCTTATTGCGATTCATGATGAAGACTTGGGAGGGGGGGGGGAAATCGTCACGTTTTAGGCATCCAAGTCGAGCTCACCTGCAGAGGAAAGGAGAGAAAACGTGGCGGTTACAATGGGTACTGTTTACGTGGAGTATTTTCTTTATAGTGATTTAAATAGGAATTATCTTCTTTTTTTTTAAGACATCGAGTTAATGAAGATATACGGTCCACAAATTTTAATTGACGAAAGAAAATGTCAAGTTGTTAGCCATTATATGGTTAAAATCTGTTCTCCTATTGAGTTATCGGGAGAAACATCTGTTTTCATTGGGATTTTTCAACAAAATAGTGGTCAACAACACCAAGAAACAAACAATGACTAAATAATCCCGGCAACGGGTAGAGCTAAGTGCTAAGCAAGCATGAAGAACGGATCAATTTCAACAGAGTGGTAGGATTTATGTCTGTGGAGGCAATGGGAAACTAGATGGATTTCCAGAGTTAATCACATTTAATGCCCTCAAAATCTCAAGCACCTGGTCACACAAACATGGATCAGAAGTTTCCCCAAAAGCCCAACGTTTCAAACAACAATCTTAAATGGCTGTCTGACTAGAGAACTGATCAGGTGTGAATTTACGTCACCTAATGCTAGATGATCTGCGTCACATGCGCTACAACCATGTCCCGTTGTTTGAACCCCAAGGTCTGACCATTTTAAAACACTGTTCTTACATTGTGATTAGAGCGTGTCTAGCTAGTTATCAGGTTGCACACTTTTTCTGGGTGCTGGGATTGATCCCCACTTTATCTGTTGGGAAACTATCTAGAACACACTGACTGCTAGTCATATTGAATAAAGGTTTCAGATGACTATATAGTAAGAGTGTTCCACCACAGCTCCCCACCCTCTTGTCTTTAATAAATTCCTCTCTGTGTACAGTGCTTCCTCTCTGAAGCCCATACTTGATGTACATATTTCTCCCATGTTCCCTTCCTCAACAGGCCGGGGCATTTACAGATTTATTCTCCGTTGTTCCACGTATGTTGCGCAATATTTTTTCACAGTGATCCTGTCTCGATGATGGAAGAAACCTGTTAAGACAGTCCTGTTGTTGTGACACACGGTGTTCTTTGACAGTGTGTGTTTCCTCACCAGCTCTTTGGCTCCATTTGAGCGGGACGAATAGGGTTGGTCGTATGCCAGGCAGCACTAAGAAGGTGCTAGCTGGAGGACTCGATGGTAAATGGGTTGATGTTGACGTTTTATCCAATAACAGAGCTCAGACGTGTTCAATTATACTTGGACTCCCTTAGATCACTTGGTGTGGACTTTATAAAAATAACTTGGGAGGAAAATACCGCTATTTCAACATCCCATAAAACTGCCATGCTATCGGCTATAGAGGGAGCACAAGTGGAGACAGCACTGGGAAATTTAAGTGATGGAGAGAAAGAGAAAGAAAAGAGGAAGAAAGAAAACGAGAGAGGAAGTGAGATAAATTTGAGAGAGCAAGAGCGAGAGAGATAAGTGGATCTGATGGGGAGCTCTTCTTAAGACAAATCATTAGTCAAATTTGGAACACTGAGCTGAGAGGTTTGTTGACGTGGCGACGGCTGAATATCCCACGGACCCTGACGTTCACTGTGTGGCCTCCTCTCTTCCCCTCCTTTTCGCTCATCCTCCTCGCTCATCCTCCTCTTCTCTCTTTATTGTCTCCAGGCCCATGTGCACTATAGCCAAGCTCGCCTTTCTGCTTCCATTTCATTGGGGCCCATCTCTTTCTCCCGGTTCTTTTGTAGACCTGCCTATCCCTCATCTCCTTCTCATTAACAGTAGGCTTTTATCCAAAGCAAATTGGAAAATGTTAAGATACCTTACATAAATGTCATTAATGTGCTGGTAAAGGTTTGGTCATGTTGCCTTACATGTAGGCTGCATGGCAGAAATTGAGCTTAGCACCCAGACCATTCAGCTGGGAGTTAAACACCCTTTCCTAGAACACTATCCCCAATAGCATTAGACAGTCTTCCATCATCTCCCCTCTGCTTTGGGCTGTCCCCCCCCTCAATCTCCTCCTCCCCCCCTCCCCCAACCCCCTCTGACTGTCTATTTCATCTATCTCCAACTCCCCAGCAAAGACTCTGATCCCAGTGATGTTGTCTCTCTGTCGACGGAGAGACTGCAGAACAAGACGATCCTCAACCACACAAGAGGAGGCTGGCAGGCAGACATCAACAACACTGCAGAACTCGAGGTCTATTTTGGATCCGTCACCAGGTAGAGACTAGAGACACTTCTGAACATAGGGCGAGATACCAAAGAAACACACACACACACACACACACACACACACACACACACACACACACACACACACACACACACACACACACACCACCACACAACACACACACACACACACACACACACACACACACTTCGATATGGCCAGGCCCGGGAAATAAGGCCAAATTCTCCTGTCCCCATATAGGTCTTTAATATCTCGATTACAATATTGCTTTTTCTCGTAGTCCAGAAAATAAATAGTCTTTATAAAATAACCACATGGTAAAGCGTATTTTTGTATACTCCTGTGGGAATTGAATACTTGGCAAATAAAAATAATTGAATATGTTCTCATTTTATAAAGAAGTTTCAAGTGAACCCAAATGGTAAACACAAAACAGTTTCTAGTGGAGCAGTCAGTTGTCACACACAAGGTAGGCATGTACACTCACACTGACAAAATATAGATTCTGAACACCGACTAATAGACATAAACCCTTACAAAAATAAACATACCTTCTTGGAATCAGCCGAAGGGGATTCTCAGACGAATAGTTATTTTCCCTTGCTACTTAACTTTAATTTGTTCATTATTATTTATTAATATCTTAGGTTATAGTAATCCTAATTAACTTTATAAAGTATATAATTTATCCGAAATGCTTATTATATTAATTTATATGAACTATATGAAGATAATACATGAATTTGTTAATCTCTAGATAATCCAGGACTAGACGATGATCTGGGAAAGAAACTTATGGTGTGACAGACATTTTTTCAGGCCTTCTTCTCAACTCAATTTCTAGGGGACAGAGGCAAATTAGCCATGCACAGCTATTCTATGCCGCATTCTTTATGAAAAGGTCTCCCTACACCACTGAATACACGACAAGACATGACCGTGGAATTGGTGCAATAGTATAGTAGGTATGTTTGCTGGGAGACTGTGTGTGTGTGTGTGTGTGTGTGTGTGTGTGTGTGTGTGTGTGTGTGTGTGTGTGTGTGTGTGTGTGTGTGTGTGTGTGTGTCTTTATTTGTAGCCATTGTAAGTTATGAACCGTTGTTGTTTTCAGTATTGTGTGTATGACCTAGACTTGGATAAGCCGCACAAAGATATAAATACGTTATATACCAGCAAGCCTATCCTATTGGCAAACGTCTCCATAAATACAATACTGAGGATAGGGAAGGCCAACAACTGATTTTGAGTAGTGCGAGCAGTCTTTTGAGAGTTTAGAATGGTCGAAAATGAAACACCTAAACCTCCCTAATAGTGGTTAAGTTTTTGGACTCACTCTAAATCAAAACATTCTGGTTGGAAACCCCAATACTCACATCCATCTGTATGCATCCTTGTGTAAAATAACTTACATAGCCTGCCCATTAATGACCAGTGTCTGCTAAATTAATACATCCGATAAGGGGTGGTTTTTATGTTTATATTTTGAAATATCAACCAGAAATACATCGGTTTTGCAGCAGGTATTGCTACAGTGAGCCCACTGAGACCTACAGTGACCTTTGTATTTCTCCTGGCATACTGCTCGGCCACGCTGCAGGATAGGTCGACCACAACGTCACAGCACCAGAGTGGAGCAACTCTGCCAAATGTCCCCCAAACACATCTTGATGGGGGAGATAATAACTGCATGTACACACATGTAGGGCACACACACGTTGAGCACACACACACGCACACACATACACACACACACAGTCTGCTACTTTGTATGCACAGTCACATATTAAAAACAAAACACGTTCTATAAAGGCAGGCATAAGAATGGTGTTAGGTATAGACTGCTACGGTAGGCTATTTACAATGAAACAGATTTGGTAATTGTTCATCACATAATATTGTGACGATAACGACGATTTACATAAGACTCCACATTAAACGAATTGGAAAAATTCCTTAGATGAAGGTCATTTTGCAGGCTATTGCCAAGTCAAAATCTATCAATAAAAACGTATTGATTTAAATGTTGATTATTGTCTCTATGATTCCCCAACTAAAACGGCGTCTATTCACTTAGACCTCAATGTTGAGTCGACCTACACGTGAAAAGGTAAATCTAGCCTGCAGCGACTATATTGATATTCAAATCACATTCATGACACCTGCCTAACACAACCTATACGCCACTACACACACTGGGTAGCCTTGCGATTAACCAAACCAACACAGTAGGCTACCACAGGGTTTTAACATAATAATTACATAACCACTCAAAAATAAATCTGAACGGACATACATGGCCGGGTTACACTTTAAAAGGTTGCATATTGTGGTGCTATGTAGCCACACACACACACACGACCACACACACACGACCACACACACACACACACACACACACACACACACACACACACACACACACACACCACACACACCACACACACACACACACACACACACACACACACACACACACACACACACACACACACACACACACACACACACACACACACACACACACACCACTTTGCTTACAATGTAGCCACACTCTGGTTTCTTTTGCCAGTTAGGCCAAACCAGTGTAGCATACTGTGGTGGGGGAAAAACATTTAAACAACACATATCTCATGGTTCTGTATGTCCTGCCTGGCACATAGGTGACCATGAACATTCCGGCACAGTTGACAATACCATGTTTGAAACAAATCCATATATTGAGCTTACCCCTCAACGACAGAACGCTCAAGTAATTCCAGTAGAGTAGTACAGCCGCAGTCGCTGATCTCCCCCGTTGCAATGTACGCCCTTAGTGTTTCCCCCCCAAAAAACAAATCCTTGTTCATTCGTTGATAATGTCAACCTACAATATTAAGTATTCCTTGTCCTACGAGAGCTGAATAACATTAAAATACATGTGTACCACGTAACCTAATCTTTGTGCTTCCGTGACACAAGCAGTTTCTGCCATTTCATACCGATGTCGTCGAAACCCCGCGATGTTTCCTCGGCTGCACAATGAAAACGCTAGGGGCGTTCAAGAGCTCTCGCGTGTTCACCAATGTTCCCGTGGCGTTGTATGGATTTTGCAACGTTTTTTTCTACGCATATTGTCACATTGGACTCATGCTGTCCACAACACAACACTGACCTTATTATATGCTGTTAAGCAATTATAATATATATATTTGGTTAGGAGTTGCATTATTTAGCTGCATAACACAGCCACGATAAAAACAACTATAGTGTATTTATTTTTCTTTGACTGGCCTTGAGCCTATATAGGGCCAAAGAGTGAAAAGTGTTTCCCTGCAGGATAACGATGTCAGGCTCCATGCAAACGAGACATATTTGATGATGTCAATGATAATTATAATGACGATCATAACAATAATCATCATCATGATGATTTTTTCTAACGTCATTATAATCAGTATATTACCAAGATATTGTTAATGTAATTGTTAATTTTGAACATAAAAATAAAAAACAGTTTTAGCCTTTTGAGTTTTAGCCTTTGCTTTGCTGTCATGCTGTCATATGTCATGTTGGGCATCATAAATGAGCAATCAATTCTCCAAAGAAAAACAGCGTCCATATTACAGTAATCGGTGTAGGTGGACCAGCAGAGTAAAAGTGGAGCGACGCTTGTGTCACTCATGAGTGAAACGTCCAAAGATTATAGATGTTGTCTGTAACATTGGATTGATTGGTGGTTTGCCGTCCCATCTGCTGTCAACCAACCAGCCCGGGAATCCAATTAAGTTCTTAGGCCCTCGTCTAAAAATAGGCGCAAAATGACAGCAAACGCAGCGACAACGACGCGCCATTAGGTCGGAGCGCGGGGGAAATTATGGAGCTTATTTGATCTGTCTGCCCCTGGTACTGATATCATGTAGGTAGACATAACGCACAGGAAAAGAGGGTGCCATGGCGGTGGGCTTCACTAGGGTCGAAGAGGGATGCTCGCGGTGGGCAAGGTAGTAGGTAGGATTAGGTGCGGCCGGCGGATATCCAGAGGCACTTGACAAGGGATACAGACCTACTACGATAGGCCGCCGAATGATATAAGGTAGGTAACGGGCCGTTTAAATTCAAGTTTATATGTCAAATATCGCTTTGTATTCCAAACATTGAAATCAAAACAAAACATCTCGTTGGGCAATGCCAGCAAGTTGGGATGGGTATCAAAGTGAAGTGCCTTTCTCTGTCATTTCAATATGCGTTTGCAAATTGTAGGCTACTATTTGATTTACATATTAAATAACTCCGTTATGTAGCCCTGCTGGTGTGTGTGTGTGTGTGTGTGTGTGTGTGTGTGTGTGTGTGTGTGTGTGTGTGTGTGTGTGTGTGTGTGTGTGTGTGTGTGTGTGTGTGTTTGCGTGCGGGCGTGCACGTTTGTGTGGGGGGTTTGTGTGTGTGTGTGTGTGTGTGTGGTGTGTGTGTGTGTGTGTGTGTGTGTGTGTGTGTGTGTGTGTGTGTGTGTGTGCATGTTGTGTGTGTGTGTGTGTGTGTGTGTGTGTGTGTGTGTGTGTGTGTGTGTGTGTTTAATATGTGATTATTTTTCAGTTTCAAGAAAATGACTGTTAGGGTTAGAGGGTTAGAAAATAAGGTGTTCTTGCAACCATTTGTAAGGCTAACATAATTTCCTATTCACTGGTTGCATTGATTTACCACACAGTGCGAGTGTGACTTCATGATTCATATGCCAGTTGTCAAGACAAAATAAGGGGCAGTGATGGCGATCTTTGTCATTCAACTTTGGCCGTTTGTTTCCAATTGGACAAATTAATTCACATTCTACAGAGTATAGAAAATGAAGCAATATTTAGACCTATATGTATTCGTGCCCTAATATACAAACAATAAACAATTTATCTGGGGGTGGGGAGTAGGTTGCACTTGACATATGACTGGTGTATTGGATCCAGTCGTGACATATTGGTAATGCAATTGAGTGTGATTCATTTCCTAAAGCCATGCCTGTGATGCATAAGAGGTTTGCCATCCATCAACCACTGGGCTTCAACAAACATTGAGGTTCTATTTGGTATTTCCTGAACGAGGTTACTTCAGAAAGCGCTTCAAATGTAAAGTCCTTAAAGTACTGTCAATATTTTAAACCTAAGAGCTATTTGCTGACAAATGTTTGCCAGGGATTAGTCAGTTATTGTCATCCTGAGAACATGAAATGTAGCACAGCATTCCATCTTACTGGTCTGTCACTCAACTATTTGAGAATGTACCGACCGCAGAAGCCTGAATCCTTTCCACACAGCGCAACCATTCTCGTTGCAGAACACGTCCGCTTTACAGCGTCGCTAAAACCCTAACATCTGTCATCACCACAGCTGTTTCAACCTGTGAGACATGGGATATTGGAAACTTTTTTTGTTACCACAGTGTGTGTGTGTGTGTGTGTGTGTGTGTGTGTGTGTGTGTGTGTGTGTTGTGTGTTGTGTGTGTTGTGTGTGTGTGTGTGTGTGTGTGGTGTGTGTGTGTGTGTGTGTGGGGGGGGGGGGGGGTGTGGGGGGGGGGGGGGGGGGGGGGGGGGTGGGGGGGGGGGGGGGGGGGGGGGGGGGGGAGGGGCTCAGCTGCCATTCTGGGGACCGAGGGGGCCCAAGCCTTGCTCACGTCACAGCAGCGGGGGCGAGATCAGAAGGAGGGAAAAGAGAAAGCCGCAGGAGCCCTCGCCGCAAAGGAGAGAAAATCCTGCCGGCTCGATGGAAGCCAATTATAGAGGAGGGCTGACAGACCGGAGGGGTTGGGTGTGTGGGTGGGGAGGAGGGAGGGAGGGAGGGTGCTGCTAGCAGGGTGCAACACTTATTACGAACAGACGAAGATGAAGAATAAACCAAAGTAGGTGCAGAAAGAAAGGCGAGAAGGCGCGATGGAAGCCACACGAAAAATGGGGAACATTACTTTGGGAAAGAGGTTATTGCTCTGCCTGTGTGGGGTTGGGGTAATGACAGAATTTAAAGAACGCTGTACAAGTCATTTAAGTATGCCAATTAGCCCCAATTTGCCCAATTAGAGCTTCTGTTGGTGCAACAGCGGCCTTAATGACCGACAACAATACATTAGTCTATAACCGTTCTGCTCTGGCAGAGAGAGATGGCCCATGGTTCATACATCTATTGTAGACACAAGTGGTGGCATTGTCCATTACTGTATCACAGGATTCTAACTACTGCTTTGATATGAGTTCATTAACATTAACACTTCCTCGCTTAAGGAAGCCTAAGTCAATGTGTTGAATGCTTAAATGTGCATAATTACTAGGTGCAATGTACCTGTATCATTTAGGTAAAATGGGATTGTTCTAAAAAGACAGGGGTCATCAAGGCAGCATAGAAGTAAAAGCATATAGTAAAACACAGAGCGGTAATAGTATTTATATGTCATTGGATGTGTGGATTTGAAATGCCAATATGTGCACGGCATACAAGTAATGGAGAATTTTGAGAGGAACCCAAGAATGTATATAACCTTTATTTGGACGGAGAGTAACCAGGACTCTCAATTTAGCCCTTCACTGACACCACAGCAATAAAGATATAACAGCAACAAGAAACACATACGCATCGGGAATTCCATGATAAATAAAAAATATTAAAAATAATAAATGACACAAATAATAATCTATAACAAATCATAAAAAAAACACCACGATGAGGTTCAATTAAAAATTAAATAAAAAAGAGAAGCAGAATAGACAATACAAAACGAGGTGTCAGGGGCTCACGGGGCTTTTTGTCTAGGCATTGCAATATGATTTGCTGCAATGCTGCCTCAGAGTGGACCCCTGTTCTTTTGTCTTAGTAGTAACATCTCTTTAGGTTGCTCAGCAACCCCGCCTATGGATCTGCTGAGAGTGCACTTAATGTAGACCAGTATGCAATATTTTCCACCAAATATACAGTTTATTGATTATATGTGTGTGTGTGTGTGTGTGTGTGTGTGTGTGTGTGTGTGTGTGTGTGTGGTGTGTGTGTGTGTGTGTGTGTGTGTGTGTGGTGGGTGTGTGTGTGTGTGTGTGTGTGTGTGTGTGTGTGTGTGTGTGTGTGTGTGCATCTATGCATTCATCTGTACATGCATCAACCTGTCCATCCATGTATCTACTTCTACACCCTCCCTCCATCCCTCCCTCCTTCCCTCCAGTATGGGTACGTTTGTGACCCTGGCAGAGGTGTTGGAGGCCAGGGGGTCACCACTGGATGAGGGGGAGCTCTGGGGTCTGCTCCTGGCCACCGCTGAGTCCTTGCTGGAGATCTCCTGCAAAGGTATCCATCCGCTACGCGTCTGGTTTCCATAGCGTTCTCACCACGGTCCAAAGCTGTGTCAGACTGTATTTGAGGTTTGAAAGGGAGGAGCCCATCCCTTGTTCTGCACCAACATCTGGTCAAACCCAACGGACCAGACAAAGGAAATACAATCGTAATGGATGGTGTAATCCGATGCGATCCACTGACAAATCCCCGCCAGAAACACTATGCTGGACTATCGTTTATAATACTAAAGGACATGTAGTATGGTAACCTTATTTCACTGCAACGGTAAAGTACCTGAATAGTCGAATCTTAGTCATTTATTGACACCGATAACAATATAAAACCGGCATCGGCAGATAAATAAGGTTGTAGTATGGTTAATGGATTTGAAATGAATAAGTGATATGGTGCTCTTAACTATGCTCAACTAGAACAGCATGACGTACATGTGAGAGGTTGGAGTCCCATTGGGGTCGTCACGCTAAGATGTACGCATGAATGCATCCATCAAATGCCCTATATTCAACAATAAAGTATGTCCTGGTGTTCTTCCTCCAGGCTCGGGGAACATGTGCAGCGTGCTGAGCCCGGGCTCGGTGCTGCTCTCGGCCAGTGGGAGCCTGGCCTTCAAGGGCTGTTCCCGGTCTGAGGATGTGGCCTCCTTCACGGCCCCGGAGGTCCGTCAGGGTCTGGTCGCATCCAGCCGCACGGCAGCGGAGAAGGTGGACCCCACAACACGTCATCAGTACCGCTGCACAACTATGAATGAACTGGTTTCTTACATATCTTGGTATAGTCTTCTACTGGTTATGGGGTTCATGACGCCCAGTAGAAAGGTTATGGATTCAAACCCCAACTTCAACAAGGTTTATTTTAATTACTTTGGATCAAAGCGTTGTCTAAACGGAGTACATCTTAGGGTTTCATTTAGTGCCACCTTGGGTCCACACCACTACCTGACAACCGCTGTTTTCTGCTCCTTTGACAAATAACAACCAGTTCTGAACAAATATTGTTTTAACTGTGTCATTGCCACATGGTGGTTTGTGTGCAGATGGCGGTGTATTCCATGGGGATGATGCTGTACTGGTGTGCGGATTACCTGCTACCTCAAAACCAGGTACTTTATTACTGTCTGTTTAAGTCAATCAGTCAATCAATTAATCAATCAAACAATAGATCAGTTTATCTATCTTAGTTGGCTTTCTACATTTTTGGCTCTTTATGTAAGCTCTACCAAAATAATTAATCTGAATCTCCTTTTTTGACTGGTTTATTTTCTCTCCTTTGTCCCACTCTTTGTTAATCCCTCCCTGCCGGTCGGTGTCTTGCTGCCCCAGCCTGTCCAGCTGAGCAGCGAGCTGGACAGGCTGCTACTGAGCATGTGCGAAGAAGTGGTGTTGAAACGGGCCGATCTGCTGGCGGTACTAGAGACCTGTGAACAGCACCACACAGCCTCTCTGCTGCCCCCTCCTGAAAGACTCATCAAACAACTAGTGGAGGACGTTTTCCGGAACTCAGTGAGTTGGGCTACCCAAGTTATCATTCATTGTTCTTTATTGTTTCAAGCTATAGTTCAGTGAGTTAATTAGCTACAAGGAAGGGCTATTTGGGCCATTCGAGGTTATTAAAAAATCTGGTAGAATATATATATTTTTTCAATATACTATATTCCGGGTTCCAACAATTCTGACGTACATCTTTGTCTTTTACCTTTCTTTGTACCTTTGTAGGTTGATCATGTTACCATGTCTGAAAATGGAACACAACTCACAGACCGCAGTCAGACGGTTAGAGATAGATTTCACGGTATGGTTCATCAATAACACATCATAATATCCTACAAAATACTAAATAGCAAAACATTTCCAGAAAAACCTCAATAAATTATGCAGGGACACCATTTTTGAAAGTATTTCACGAAGCTATATAGTATAGATTCTTTGACTGTTGGAATTCCAATTTAAATCTGTCCTGTGTCTTTCCAGCTGGTTATTTTAGTAACTCTAACTGGGCATGAGGAGGAAGGCTTCCAGAGCTTACTCAGGGGCCTCGTACCGAACAGAAAATGCAGGGTACGTGATGCGTCCATACTGCAAATAAGTTTGGCAGTTGAAATTGGACGTTTTCTAATCAATCCTCTTCCTGTTCGTTTGATGTTGAAAATAAGACGTTTTATTTAGTTTAGCAAAAAATCGGCATGTAACTCAATATAATTAGGGATACACTCTGAAAACATCAACAAAAATATCAAAATATAATTTTTGCCTGTCACTTTTCTTTCTTCCTTTTCTCCAGAGTTTCTTCGGGAGGTCGTTACAGAGACGATTACACCAGCTATCAACAATCGAACCGCACCCCTTGTAGTCCGTACATGGACGGTGGTCGTGATACCAACCCACGGGCCCTCAACCACTACAGTTCCACCCTTAGTCTGAACGATAAGAAACTCAAGGTGGCTCTACTCTTAATGATCAGTACATTTATTGGATTGTTTTCATTAGAATGACCTTATGGCAGTTTTGGACAATGATAACCCCTTAGCAGTGTATACCTACTAGCAAAACCATGATATATGTGATCCTTCCAACTAAAGCATTAAACAACCAAAACCAAACATTTATTATGTGTTGCAAAAGCTGAAATAACCTTTCAAATGTCACAATTAAATTATAATGTACATAAATTATACTTATATACTTATTTTACTGTATATCTTGAGTTTCTTATTTCTTATTTCTTATGTCATTCTATGCTATTTAGAAATGTTGGAGCGGATTTAGTTGGTAGCATTCTGCCAGCTCACTGCTCGACACTGCTAATCTCTACACACTGGACCTTTAGGTTAATACGGCTTTGTTGTATAATTGTCTTCGATAGGAAATGGGCCCAGAGTTCATTAGAATGCAAGATGAGCCCCATGTTGTCTTGGAGCTGCCAGGATCAATAATGGTGAGTTTAACGGGGAGTTGATAATCCATTAATACGCAATCAGACAATAAAGGCATCTCTATACTCCATACTTCAAACGATCTAAGTATTCTTCAGCAGTAAGTCCATGATGAATTTTCCCTCTCTTCTCTCCCCCTTTCTTCTCTCCCTCTCTTTTCTCTCCATCCTCTCTTCTCTCCCCCCTTCCTACCTTTCTCTCACCCTTTTTCTCCCTTCTCTTCTCTTTTCATGTCTATCTCCTTTCCGCCCTTCTCTTTACCTCACTTCTTCTCCCCCTTTCCTCCCTCTATTGTCCTCTCCCCCTCTTCGTCTGCTCCTCTCGTCCCCCCCCCGCCCTCCTCTCCTCTCAGTCGAGGAAGGGGAAGGCCTCCTCCACCCAGAGGGAGGTGGGTGTGGTGATGCCCAGCGGCCAGAGCCTCCAGGTGAGGTGCGAAGTGAAGAGCCTGTGCGGGGACGTCTTCAACATGATCGTGGCCCACTCCAACCTCGTGGAGCACTTCTACTTCGGCCTGGCCTACGTCGACGGTAGGAGGAAGAGGACTCTGTGGGTCGTGTGTTTTATTGTAGAGTAGGATCTTGTAGCGGCTGCCCCGCCTCCAACGACGAAAGCTACTAGTTTTTGTTGCCCCCAAAATCCTGCATCCGCACTTGTAGGCATCCTTCAACAACTAGCCAAACCCCTACCCTGTTTCTTTATGAGCTGGGTCTGAAGTCACATACCTTTGAGTGATTTGGGGAGTGAGACAGATTCATCATCGTGAGACAGAGTTTCCACTAAGGAAAGGGAGGTAGGGAGTGTGGGAGCAAGTGTTGGAATATCTGGATCTTAAGCCAGTTAATCACAAACTCACTACAACGACATTTTATATTTGAGGTAAAAAGGTCCCAAAAATATACAAATGGAGGGACCTATAGGAACAATGTGTGAATGTGCAACTGACAGTCTATCGAGTTGGTTGGGTCTGTGTGGAAACGTCTAATTCTCTCCCTTTTCTTCTCAGACAATGAGTTCTTCTTCCTGGACACTGACACCAAGATTTCCAAGGTTGCCCCCGACTCCTGGAAAAAAGTGCCTACGACCCCCTTTATTCTCTACTTCCGGGTCAAGTTTTTCGTCAGTGACATTTCCCTGCTTTTGTAAGTGAGACACATTCTCTAGTTTTGTATGTAGTTGTCAGGATATATATTGTGGCGGCTGCCTCTACCCAAAAGCATAATTTGGCTTCAGGTCATCGTGTTCGTTTTATCAAATGGATCGTGTTATCCATTATTTTTCTGATAGGCACAAGTTGAGCCGCCACCAGTACTACCTCCAGCTGAGGAAGGACTTCCTGGAGGACCGCCTGTCTTGCCACGAGGAGAGCTCTCTGTACCTGGCGGGGCTGGCCCTGCAGGCAGAGTACGGAGACTGCATGCCTGAGGTACCTGGTGCTGGGACGCGGCTATCATCTCTTCTTTAGTCTTTCTATTATTGTTTATTCTGTCAGTTGTATTCTATGTATTTGCTTATTAAATATCAAGAAATGTATGCATTTGTACTTGTGCCATGAATGGATGGATTGTGATGACTGAGGCGTGTTGCTGTGCGCAGGTGTACGGTAGAAGCTACTACCGGGTGGACCACTACATCTCCAAGAGCGTCATGGAGAAACGTGCCTTGCCTTCCATTAAGGATGAGTTGCTGCGGTTACACGCCAGCAACACCCAAATGCTCTCAGACGAATCGGAACTGGAGTTCCTTAAGGTGACAAGGCAGAAGACTCTTATGCTTGTATGCATGTATATTAATATTGAAAATTATCATTTAATTATTATTATTTAATTCATTAATCCTTATTCAGATTTACTAGAAATGTTATAATATATTAACAGAAGTGCTGTGATGAGGCATTCCGACTCCATATGCAGTTTATCGTTAATTAATTTTATGAATAAACCTTTTCTATCAAATGTGAATATCCTAAATTATTCCCACACTACCTGAGACCTACTACTACCTCTTATCTTGAGTCATACATGTCTGGGGACAATAATAAACACCAGGTGGGTTTTGTCAACTGTGTTCATTTTTGTCGAAAGGGACCAGTGAACCAACTGAATCGAGATCATCAACCAATTTTTTCGAACCTATCTATCTCTCCGCAGGTGAGTCTGAGCCTGCCCGAGTATGGCGTGTTGTTCTACCGCGTTGTGCACGAGAAGCGTCCGGTAGAGGGGGAAATTATCCTCGGTGTGTTTGCCAAAGGGATCATCGTATACGACGTCAAAGATGGCCGCCGATCCACCAGTCAGACTTTCTTTTGGCGGGAAACCTCAACCATCTCCTCTAATGTGAGTCGTAAATGTTTATTTTTTTATAAGAATATTTGTAGAAAACAAAACACAATCTGGTTTTGACACAACATCCGGTCGTCAATGACGACAAATATGACGACTCGTGATATTTGTCTTTTTTGGGAGTTTGAAGTAGAGCTTATGTTGATGATGTTTCGTTTTTAGCTTTTAGATCTAAGATTACTGTCAGTGTGGTGAGGAAAAAAAGTTGAAGTTCATTTTCCAGCATTTTTCTTATGAACCTTCCTTTGCAGAAACGAAAGTTCATCATAGAGTGCCGTGGCAACAAGAAGAAGTACACCTTTGTTACAGAAAGGTCGAAGATAGCCAAATACCTGTGTAACCTCTGCTCCGCACAGCACAAATTCAACAACGAGATGAGCTCTCGTAAGCTCAGCCACAGCCATGTGTCAGGTCAGTTAGCCTTAAGCCACTAGCCGTCTCCGTGACAACGCTACCTGTCTAACCATCTACAAATGTTAGCTATAATGAGGATGTACTTGTTGATTCTTGTCCGTCTAAGTTGCTATTTATGTATGTTTAAATGAACTGTAAAACTTTTGACAGACTTTTAGTTGTTATAACAAATAATGCAGTCACTGCAGTTGCTAAAAGTGTCAGCGAACGGACGTTGACATGCTAACGCTAACTTCCCTCCAGAAGACAACCACATTGGCCAATACGCTGCCAGCACCAGGCCGCCACGCGACCGGCTCAAGTCGTACACCGAACCCCCCACGCCCCAGGACGACAGCGGCCTGACCACGCCCCAGGACGACAGCGGGCAGTCCACCCCCCAGGACGACTCCATGACCAAGCTCTGCGACGACCTCACCGCCAGGATCGAGGCCCGAATGAAGCAGCACCGGCAGGGCCTCAACCAACACAGGTAGCACTGGGTGGTCCTCTGACTGTAGGATTACCATAGTGGTTCATTATCTATACATACACATATTGATAGATTAGATTAGATTAAACTTTATTAATCCCCCGTAGGAGAAATCCGTTTGTTGCCACAGACCAGCAGCAGTGGAAAACACAGGATAAAAAATACAATACAATAAAAATACAAAGTACTTATGCAAACAAAAATAAACACTAAGGTAAATGCTAAACTAAATGCTAAAGTAAGGACAAGACAAGACAAACAGAACAAACAACAACAGGGCAAACAAAATATACTACCTACCTACCTACCTACCTACCTACCTACCTACATACATACATACATGCATACATCTATGCATACAAACCTACCCAACTACATACTTGCACACATACATACATACATACATAAATACTGTACATACATACATAAATACTTACATGCTTACATACATACATGGGGGGGTATGTGAGTTGTGAGACAAAAGGTTTTGA
>NC_079429.1:9586542-9594042 GCF_026213295.1 Gadus chalcogrammus
GGCAGCCAGCTGCAGGTCCCCCCCGACATACGCATCTACAACGCCCAGGTAGACCTCGGGCTGCAGCCGGAGGGACAGGGGAGGAGCTAACGTCTGAGGGAGGAGGGGCTAGGAGAGGGCGAGGTTGATGCTTTTATCAGGTAAAAGGGGATGACGTGACGTCAAGTTGCATTGCACTTATTTGGCAGAGGTTTCTGTCCAATGGGACTTACAGTAAGGGCCAAGTCCAGAGAAATGCGAGGATCACTTGAGCACGTTAAAACTCATAAAATAAGCAAAGCAACTGCTTCAACGTGCTACAATGCAGAGAGAAGAGATGGACTTACCAATCCCAGACTCCCTCCTTGTGGCAGGGCAGACGGGATTGCGTCAATAGTTGGACTCCCAGCTGATAAGGTGGAGGGGTGGATCCCCCCATGGCTGTGGCCTTCTAGAGCAAGAGGGCCATGATCTGTGTCTTAATGATATGTAACTACAAGAATCCCTGAATAGCTAAGTAGGATAACACACGCTGGAGCTCTGCGTATGTGAGGTGTGTAGAGAGAAGAGGCGTGCAGATTCTGATGGCTAGTTGTGTGTGTGTGTGTGTGTGTGTGTTGTGTGTGTGTGTGTGTGTGTGTGTGTGTGTGTGTGGGTGTGTGTGTGTGTGTGTGTGTGTGTGTGTGTGTGTGTGTGTGTGTGTGTGTGTGTGTGTGTGTGTGATGGCAGGACGGCTCCCTCTCCTCTCTGAACAGCGTGAGGCCAGAGGAGCTGACCCTGGAGCTGCGGAAGATGGGAGGCAGCCTGGGAATCAGCATATCAGTGAGTTCACTGTAACACACACACACTCACTCAATCACACACGCATGCATGCATGAACACACTCACTCACTTACACAATCACGCATGCACGCACTCACTCACTCACTCACTCAAACACTCACAGACAGACTTAGATACACATATTACACACACACTTACAGACACACCTAACCTAAATTACTGAAAGCAATACTTCTCTCTTTTAGCCTTATTCCCCTTCAAATGATTTGCCCTTCAACCTCTCTCATCTGCTCCCTTTTCACGTCTCTCAGTCTCTCTCTGCTCTTTGTTTTGCTCATCTCTCTCTCTCTCTCTCTCTCTCTCTCTCTCTCTCTCTCTCTCTCTCTCTCTCTCTCTCTCTCTCTCTCTCTCTCTCATCTCTCTCTCTCTCTCCTCTCTCTCTCTCTCTCTCTCGCTCTCTCCTCTCTCGCGCTCTCTCTCTCGCTCTCTCTCTCTCTCTCTGTCGGTCTATCTAATGCCTGGGATGACCAGATGGGAATCACTTCCTGTCCACCGGCTGTCAAATGACCCTTTCCCTTTTACTGTCATTTAGAACTTGGCAGGCACTCCCCTAGGTCGCCCTCTGTGCTGTCAGGAAGAGAGAGATGGAGAACTACTGTAGAATTTAAATGTTGCGGTCCAGTGTGGTGTGCTTGATAACCACAAGGATTGTACTGGTTGCTGGTTGCAAGACAAATGCACATTCTTCAGTGTGTTCATCGATGGTCACTTTAATGATGGGCAGCAGAGGCATCATTCACTGGCAGTGAAGCGGAGCATTTCTAGTACCAGTACCAGTATGAGTACACTCTCTAATGCAAGTAGTCGAGTTAAGAGCTGCAGGAGTCCGGGAGTTTAAACTTTCTTGGGTTGTTGGTTCAAACATCTGCCTTTCATATTAACACTGGATTTGAACTTTTGAGCCCTTTAGGTGAGATCCTTTTTGTTATGGTGTGATAATTATATTGAGCAGAATAGAGGATACATTGTTCAGGAAACAATGGAGCATTTCCCATTCGTCAGTGCATGACTGCTTTTCTTTTTTAAATATATATCCCAATTTTGTCATTGTTAAATTGTTACTACATTACTGTATTAACACATCAACTTTAAAAGGTTTCTGTAGAAACAAATGGTATGGTAGGTAATATGTTTGCCGGTGAGCAATGAGTGTGGAGCACATAGGGACCGTGGGGAGGAGCTGGCCTCTGGGTCCCTCAGCCCATCACGTCTAGTCTCCCCGATCTGATTAAGCCCCTGGTGGTCGGGGGATTAGAGGAGCACAGAGCAACGCACACGCAGTGTGACTGAGTTCATAGGAGCCTGCTTGGCTTTAAACCAGGCCAGGGATACAACTGCCTCTAGCAAGCTGTTACAACACACAATGAACTGGGTTTCCCCTTTCTCTTGCTCAAATTATATAAGTATATGATGATTAAATAGTCAAATCTGTAATTCATCGAATAATATTGTATTAAACAGTAAAATGTTGGAACTAATGAAGCTTTGTCTTGGGTTTCCTTTCCTGAATAATGTATCTGAATGAGATATATTAAACATGAATCCATTCATAAATCAAAGTATTTAATTGGTTGAACCAGTCCAACGTGGTGTTTGTCTTTCCCCAGGGTGGCATCAATAGCAACCTCCGTAACGGGGGTCTCTACGTCAAGAGCCTGGTCCCCGGGGGGGCGGCAGAGAGGGACGGACGCCTGCACCCAGGTATGATGTCACGCTACCAGCTGCTCCCCTCGCACACAGCCAAAGATAGACAGACAAACACAATCCATCTGGCTGCTTGTCTGTATGTCTTACCGTCTTCTATCTTCGTGCGGGTGGGTGTGTGTGTTTTTGCGTGTGTGGGTATGTTGTGTGTGTGTGTGTGAGAGAGTGTGTGTGTGTGTGTGTGTGTGTGTGTGTGTGGGTGTGGTGGATATGTTTGTGTGTGTGTGATGTTTGTGTGTGTGTGTGTGTGGTGTGTGTGTGTGTGTGTGTGTGTGTGTGTGTGTGTGTGTGTGTGTGTGTGTGTGTGTGTGTGTGTGTGTGTGTGTGTGTGCGACAGATGACAGGCTGCTGGAGGTAGACGGGCTGAGGCTGGATCATTTTACGTACCAGCAGGCCGTGGAGTGTCTGACCAAGACAGGAGAGGTACATGTGTGAATGTAGCCAGACATCGTTATTGAATCTGTCTCTGTCTGTATCTATTTCTCTCTCTCTCTCGCTCTCTCTCTCTCGCTCTCTCTCTTCCTCTCGCTATGTGTGTATTTATGTGTACCATGTTCTTTCTCTTCTCTGCTCAATCCTGCACTCCTCATGTCTCCCTTCCTCCTCTCCCCCCCCCCCCCCCCTCATCTCCTTTTATTTTCTCCTCCTCACCTTACATCTCATCTTCAACTTCTCTACTACCTTCCACGTATTCCTGATCCGATCCTCCTCTCCTCTGTCCTCTTCTCCCCTATCCTTCATCTAATCCCCCCCCCCCCCCTCTCTCTCTCTGCAGGTGGTCTCCCTGGCCGTGGAGCGAGAGAGGATGAGTCTGCCCCGCGTGTCCCTGAGCCCCGACATGGCCCGCAGTCTGTCCCCTAAGAGCTGCAGCCCGGACACCAACCACCTCCGCTACAACAGCTGCCCCGCCATCAACTCTCCCCCGATGGCCGGCGGCGAGCCCCAGAAGCCCCGGGACTACCGCTTCATGGCGGACGGTAGGGTTAGCTCGGTCCCTGGAGCTCTCTGTGACACTGCATCACCCTTACATTAACATGACGTAAAGTTTCTCCAAACTTTGGGGCCCACGGAGGAAAATTGGTGACGATTCCGTAGGTTTTTGCACATATAAAACATGTTAACTGTTTTATATTCTATTGTCAGCGACTCTGAACGCAACCCATTGCTAAAGCTCTAGGGCGAACACGCTACGCGGAGGAAACAGACACAAAATACAGACACAAAAGACTGCTAAATTCCCGGTCCCAGGCTTAGCTCTTTTAAAAACATTGCGATTCTATTTCTTTCTTGGATTGTGCTACAAATATGGAGCAAAATTGACACTTGGTGTGCTTTAGGCTTAACCCTCATCGTTACACGCTAGATTTCTGGTCTACAGTAGATATACAAGCAATATAACATCTAATTGAGCTTAGAAAAATATCAGAAAAACAGGAAAATATCAGCAAGATTCACTGCTGATATTTTGCCACTACATGCACAGATGAAGGGGAATGCATTATGTATCAGTACGGTTTCAAATAACCTACTACTTATCCCACGGTGTGTCAGTTGGGATTAGGGACACTAAAACTCTCTCTGCGCTAGAGAAACTTGCGTGAGGAATCTTCGCTGTAAGCTAGTAGCATGCGTAAACTGCCACCTATGAACTTTTACACCATCTCTATAACCCTGACTCCTCCCCCTAGTCACCTGGCCAACACCGCCACCCCCACCACTTATCTTACTGTTCTTTAAGCCCCCCTGCCTCTCCTACGTCTCACCTGACCACCCTCTCCCGGACCTGACCTGCGGACACCCCACTTAAAGGGCCGGCGTGGGAGATTAGCAGCATTTCGCAAGCAGAACCTAACTGAACAGAATGACCTCAACAAAGCGACATCCTCCACCATAGAAGAAAAAAGAGAAAATGGAAAAATAACAATTATATCAATGAATACATCATAAAAAATAAAAACAAAACGTAACTTAGTGGTGATCCCTTCATTCTCTCATTCTCTCTCTCTCTCTTAACCCTAACCCTAACTTCTCTACAAACATGCATCAAAAAATCAAAATAAAATAAAAGTTTAGGCTCAAAATATCGCAGATCGCATAATGACCTCTTCAATAAACATGATTAAAGGGAGCAGTGAGATTTGGATTTGGAGCTGAAGAGTACAAAGAGTACATAGAGACTTCAGACTCAAACGAGCTGCAGGTAACATTTGAGAGAGCAGAAGGGAGAACGATTTTGAAAGGAAACAACCCAAAAAATGTCCCATCCTTCTCTGCTCCCACCCTCACTACGTTTCTCGGCCATTGATAAGTGTTGCATTTCAAGCACCTGTTATTGACAGGCAAGATTGATTTGTCAAAACCCAATCATGGAAGAGATGCCCTGATTGCTCCGAAATGATCCGGGAGCAGACTCAATTCTAAAATGACTCATATAGAGGCAGAGGCAGTCAACTCAAAACAAAAAATCTCGTTCTGCATCTCACTCACTGCTGACGGATGGCTACAACAATTCTAACAAAGACTTTTAAATGAAACCTACTGCACCTTTAACCCCACCCCAACCATAACCGTGCCCCCCCCCCCACCTGGATCCTCCCCAGACAACACATTCGAGGTGACCTTGACCAAGGGCCCCAAGGGCCTTGGCTTCAGCTTCATCATGTGTGACATGGACCCCCTGGGGCAGGAGACGGGCAGCGTGGTGCGCATCAAGCAGCTGTTCCCAGACCAGCCGGCCCGCCTCTGCGCACGCATCCGCGAGGGCGACGTCATCGTGGCCATCGACGGACAGCACCTCAAGGACCTGATCTACCCGGTAACCAGTGACCCCCCAGTGTTTTTGATTGGATGTTAAGTTAGATGTAGGAGTGTTATATATACATGTCGTTGTATGTATTCTGTTGATGGTTTAGCTGTGTAGAGCATGGATATCGTTCATGATTTCTCAAGGTACTCCCTTCTGATGTAATCAATGTATTAAAATTGGACATGCAACAAGTATAATTATTAAAAGTATCAGACATACAATTGAATTATTACAAGTCATATGTGAAGCATACACGTTCAACTCTTCACAAAAACATACACCAAAGATATCCAACCCTGCCTGTTGTTATCTGTAAAATATCTTAAAGCTGCCTCATAAACCTCATTTTCCATATCCTAAAACATATTTGCCGCTAATGCTGCTGATATTCTGCATGTCGTTCTCTCTTTGCCCTCTAGAGGGTGCTACAGTTGTTCAAGAACTCATCGTCTGAAGTACTACTGTCCCTGTGCCGTCCTGCATCAGGTGGGCACACACATTAACATGTACATGCACGCACTCACACACACACATGCACATCCAATAATAGTACAAAAAACGTATACCGTATCGAATGACTTGCTTTGCCGTATAGGGATCCTTCCTCCCATTGAGCAATTTGCTGGCACATGAGTGATGTCACAGTGACCGACAGCAACGGCACCAATGGAAGCACAGGAGGCTGTGGTCGTTCCTGAGGAAACAGGAAGTGGACATGGAGTCGCAGGGACGGCAGGAAGCGGCGCCCAGGTATGCGGAACAACGTCTTCAAACAGGAGTGAAGCCACCTCACTGTTCTTTCAAAGTCTGCTCTGATAAATGCAAATTGTTTTCATCTATGTATCAATATTGGCACAAGAAAAACAGATAGACTGATGTAAAGTAATTAACGGTACTGAAAATTGTCTGACAGGCTGGAGTCTGACAGAGTGGACCAGCCTGGATAGCCTTACCTTTGGTCTCCTGGTCTAGAAGGTATGGACTCTGATAGTAATCAGTTCATAATCACTCTAACTCTTAACTCATAATAACGCTGTACGACCAGTTAAACGCAACAATAAAAGACAAAAAGTAAAATCAATCCTCACAAGGAATAAAGTATCACAAGGAAGAGAAAAGAAGGAAAGATTTCTGTTGGAAGTCTCTGGTGTGTCCATTCACTTCAACAGCAGCAGAGAACTCCAGTCCCATATTGTTTGACTGAACCAGAAGTGGGCCTATTAATGCATCTTAATATGAAAACGGCCACAAGGTGGCAGACTAGCACCGGTGTTCGTTCTAAAAAAATGATAATGTAACACAGGTTAGTTGCTGCTTAATCTCAAGCAGTTTAAGTAATTAATTCAGCTAAATCTAAAGGTTTTAGAAAATAAACTAACTTGTGTGTTATGTGTTTTCTCCACAGGACTAGAGAAATCCCCAGAGGGGAACAGTGGTTGAGGTTGTCAACAGCAACTGAAGTGAATTTCAAACAGAAACAGCTTGAATGTTTGGTTCACGATCACTTGAACATTGTAAGTCATCAATGTGAAAGACATTGGACAAACAGCCAGCTAAATAGCACCACAATAATCTGTTATATTACATGGTTTGTTTCAAGCATTACAACAATTACAACCCATTGAAATGTGCAGTTTAGCTTTTTACATAACTAACGTACCCCCCCGTGAAATCCCTTGTGTATTAAGAATGATGAAGTACCAAACTCAAAATACAACAAAACAAATAAGCCCCATTTCATTGCAGACAAAGCCTCCACTACCTGAATAAAACATTAAAGAACAATGTAACGGAATACTTTCGTCCTCTTCATGAATGAAGACCCCCTGCCAAACTGTGTGTGTGCGTGAGTCTTTGTGTGTGAGTCTGTGTGTGTGAGTGCACGAGTCCATACATGTGTGTGTGGGACAGTGGCACGGTGTGTGCTGCCTGGGTGCTCCACAGGAAGATCAGTCATGGGAGCGGAAGGATGAGGAGAGAGCTCAGCCCGCCCGGACTGCACTGTTCCTGGGCTGATGAGGGATGAAGGGGTGGGTGTAGATGAGTGTGCTTGGATCTCCCAGGGGTCCAGAGATGGAGAATAATGACCCCAACGCAGCACATTAAGTAGACGCAGGCACATATATACACACGTACACATGCAGAAAGACCCCCATGTGTGCGCACAC
>NC_079429.1:9599042-9601542 GCF_026213295.1 Gadus chalcogrammus
GGCCGGTTCTCACCGGCCGGTCCGTCCCGGGGAACCCTAAACGCTGTGTGTTAATGGGCTCAATGTACTGTGCTGTTGAATCAAACACGCTCCATTGCTACTCCATGGTGTATGTGATTACTCCTCAAGCTAAGCCCCTCCAGGTTTACACGGAGGGCAGGAGTGGGAATGGAATGGGTTTCGGACAGGGGTAGAGCTGTTTATCCATGTGTTGATTGGCTGACGATGTGTTGTCTCTTAATGTGGCTCGCTGGAAGATGTGCGATTTGAGTCTTTCATTGAGTGTTGCGTCTGTGTTTGCATTTGTGTGTGTTTATGTGTGCATGTGTGGTGTGCTTCTCTGTGTGCGGACATGTGCAGGAGAATGAATGAACAAAATACCAATTTTTTGTAAATCAGTACCCAGACGTGCACACACACACACACACACACACACACACGTGTATAAGCACACACACACCGGCACACACGCAAAAACACACACAGTGAGCACAAAACCTCACACAAAGACACACTTGTAAAATCCTTCCCTCCCATGTACAATCATTCTTTTATTGTCACCCTCGGGCCCTCTCTCTCTCTCTCTCTCTCTCGCTCTCTCTCTCTCTCTCTCTCTCTCTCTCTCTCTCTCTCTCTCTCTCTCGCCCAGCTGGTCTGGGGGTCCAGAGCAAACAGACCTAATGTCGGACCCTCCGCCGCGCAGCAGCCGTTAACGTCAGTCCCCATGAAACGCAGCACGACCGCGTCTCCCGCAAAAAACTCATTTTTACAAGCCCACTGCTTCGACCCTCAAACCTCACCCCTCTGTCCCCCTCTTCCCCCATTAACCTCTCCCCCCCGCACCCCACCGGCCATCTCCCTTTCTGTTACCCTGCCCATCGCTCCTTAACCAAAACTCTGGGCCGTTTAAAGAGGTTTGAGCGGATGTACGGAAAACCAGAGCGCCGGTGATATCCCGCGACAAAGAAAACCGTGCAATGTGGGAATTCTTCACAAAATAATAGTGTTGACAATAAATTAGGGATAGCATTTTCCTTCTTTTAAGATGGGCTTCTCCCATCAAGGAAATCCCCGCGACCCCATGGCATCCGTTCCGAGGGGCCCCAGTCGATGTAAAAACAACCGCAGTCGGAGTTCGCCGGCCACTGAAACCATTAGTCTTGTGAATGGGTTTTGTTACCCCTGCAGGGACGTGGTCCGTTCATCGTTCCGGAGCGTCTTAACTTATTCTAACGCCGTCCAACTGTAACAGGACGTTCAAGAGTGCAGGGAATGTTCCAGAATCCCAGCAGTGTTCGACTTTATCTTTGTGTCAACCGCACTGTTTTCAGTTTTATCACACTCTTCTCTCTCTTTCTTCCTCTACTCATTTTTTGCGTGTCCTTTTTACTTCGTCTCATTCCTCACTTCACCCCATCTTCTTCTCTCCCTTCACTATCCATCCATCAGCCTTTTTTCTTGAAAGCTTTTACAAGATCTTGAAGTCTAAACAACACAGTATGGCTGTCGAAAACGGGTGTTTCGAATATGGCGGCCATCTTGAGTCAATCACTGTTTTGAAAAGGAATGCAGGTCTTCGATGGTTCAGACTGGACAAACCGTTACAAGGTGGACAGATAAAGTGGTCATCATGTGCAGGTGTATGACCTATAAAGATGAATTCATGTGTTACTATAAGGATTGTGTGTTTGTGCATGAATACGGTCATCATGTGCAGGTGTATGACTTAGAAAGATGCATTCATGTGTTACTCTACTTATTGTGTGTTGTGCTTAAATACCGTTTGACCCTTGGGTTGTAACTAACGTCTCCTCTGAATGGGCAATCTTGTTATGTTGTTCCAAGTTCTGGACATACATTAAAACCATGAAAATGATCCTGATAATGAGGATAAAAAAGAGAGTGTGAGAGAGACACACACACACACACACACACACACACACACACACACACACACACACACACACACACACACACACACACACACACACACACACAGAAACTAAAGACTATACTTCCCTTATCACCAGTATGTTTCATGCTATCACCTATGCTTAGAATTTCCCCTTATCAATGTCCAAAGCCTAACATATCACAAATACAGTATGAATATGACCAGAAGGGGGCAGTGGTGTGCAATATATATATATATATCCCTGCACTATTACAGTAGGGGCCTGCTTATGATGAGTTACTTATACAGGGGATAAAACAGTAGTACTCCATAACCTTCCCTTGACTTGTCCTGAGGGGATCCCTGGTCCATCATAATTGAAAATATTACGCTACACAACTTGTGTACACTTATGTGTGTGTGTTTGTGTGAGTATGTGTGTGTTTGTGTGTGTGTGTGTGTGTGTGTGTGTGTGTGTGTGTGTGTGTGTGTGTGTGTGTGGTGTGTGTGTGTGTGTGCGCGTGCGTGTGTATGTGTGTATGTGTGGTGTGTGTGTGTGTGTGTGTGTGTGTGTGTGTGTGTGTGTGTGTGTGAGAGAGTGTGCAT
>NC_079429.1:9606542-9609042 GCF_026213295.1 Gadus chalcogrammus
CCATGCTGAGCTCTCCCGAAGACCCCTTAAGCAACATGGGTGGTCAACGAGGACCCTCTAGAAGGATCCTGGTGCTCATACATTCAACAAACACACACACACAACCATTCAAACATATGAACACACACATTAAGGCACATACACATAAACGTTAAGGAATATACAAACACACAGACAAGCGTGTACACACACACACACACAGACACACTAAACTAATGCTAACCACAAGGGAGTTAGCGTGCATGTTTATATAAAGTTACACGTACATACTCGTCCTTTCTTTCACATGGCATACATATATTATGTTGCTCACATTCAGTGGCACACACACGCACACAAACCCACACACAAACCCACACACAAACCCACACACAGAGACACACACACACACACACACACACACACACACACACACACACACACACACACACACACACACACACACACACACACACACACACACACACACACACACACACACACACACACATTAATGCTACCCAGAAGGGATTGTGTGTGCATGTTTATAGAAGCTCAACTTTGCTCTTTCACATAGCATCCACATGTAATTTCTCTCATTCACATTCTGTCAAGCACACACACACACACACACACACACACACACACACACACACACACACACACACACACACACACACACACACACACACACACACACACACACACACACACACACACACACACACACACGCACGCAAGGACAACCCCCGCCTCTCGGCAAAAACAAACTGATCAAAATATGTATTTTGTCCCCTGAACAAACATTTCGACAAGCCATGTGCAGGGTTGCCCTGACAACGGCGCTGTCATATTGACACTCGGAGACGGCCCGCTTGTTGGGCTTCGCTTTTTTACATTCATCATCAACGGAGGCTTTATGGCCGAGCCAGCTCCATACAGTCCGTTTTTAAAAGGCCTCAATTGCTAACAAGAAGCAACGCACAAAGCCTGACTGGTCGGGCCCATGACTCCAGAGGGAGAGTTCACTGGGATGCGAGTCCCTGTTCCCACTTTCATCACAGCATCACGCAACAGAATCCCACTTTCAGTGGGTTTCCAAAACAAAACGTTTTCTAGTGGGGTTAACACGTCTGACAAGATGAAGTTATGTACCAGCATTTTTTATATGATTTCAGACATGCAAACATTGCAGCAATGACGTGTGTGTGTGTGTGTGTGTGTGGGGGGGGGGGGGGGGGGGGTCATGCGTGCCTGCATTTGTGTGTAAATTTCTATAATTTATATAATGGTTTCAACATTGTATATCCAAATGTCTCAAATCGGAATCAAAAAAATGTTTGTTAAGAGGTAGGAAACTCAGACAACCCCGAACATAGCAATAATGGAATGTTTCTGCCAAAGCTGAGATATGGGAAATGGATTTAAAGCCATGGCCTCAGCTAAATCAACAACATAAAATATTCAAATCAGGAAGGGAAAGAAAACAACATAATTGACTGTTAAGCTGCTGAGGGGTCAATCTCAAATTCCTTTTTTATTGCACACAGCAGGGTATGTAGAAAAACAGTGCGAAAACAACAAGCAACAAAGCAACAAAGTGCTGCCGACTACAGCAACAACCTTAAAGCACCAGAGAATAGACTTTATGTGTTTTCTCACTCAAGTTTCTAAGCTAAAGTCTAGTATAAGCTTATTATAATTGACTAACTGTACGTATCAGAGTATGGTATGTTAATGTTTAAGATACCTTGTTTATGTTAAGGAAAATGTGACAGCAAAAAGTTTTTCACTACAAAGCCATCTTGATTCGGAACGATAAGGATGAGCGTGGATTTTACCATAAGGAGACTGGCATCAACATCATAAATATCGAAGTCTTATCCCACACTATTCTAAGTTTCAAAGTAGCTTTTTGTATTCTGTTTTTTAACGAACTTGCCGACAAACGGGTGCCGATCCCGATGCCGTTTCTTCCGTCATTCCGATCTCAGGAATGCAGACAGGAATGCTTTCCCGGTGGCGTAGCGGCTCTGGTCGGTCTTGCGCCGCCGCGTTCCTTCCAGAATCCAAAAAGTCTGCCCCTCGTCATGTCGAACAACGCCTCTGCGCTGCTTTACCACTCTGTTGCTTTTGCTTGATAAGGCGCACCTCAGGGACACAGCCGAGGAGGTACATATAGAGACGGGAGGTTAAGATAATACATGGGGAAGGAAGAGAAGGATTTGAGAAAATACAAGGTGTAGAGAGGAGGAAAGGAAGATATATAACGAGTGGAGCGCTCTATTATAGCATCGACTGTACTTACAGCAAATGGGAGGTTTTAATAGTTATCTAAGTTGACTTTGTACAATAAGCACGAGTCCCAGTAGGTTAAATTGCATTCAGTTACTTCATTAGTGAGAGGAAGAAGGATCACGGACCTAATATTACCAGAAAGACAACATTAATCTCCCCTGAATGGAAAAGTGCGGGAAAATATGAGGACTGATGAAGAATGGTTGGAGGAAAATAATTGCAG
>NC_079429.1:9614042-9619042 GCF_026213295.1 Gadus chalcogrammus
AGAGGAATCAGAAAGGCTCTGGGACAGCATTGAAAGAATTTCCTGTCTCCTCTCTGCACTCGCTTTTCGAAACTCGAGGGGGTTCTGGTTGGCGTGAGTGTGAGGGGGTCGTTTGATGATCTGATGCTGGGGGGGGGGGGGGTCCGTCCCTGGCTGGGGAACACACTGATCCCCTGCACATTAACAGTGCAGACCTGTGGGGAGTTGACTGTATGTATTGTAGGAGTGTGTAAATACTGACATGCGTAGGTGGTTAAGTGGTTCCACAACCTCTTGGAAACCGTTCTGTTGGCGGTCCCGACCGGACAATAAGGCTTTGGTTTGTGGCTAAACCGAAGAGGAAGTGCATAACTCAGAATTAACATCAAAATTAATCTCATCCTCACAAAAACAACACACAACCCGAACACATAAACCTCATATGTAACACACAATAGCACAACAATACACAACACACGACTTTACACACAACCTCCGACCCCAGTGTGTACCTCCCTCTGCCACCAGTACTGATGTACTGTGTGTAGTGTGTGTGTGTGTGTGTGTGTGTGTGTGTGTGTGTGTGTGTGTGTGTGTGTGTGTGTGTGTGTGTGTGTGTGTGTGTGTGTGTGTGTGTGTGTGTGTGTGTGTGCCTTAAAGGCCAAGGGATTATGCGGTGAACCTGGAAGGAAGAGACAGCCTGGACAGTTCCGGTCCTGCATCAAACTAACCATTGTTCCCGTGGTTACCATATCACAATGTCTCGCAGGATACCGTTGTCGTGGGGTCGATCAGGCGTCGACGTCGCCTTTCAACTGTTTATTTAACCACAGTAGGAGACACAAGGATACATACATATGTAGTACAACCAATGCACACTGGTGTCTGACGGCCTTCGTGCCTCAGCGCTGTCTGTAGCCGTGTCAGCTCGCATATGCGGGTGACAGCTTGCTACACGCTAAAAGCTAAACGCACATCTCATGATCGTTGGCCCTTCCACTTCCACCCTCACGTCCCCCTACCGGCAACCCGGACACCCTGTAGACACAAGGGGTATCATCAAAACACAATGTGTGTTTGTGTGTGTGTGTGTGTGTGTGTGTGTGTGTGTGTGTGTGTGTGTGTGTGTGTGTGTGTGTGTGTGTGTGTGTGTGTGTGTGTGTGTGTGTGTGTGTGTGTGTGTGTGTTTGAAGTGCAGGCCGCTTTTTAAACCTCTTTACGCGTATCTTCTTACCTCCTCTCCTCTCCTTTCACTCTTTTTTCCAGATTACTCAGAGTTGAATTACAATCTGTTTATAGCTATTAGCTAAACAGATAACAGATCAAAGAGCTTATTGAAGCATTGCTCTTTGGGTTACGGAGAAGCAGATGTCTTAGAACTTTGCCCTAAGGACATAAAACAAAAATGCAGAAGAAAAGGTGTTAAAAGGTTTTAGTAATGTGGAACCATTGAGTTCCGTATTGTATAGTGTGAGGGCCGTGGTCCAACATTGTTTAAAGCCACTTCACACTGGCACTAGCTAGGGTGCACAGCCAAGAGAGAAAAACCCTTCTGGAAAAACTAGTTTAATGGAAAGTAACAGACACCTCATATTTTAAAAGAATTAAACAACAACAGAGAAATGTTCACAGCAGACAGAATGCGTCTGAAAAAGTGATGTTTTCTTTTTTAAAAAGGTATAGTTTTACTCCGCTCCAAGAAGACCTGTAACAAGGGGGCAGCACTAAAAATGTCACCGGCATGACAATATAAACGCGAGGGCTGACCTGCATGCAGAAAACAACAACCGTTTCACAAGGTCAACATGCAACATCCAAAAACATCTGCCAATGTGCTGATGACTACAGAAACGCCCCCTCACCGTGATCAAGTAAACAAGTAGTTTGGGCATGCTGCTAAACAGGAGTCCTAACAGAGTTATACGCAGTGCTGGCTGATATTACCTCAGTGCCAGCTGGAGAAGTAAACAAACAACACCATACTGCTAAAACAGGAGCATTTGCTCCCTAAAAAGTCTCCGTATGTTGCAAGATGCATATACCAATGCACAACTGCATGATTACCACATCAATATACACAGTGATATGAATATCAAAACTGTTAAGCTAATTGGGAATATTGTGACACAAAAATCTTGATGCCTCCCTCAAGACATTTGTTAAAACAATAGGATTACTTCCCAGCTAAAAAAAAGGGTCTTGGTTCGAAAACCATAATACCCCTGAAGAATGAAAAATCCCTTACCTCAACCTGCTCCTTAATAGCATGTCCCTATACTAAAATAAAAGCGTGTCAATAAACAGTCAGATAATTCTTTTTTTCCATCTTGACTTCAGCAGTGGGACATTAAAAGGGATTTTGGAACTCCTAAATATCTGGACCCAATCTCTCATTCCGTCCCCTAAGCCAAAACAACTTTCTAGCCGATGGGATTATTCAGCTTTTACAACATGCCCCCAATGTGTATCTGAACTGCTACCATAAAAGGATTTTGTTTTGCTACCAGTTTCTCAAAAAAGATGGTTAGATCTAATCCATTAGAGATTTGTTTGAGCCAAGGGCTGCATTTTCACGTTTAACTTTCAGGTATTAATAATATTAAGTCTATATTATGTCTAAAATACAATATTTGAAGTATGTGTATGTGTGTGTGTGTGTATGTGTGTGTGCGTGTGCGTGTGCGTGTGCGTGTGCGTGTGCGTGTGCGTGTGTGTGTGTGTGTGCGCGCGCGTGCGTGTGTGTGTCTTTCCTTTTCTTTTGAAAGGGTAGAACAAACGTGTGTTCTGTCTCTTTATGGCTCCAGCAGATGACAAAGTCCATTACTCAGAAAGGGTCTCCAGAACTCTCCAGAATGTAGTAAAACGTTTAATTCTCCAGAAAAGTGACAGTGATTAGTCCCGGCAGCCTCCATTTCAAAACAAAACAAGCAATTAAGGGAACGATCAGACAAACGGACACGCATACATGCAAGCACACACCTACACCTAAACACACACAGGCATACAAACACACTTACACAAATACATGCCCGCACATATACACAACTACATACACAACACATATATATACACAACTACATACATAAGCATGCACGGATGCACACACACACCTACACACATACACACACACACACACACACACACACAAACACACAAACACACACACACACATAGCTAAATAAATACCCACACAATCACACATACCGACATAATTACAGACGCATACAGATAAATGCATATACCTACAACCACACAAGGACAAAGACACACACACACACGAACACACACACACACACACACACACACACACACACACACACACACACACACACACACACACACACACACACACACACACACACACACACACACACACACACACACACACACAAACACACCGTGAGACATTTGGTCCTGATTGAAGGCAAACCAAGAGGCCAGACAGGGGACATGCCAATCAGAAGAGACATGTCACTCCTCAATGATGACAAATTGTGCTTAAGATCACCTTCCAATTAACTCCTGGTGCCGGGCGTGTTCACACACACACACAGACACACAGACACACATGCACACACGCACACATGCACACACGCACACACACACACATACACACACACACACACACATACACACCTCTCCACTAGATGGAGATCAATGTGTCTCAGGTGTCCCACGGATGACACTTCACCCCCAGTTCACAAGTTCTGAGGAGGAGGTGGAGGAGGAGGAGCAGGAGAGTGAGGAGGAGGAGGAGGAGGAGGAGGAGGAGGAGGAGGAGGAGGAGGAGGAGGAGGAGGAGCAGGAGAGTGAGGAGGAGGAGGAGGAGGAGCAGGAGAGTGAGGAGGAGGAGCAGGAGAGTGAGGAGGAGGAGGAGGAGGAGGAGGAGGAGCAGGAGAGTGAGGAGGAGGAGGAGGAGGAGGGGGAGCAGGAGGGGGAGGAGGATGAGGAGGAGGAGGGGGAGCAGGAGGGGGAGGAGAAGGAGGAGGTGGAGGAGGGGGAGGAGGAGGGGGAGGGGTGGAGGAGCAGGAGGGGGAGGAAGGGGAGGGAGGGACGACAACAGATGATGGATTCGCTACCACCCCTGTTGCACCCCTTCGTAGGAGTAGAAGGAGGGGGATGCAGAGATGAGTAGATAGTGGGGAGGGAGAAGGAGAAGTAGAGAGTGGGTGAGAGAGAGGGGAAGGTGGGAGATAGAGACGGAGAGAGAGGGAGGAGTTGAAAAAGAGAGCAAACAGAGTGTGAGAAGAAGCGAAAGAGAGAACAACATGTTTGATGAATAATTGTATTTGGATATGTTTGAAAAATTCTTAAGCGAAAACTAAGTGTTTATTTGGGCCTTGATTCAAACAAAGATTAACTATGAACGATAAGAATAAAATAATAAAAGAGAATGAGAGAATGGAAGAGAGTGCGAGAGAGCTTGAGATTAAAAGTGAGTGACAGTGTAAATGTGTGTGACATAGAAAGAGAGCTCAAACGGGGTTGAGTTGGAGACAGAGAGAGTATACGAGAATGAGAGAGAGAGAATATATGAGAGAGAGAGAGAGAGAGAGAGAGAGAGAGAGAGAGAGAGAGAGAGAGAGAGAGAGAGAGAGAGAGAGAGAGAGAGAGAGAGAGAGAGAGAGAGTCATTTGGTTCCTGGTAGCCCCCTCACCTGTTTCTCATATTGACTCCACTACTGCCCCTACTGTTTCCTAAATGGGCTTGTTGCCAGGGAAACAAACATAAACATGGCCGACGGCGGCAGCGCTACACTAACATTGTCTTTGTCAACACATGAGGGATGGGAGGTTTCACATCGCACGTCTCGGAAGCCACTAGAATATGCAGGAATGCTTTTCATCCGACCACTATCTCCGGTACATCGTGGTTCTGGGGATATTTCAGACGCCTCTGGTCTCCCCACTACTTGTTCCTCTGTATTTCTTTCCTTGGGTCTTGGTGTCCATCCCTCCCATCATCCCTCCTCCATCATCACTCCTTCTATTCCTACATTTACTCCTTGATTGAAACGTACG
>NC_079429.1:9621542-9767676 GCF_026213295.1 Gadus chalcogrammus
AATAAATATAAAAGCGCGTGCAGTTTGTTCCTTTATTTCAGGGAATTTCGGAGGTGATTTGAAAGTGAGGAAATGTTGGAATACGGGATTTGGCCGATCTTGGACGTTTGGTTAGTCTTTTCTCAAACAAACTTTAATGTAATGAACACAGTGTAGTAAGAGGGAGGGGGAGACCTTTTCTATAGGGTTTGCATCTGAAATAACTCTTCATTAATGAAAAGGTGAATCTCGCTGGATATCTGGGCAGTGGGTGGAAGGGCTGAGTGCATTGACCCCAGCCCCCGCCTCGTCTAATACGCTTGTGTTCCGAGCGCCTAAAGGGAAAAACAAACAGCTGATTTCAGTTAGGAACCGCCGTGCTTCAACCCTGTGTTTAAAACTGGCAATCACAACTCGCGGAAAACAAGACCCGACGCCAACGCCATGAAACCATTACTTTACCTATAACCCTTATAGTTCTCCCCAACGGAAAAGTTCACGGCTACAATGGCTTCTGTTTTCGTGGGGGGATGATTCAACGTTAAGGTTCACCTGGAAACTGGGGTCACCTGTGTTGGACTACTCTGCATTGCATCGTGAAGGCCCCATAGGGGGATTGCACTGTTGTGCCGTTGACCTTTCAAGTTTGGAGCGTTCCCTACAGCCGAGGCTAAATAAAGGCGAATGCTAACCTGTTTATAGTTTCGGTGGTGGACGATGTTTCCGCACGGGCAAGCCCTGAGCTGTTGTGAGATGTATAGCTGAATTGATTCAAGCCAAGCCCCCCCCCCCCCACACACACACCTCCAGCACCACCATCCACACCACCACCATCAGCCCCCCCCCCCCCCCCACTGTTCTTCCCCTCCACCAACCCCTTCACCTCTGCCAGCACTTGTCACCAATCACACTTAACTTCATAAAAATAGCGACATCCTATACTTTTTGTTTGGCAGCGAGACACCAATGCGTGACTTCATCCATCCGAAGCCCTTGTTGCAGACAGACGGCAGAAAGGAAGGAAGGCAGGAAATAAGGAGGGAATACCGCCAGACAGGGCGCATGTTTGGTGGCAGGTTTCTTCTGTGATGTTTGACGGGTGACGGGGCGAGGGAGGCAAACGCCAAAGAAAAAGGTAATTCGAGAGAGAGGGAGAGAGCGAGTCAGATAGAGAGACACAGTGAGAAAGATATCAAGAGAGAGACTGAGAAAGAGGAAGGAAGGAGAAAGCAAAACAGAAAGAGAAGGAGAGGAAAAGAGAGTGAGAGAGAGAGGGAGCAAGAAATTGAGAGAGGCACAGAGAAAGTTGTTGAAAGAGTAGATGAGAGAGGGGGAGAACGAGAGAGAATGAGAGAAATGGAAAATGTGTCAATGTGTCAAGAGGGCAAAGCGATGTATGTGTAATTTGATAACTCTGCCAGTTACTTTCTTTACCCTTATAACTCTACGTTTTGTAGGATTTTGTTTCAAAGGCTCACAACAATGTAGCAATTGCTTGAAGGTATGTGTGTGTGTGTGTGCGTGCGTGCGTGCGTGCGTGCGTGCGTGCGTGCGTGCGTGCGTGCGTGCGTGCGTGCGTGCGTGCGTGCGTGCGTGCGTGCGTGCGTGCGTGCGTGCGTGCGTGCGTGTGTGCTTGCGTGTGTGTGTGTGTGTGTTTGTGTGTGTTTGTGTGCGTGTGCCTGTCTGCATGTATCATGATCTGGTTCAATAGGCGTACCTGTCATGTGTCTCAATTGTCTGCATATTGCTTCGGACAATAGGGTTGAAGTGCTGAAATGACTAAATAGTAGCTGTGTTATGTGTTAAAAATCAAAACATATGATATATTCAGGAATTCATTTGGAATGTCAGTGATACAGATTGAGTTCTGCCAGTATCACCACAACCCCCATAATGAAAGGGAAGAATGCTTTTAGGTTTCACAATTTCAGATAACATCTATCAAGATATGTGCACTGCCTTTTCTTTTGCATAAAACAAAAAACAAAGTAATGAAAATATATACAATTTCAAAATGTATCAACTACTTACTAGTCCCCTCAGTGGTTAGCACACATGCATGTACACGAACACGCAGGAACACACAGACAACCAACCCCACTTTGTAAGATATCTCAGACAGTGTGTGTGTCACTTGAGTGTGTTTACATGCAGGTTATTACCCCAGTCATACACTAGTGAACGCACAGACCCGAACGGTCATGGTTACTACGTTATGTGATTGTCTAAATCTAGATAACGCAACATTTGATTTGACTCAAAATCCGAAATTATTAACGAGGGTAAAACCTTCGTCGCAATGTTTTTAGATTCTTAATACACCAAACTAGACTATACTGAACTATATGATAATGTGTATCATAGCAAGAACATCTACCATTAGCGATGCAAGAGACAGAGCCGGGGAACTTGTTTGACAGTTTGAATTGATAGGCTGCTCCGAAGATAACCTCTTCATATGGAACATAGCGGAGGCCTCCGGCAAATACACAATGCTCCGTCACTAATAGTATGGCTAGCTGGCACGACAGGACGCCATTTCGTCATGACTCAGTACGCTGAGTGACTCTGCCTGTTGAGCATCATTGAGGCCCTGGGTCTAATTTTCCAAACCTTTATTGTAAAGCTGCTGAAACTACAAACGACAGAAATGTTCAGTTTGGACGGCTGTCAAGCTCGTTGTGACTCACGAGGCCAAGGTCAGCCAAGAGCAACGATCGAAGGCAATTAAATAAGAAAATGGATGTTTCTTGTAGGAAGCTGAGCTGAGATCATCAGTGAAAAGTCGAACGCATTAGCAGCCTCTAAAAGAAAAGCCGTGTTTGTGGCCAGCTGTTGCTAGATTTCGACTAGAGATCTAGCTCGCGCAAATCCATCTGATTAATTTGGTTAAACCGATCTCCATCATGTTGAATGTGTTCAAGTATGTAGCAGTCTCAATACTGGGACAAATGTCCCCTTGAATATCCTGAGAGGTCAGCAGGTCGCCTGTCTGCCGACACACAGTACACACTGTATGCTCGAAACTATCCCTACATATATTCTTACATAGGTACATTCACGATCTGCTATGTTTTGCTCACGTTGGTTTAGAAAAGGGATAAAGGTTTTGAGAATATCAACAACTTGAAGGGCATTCATAAATCGCATCCGCTTTCACTCCAACTCAACAGGTTACAGTTTGTCCTTTAGTTCTGTCCATTTTTTATGCTCTTTATACATACAATGGTTCTCCCTCTTGGTTTCTTTCCCTCCCTCCCTTCCCTCCCTCCCTCCTCACTCGGCGCGGCTCTCGGTGGACAGGAAGTGATCCGCCAGCCTCTCTCAACACCGTCCCCTCCGTGGGCTGCAGCGCTCTCAGCTGCCGCCGCCGCTTTGATAAAAACCATGACGACTAGGCTCCTGCAACGCCGCCGGGGCCCCCGTCGTCCCCCTACACTTGAAGATGATGGAGTGTGTGAAGAAGATGAAGAGTAGATCTAACAGGGGGGGCGGTTTGGGGAGGGCTGTTGCCTCTTAACCCCGCCAGCCCCCCCAACTCCCTGCTCTCAGAAATCAAGCGTTCCCTCCGCGATCTATGAAAAGACCCCATTTATAGACACACAAGGAGGTGGAGGAGGAGAAAGAAAAAAGGTTGAAATATTCCCCCCCGACTTTCGACCAGACTTAGGAGTGACGGCCAAGGAAAACAATGAGCGTGGCCAGCAGGACTTTAGTCTGCTCTCTCGCAACGCACCGACTTTAATTCCATTCTCTAGCATGAAAAGAACGAGCGGAGGGCCAGCTGGAAAATTCAGCCGTGTGTGAGCTGTTCGCCCGGGCGCGCCATCGGGCGAGTTAGCGCCACACACGGAAAAGCTACGCTATGCTACAGGGGGGGAAGAAGTCTCCCTGAAGTCTGGTAGGGGGAGTGGGGCGCGTTATGATAGGGTTAATGACAGAGTTATAACAGGGTTTATAAAGGGTTATCAGGAGGGCTGGTTCACAGACTTAGGACTCGGGGAGAATTGATTTTGATAACGAAAGGAGAGACAGGGAAAATTAGCAGGGGAGAGCAGATATTAGAAAGAAGGTGAAGTGAGTGTAGGCGATGGGAAGAGAGGGGGAGAGATTAGGGGGGGAGACAGGAGGAGAGAGGGAGATAAGTTGGGAGACAGGAGGAGGGAGAGAGAGATGAGAGAAACTTTCATATAGAACATTCTAGCAACAGATGGAGTTTTTGAGCAGGTATGTGTAGAAAGATGTATGTACACAGTGACTATAGACTTAATTGTGCCAAGTTCATTTGATTTATCATTAATGTGGATTTGATCTAATCTAATCCAAGATAATTCTTGATCCAATAAATAATACGTTATACTAACCCAACCATATCGTATTTTCAGTGGTCAACCTGAAAATAGTTAATACAGCAAAATCTTCCCTAATAAAAACAATACAACCACGATTGCTAAAAAAAGATCACAAATGCACTTTTTCAAAGTTTGGCCGAGGAGGGAGAGTTGAGCTCAGTTCAGTCGAGAGTCAGGAAAGATAAAAAGCGGAGAGCAGAAAAGAACAGCGCAGAGCCAGTACATAGTGACAGATTAACAGAGCGAGGGAATGACAGACGGACAGCAGAGCACTCTGGGTCCCGGTTATCGGTCCGACTGCTCCATTAACGCGCCCACCGAAGGATAGCCGCCGGGAAAATAGCAGTGATGGATAACAGCACATAACGGCGCAGTAAAAATATAAAAACCCCAGCAAAAACACACGCCTGCATCGACTCATCACACTCATAAACAACAGAGAGGAAAGAGGGGCGGGCTTTTATTGTGAAAAGACGATGTTAACACGTTGGTCTCATGAGCCAAAGGCCGTGATGTGGCGGCCGCGGGGCCCTCTCCTCAGGAGCCCTGAGAGTGAAGAGAGAAGGAGTGAGCGAGGGTTTGGCGTTAGGCTTGATTACACTTCGTAGTGTGGCGGCTTTGTTTGCCCTCTCTTTAATGTGGTCGGCGATGACATGTTTGTTACCGCTTCACGAGAAGGAGTCGCAGTGTGGAAGGACAGTAATGGGCTAATATAGGTTAAATACAGGACACTATACCAGTTAGATATACACACACACACACACACACACATAAAGAACTTTAGCACCGGTGCTCAAGTGTTAGTGATAGATCCAAGAGTACTGAAATCTAAAGCTCTAGTATGATGATGAGGTCTCTAGAGCGGTCACTGTTCAACGTCTCCTGCGAAGTATGCATAGTATATAATAATTGTTGAGAATATCAACTCAATGGAAGTATACAAGGGCCTGGTACCACCTCCGATACTTCAACTACTGACACGCAGATGATGGAAAAATGTGTAATCCAAATACCAATTTATAGCCTTCGTAATAACATTGAAAATAATTATTGTTTCAATGTTAACCAAATTGTGGTAAAACAGCCTGCAACTAACGTTAAAGTGTATTTGAGATCCGAAACATCCGAATTCAGGATGCAACAGTACAACACACGATATCCACTGTAATGCCAAGAACACAAAAACTAATATAAATGAAAAGTGATGGATAGCTGAAGCCGTTACAATAGGGATGAGTTGTGACGGACTGCAGCTGCAGCTACGTTCCCCTTCCGGACAGATGCAGTCCAGCAGCAGAGTGGGGCTGAGAGCGGAGCTCCCAGAAACCCAGCTGTTCCTGCCACGACCTGATTGCGTTTACTTTTAAACAGAAGCCTGCTTGTGATTAATCGTTGCAGCTAGAGAACGTTTTTTTTGATTTTTTTTTTTTTTAATAAATGAACGTTTTTAAGCACGTTGATGCAGAAGACGAATTCTTTCGCGAAATACAAAGAAAACGTAGGTATGCCAATACATACGTTTCACTCACGACAAACACTTGGCGAGAGTCATGAGCCGTTTCCTAATGAGCGCAGTTGTTTTTTGGGGGGAAGGGGGTGGAAGAAACTTCGGATTCATCCGTCAGAGAGTGACAGTTGGTTTAGAGAAAGTTTGCAAGGTTTGGTTTACAGATATACAAAAAGGTTCTACAGCTTATCTACAGTGCCCAGTGTTTGTAGTGTGTGTGTGTGTGTGTTGGGGGGGGGGGGGGGCCGAAGAGCAATGTGTGCTTCACAGAAAGCCCGGTCGATTTCAGCCCTGGATTGGAAATCTGGTTTAGCATCTGGTCCTGCGGTATTGATTAAAGACATTTGCTTGTTTAAAGTGATTTCTTTTTTGTATTATTCATCTACATATCCACACTTTTGACTTTTCTGTTCCTGTTTGGTTTAACCCTGCCCTGTGTCACTGTTCCTTTCAACGCAGCCATTCATTCCACTGGAAATTATTTAAACTACTAATATGTTTCTAATGAATATAAATCGAGAGTAATGTCTTTCTCTCTAAATCACTCTAGTCTGTGGAAAAGTAACGGTCACAAAAAAATTGTTACAACATTATTCACTTTTCTTATCCAGTGTGAGATACTTTTCTCCTCCAACACATCCTCCTAAATTGATCTCATGATCAAACATTAAAACATCCCATTTTTTAAAGTAGGTCTGATTTGGCTTCTTGACAGTTCAAATGTATGAAGTAATGTACAATAGGAGAAGTACAGTTAAAGAAGAGAAAAAACAACATTTTCCTATGGGCTATGGTCCTAATTGGTTCACTTAGAGGAGGACCGTGTCAGACATGACATACATCATCTTGACTGGTTCTGTCTGTGTGGGCCCCAGGATGGGGTCTTGTTTGGTTCTACACAGTGCTCCAAGCAGCTGTGTGTGTGTGTGTGTGTGTGTGTGTGTGTGTGTGTGTGTGTGTGTGTGTGTGTGTGTGTGTGTGTGTGTGTGTGTGTGTGTGTGTGTGTGTGTGTGTGTATTTGTACATGCATGTTTGCATTCTTGCAAGCATACGGGTATTTGAGTATGTCTCTATACGAGACAGAAACGGAGATAGAGAGATGATGAGAGAGAAAGAGAGAGAGAGAAAGGAGGGAGAGGGACAGAAGGAAGAGAGAGAGGGACAGGAACAGGGAGAAAGTGAGAGAGAGGACGAGAGATAATTTGATTCTGGCTGGAAGAGAGTCTAATACCACAGATATTGCAGCGATCACACAGAGACACACAGTTGCATATGATGTCTGGAAATTGATGCTCCAACACACACACACACACACACACACGCACACACACACATACAAACACACACACACATGCATGTAACAGACAACACAGACAAGTGCAACTGGCCACACATGGCACGTAACACACATATACATACATGGGAATCGAGCAAGCATACAGATAGACATACGGATACACAGTTACCCACACAGATACACACACAAACACACACACACACACAAACAGAACTGGTTCCTCTGGGCTGAACCCCATTTATTATATTCATTCACACATATACAGTTTAGACTTTGCCACAAATACACACTCATTTGATTACAAAACCACACACACAGAACTGTCACATGCATACTTTTTCCACACACACGAAAACAAAAACACTCACACACACAGTTATAAACAAGAAAACACAAACTGCCCAAATATGTAAACGTAAGCACAAATGTAAGCATTCACACATCATACTCTCTCTCACACACACACACACACACACACACACACACACACACACACACACACACACACACACACACACACACACACACACACACACACACACACACACACACACACATACAAAAACCTACAGAACAGAGGGAGGCCGACAAAGGTAGTGATTGGTGTGGAAGCAGAGCCAGGTGGACACGGTGAGATCCTGTCTGACTCAGAGGATCTCTCCCTGGCTCCCGGGCGCTGGAGTCGGCTGAGTCTGTAAAGCCTGGCAAACCCTGGAGAGCTTCAGCCATGAATCTGTCATGCGAGCATTCTCAGACATTCCATATTAAGTTGGCATCAGGGTCCGAGTGCGTGTGTGTGCGCGTGCGCGTGCGTGCTTGCACGTGCGTGCGTGTGTGTGTGTGTAATGCATGAGACAACCGGATATCTCCCATTAAGAATAAAGCCGGTATTTCTATATGTGTGTATGCGTATGCGTATGTGTGTTTGTGTGTATATGTTTATGGGTGTTTCGTGTTTGTATGTGTATGTTTACACTGAGCGTGGTATTAACATTGCCGTCTGAGGGGGAGAGAGGGCACAGAAAGCAGGCTGCCGTTGGCACAGAGTGTATGGTATGTGTGTGTGTGTGTGTGTGTGTGTGTGTGTGTGTGTGTGTGTGTGTGTGTGTGTGTGTGTGTGTGTGTGTGTGTGTGTGTGTGTGTGTGTGTGTGTGTGTGTGTGTGTGTGTGTGTGTGCATGGGTGTGCATGGGTGTGTGTGAAGGATGGACAGCTTGGCAAAGAGCACATGAGGGGGAGGTTAAGGGGGTCTATTTAGGGGGTGTCATAGTTCTCTGATTCCCTCTCTGTCTCAAACACACACACACACACACACACACACACACACACTGGAGTAGCAGGCTGTGTCCACGGTCATTCAGCTCCAGTCCCCAGAAGAGGGGACGAGTCAAAGCTCAAAGGGAGGAAGAGGAGGAGGAGAGGATGAGGAAGAGCGAGGAGGAGAAGAAAAGGAGAATGACGTAGTGATGAGGAGTAGGAAGAGGTTTGGGGCCCAACGTTGCCATTGTGTGCAGCAATCACTGTCACACTGTCCCACGGCCACTCTGATCAACGCCACAGAGGCAAAAAGTCATATCAGTGAGCACACATATATTCACCTCCATTTCACTCTCTCTCTCTCTCTCTCTCTCTTTCTCTTCCAAAGACGAAGAGAGAGAGAGGAGGAGGAGGAGGAGGAGGAGGAGGAGGAGGAGGAGGAGGAGGAAGAGGAGGGGGGGCTGACTCAGCCATGATGTCATGTGTGAGATGTATAAAAAACATGTCAGGTTATTATGTGCTAGAAGGCCCGTGAGTGTCTCGACCTTGGTCTGGAGCTTGCATTACCCACACCGCTAGCCAGCCGCTGGCGAGTCTGCTTTGGCGCTTGGTTCCTCCATACATGTCCAGCAGCCATGAGAATCCATACAGAGAGCCCGTTCATTACTGGTGCGCATGCAGCTCTGTTCCGAGTTTGAACCCCAATGTGGGCATCCTGGAGCAAGTGGCCTGAAAAGCCCCCCAAGCTCCTCAATGATCTAAAAAGTCAACTTCACCTTAAGTCGCTTTAAAGTATGTAAGTCTAGTAAGTAAATAGTAGTTCTTGACGAATGTCCGTTTCTTAACTCTTTATAGGGCCTCTAGCTTCACAGATGAATGCATAAGAAAATGATTCAATTAAAACCCAGTGTAGACTGCAGGAACCAAAGCACTGGCGGCTGCCCTTGCTTGAAGCAGTCCGAATACAAGCCAGACAATCCCTCCTCCTCCTCCTCCTCCTCCTCCTCCTCCTCCTCCTCCACCTCCTCCACCTCCTCCACCTCCACCTCCTCCTCCTCCACCTCCTCCACCTCCTCCTCCACCTCCTCCTACAGGGGGCCGAGGAGGCCCTCTCCCCTCTATACTCCACACAAATAAACAATTAAGACCGGCTCCCCAGCGAGAGATAATTCTGTTTGATTTTACCTCCCCCTCCTCCCCCCCCCCCCCCCCCCCCCCCCACCTCCGGAGCCAGGGGGGGGGGAGGGGTAGATGCTATCTCTCTTTGACTTTGAAGCAGCAGAGATCATCGCAGATCCCCCTGGAACCAAAAACACAAACCCTCTTGTTTTTTTCTCGTTTGAAGGAAATCTCTCCCCCCTGTAATACCCCCGTTAACGCAGTGTCGGACGTCCAGTCTGATGGTGTCCGAAGACCAGGTCTCTGCGTGTCCCCCTTTCCTCTTTCCCACTGTCTCTCAATGAGGTTAAAAAAAAAAGTTACAATGGAGAGTGGGCCGTCCACTCTTTCACAGGAAAGCTAGAACGAAACGTAAAGTGAAATAACGGAGGAGGCGGCTTGCATATTTTACATTTCTCAATGGATCGCTTAGTTTATCTGACTTGAATGCCCAATCCATGAGATATGACAAACGTGCCGTAGTCTATTTGGAAGTTTGTGAAGTCAGTTCATCCGTCGTCAGCCAGTCAGTCAGTCAGTCAGGCAGGCAGGCTTCGGGTGGGCTGGCATATCTCGATCGGGTTGCTCTTGTAACTTCAATTGAGTAGACTCCCGGGCTCTCGTTGGCTGGACCACTGAGGGCTGGACGCACAAGAGCGTCACCACATGTCAAACAGACGCAGTGGGTCCTGAATCCACGAACGGTCTTCTAGCAGGAACAACTATTGAATTCAAACTGCGGATTGTGGAGACTCCGCGGACAACTACCTGGATAACTGCGGTCTTATCTTTTTGTTGTTGATTTTCGGTGGACACCACGTGCGTAATCATATGCTACAAAACCTGTGCGTAATTCTTTTCAGCGAGCGAAACAGTGACCAGCGGGGGGGAAAAGCAAACGCGTACCTTTTTTCTTTTTTTTTCTTTTGCATGGAATACTTTTTTTCAATTTAGCTCACCATGGCGAACATACGTTTACATATGTTGCATTTCTTGTTTATTTTGGAGGCTACAGTTGCGTCAGAAGAACTTGGGAGAACCTCCCGCATGGTCAGCGGTACCCAAGAAGACGCCGAGCATCTCTCCATCTCTGCGTCCTACAGGGACATGGTCTCCATCAACATGTTTAAACTCTATGATAACTACAGCAAAGAACCGCAGAGGGAGAAGGATGGAAACACCGTACGGAGTTTTAAGGCGGTCACAGGTGACAATGCAACTTTTTCTTGAGGAGGAAATTAATCGATGGTTGAAGGCGAAATAAAACATGCACGATCCAATAATTAAGAAAAAAACTAGCGCTATAGACACAAATGCAAATGAAGAAATGCAATAGTTTAGTTTAGTCTTGTTTATTTGTTTATAGTTTCGTGGACATTCCAGCTGGAAATTATTCGGCTAATTTCCGGCTGTAGTCCCAATATACAGCCTTTTATTTAATTGCATATTGAATTGCAATATATAGGCATGTAGCGTTACTTTGAAGTGATGCAGATGCAGGCTGCACGGTGCCCTGCGTAGTCAGAGAGGAAGCTCTCGGTATCACATGTGGCATATATCTGCGCCCTGCCCCGTCAGCGGTATCATTTAGTGTTTTTTAGAGGAAGTGTTGGCTCGCCAGTAGCGGTGGAGGTGTGAGACAAGAGCCCATAATCACACCCAGAGAGACACTGCCTGCTGGCCGGGAGCGCCCCGTGATCCACTGTTCTTTTAAGCGTTTCCATATAACGGTCTCCCTTTCCCTGGGCAGGATCTCGGGTTCCTCCCAGTGGGCCTTGGGGAAAGGTAGGAGGGGAATGTGGAAGTCTAGTAGACGAGGGCGATAATTCAAACCTCAAAGGTTTTTTTTGTGGGATATAATGGAATATAGGGATATAGGGGTATGCGAATTCAGGAAATGGTGGGACAGTTCATATATGGACAGTTGTTGTTGTGTCTGAATTTTTTTAACCAAGGAGGATTTTAGCTGGTATCCAAAACAAATACAAAAAAAAGTGTTTTGGTATCATTTGATGAACAATATGAACAATAAAACGCACCATAAGATGTTTCCTTCCTCTAATAATCCCTTCCATCGCTCCAGGGTCCTCCAAGAACAAAGAGTGGTACCAGTTCAACCTGTCCTCCATCGCCGAGTCCGAGCACATCCTGTCCGCGACCCTCCACTTCCTCCACAAACGCCCGCGCCTCCCGCGACCTCTGCCCTGCCGTCGCTCCCGCCACCCGTCCTGTGACCACGCCCACCCTCCCCAGCACCCGCACCTCCTGCTCCACGGGACGTCCCGGAACGCCGCCTCGGCCACGCTGCTGGCCAACATCACCCTGCTCCTGCGCTCGCCCTGGAAGAGAGGGGCGTGGCACGTCCGGGACATCACCGCCGTCCTGCGCCAGGCCAGGGCGTCCCACCAGCTGCTGATCACGGCCGAGGTCGCAGACTCCAAGAGGGGCACCGGGAGGAGCCTCCGGGAAAGCCTCATGCCGCCCGGCACGCCGTACATGCTGGTGTACGCCGACGACCGCGCCATCGACGAGCCCAACAGCGTGGCGGTGTCGCTGCAGCGCTACGGCAGCTTTCCGCTCGGGGAGGAAGGAGCTCGCCCGGCGCCGGACACGGCCTCAGCCTCAGCCTCCTCAGCGGCCTCCCCGCCGGCGGCACCCTCCTCGACCGCCTCCAGGACCCGGAGAGAGGTCCCCCCTCCCCTGTCCCTCCTGGAGCAGATCCAGACCAACGACCTGCCGGAGGTCCACTTCAACACCCTGAAGAACCACGAGCTGTGGCAGAGCACCTACTTCCCGCCCAAGGCCAAGGCGGCGGGGGGGAAGCACGGGCGGAAGCACGGCCAGCAGGAGAGCAGCAGCAGCAGCAGCGTAGGGAGCAGCGAGGGCCGGGGCAAGGTTCCTGAGGTGCTGAGCTTCGACGACAGGACCATGAAGAAGGCCAGGAGGAAGCAGTGGAGCGAGCCCAGGGTGTGCGCCCGCCGCTACCTCCGGGTGGACTTTGCGGACATTGGCTGGAGCGAGTGGGTGGTGGCGCCGAAGGCCTTCGATGCCTACTACTGCTCAGGGACCTGCGGCTTCCCCATCCCTAAGGTAAGTCAGATCGGCCCGCTTAAGGTATTTTTTCTAGCGACACGTTATGTTTTAATAATGTTGTTTTGGTTACTGGAGTGGTTGGTTACTATGAATCAACATCAAATTCTCGAAAGAGAACAGCTTAACAAACACAGTTGAGAGAAATCTACGGCGACACCAGCTACACAAAAAAGCACAAAAAGGGCAAACTAAGTTTGCCCCCCCCCCTCTCTGCAGGTGGTGCGTCCCTCCAACCACGCCACCATCCAGAGCATCGTGAGGGCGGTGGGTATCGTCCCCGGGGTCCCAGAGCCCTGCTGCGTCCCCGACAAGATGAGCCCGCTCCCCGTGCTCTTCCTGGACCCCAGCCGGAACCTGGTGCTCAAGGTGTACCCCGCCATGTCCGTGGACACCTGCACCTGCAGGTAGACCTATAGACCAACACCCAACACCCCAACCCCCCCAAGATAACCACCAACACCTAACCCCCATCCACCCGACCCAACCCCCATCCCATGGAAGGGTCAGGTGATTCGGAAGTCACAATCACATGGACCAATGGGGAGGGGATTTGGGAGTGTAAAGGCTGGTCCAACGGTTACCAGGGCGACATGACATTCTTTTCATGTGCATCATCGTGTTCTGCGTCGGAAACAGAATGATGGACAGGATTCCCAGGACATTTGTCAAACTTCTAAAAAGATGGAGAGTATGGACAGTGATTGGCTGAGACTGAATCTGAGAGAGTATTTGGAAATGAGAAGAGAGCGCACTCATTGAAAGCCTTGAAAAAAGTTGGGATTCGACTGAAAAGACTGAACAGGGCAGCAACGTTGAATCTGCATGGAAGCATATTTACTCTCTAATGAAATAATAACGATGACTTATGACGTGTAAATAGCTATGTGACTAATGCAAGTAACTGGTAGTTATATTTTGTAAATACAAGGTTCTGTTGTAGTCAAAGATGTACTTGCATGTCTATAATTGTTTGTTCAAGCATTTTACAACAGACCCTTTTATGTATTGTATATAATATGGTGATGATGATTATATATTGATACCTACTGAGTTAAATAATATTTTAGCATCGTTTTGTATCATTATTGTTGTTACTGCCACAGAGATCAATAAAGGTTGTAGAATGCTGCCACCTGCTGTGTTCTTTGAAGAAGTGCAGTTACCTGCTAATGAAGCCCCTAATAAAAAACGGATATGTCCAACTTTAAAGTCCAGAATTCTACTAAATCTGAAGGATTTACACTCTCACATCATTTGTTTTAAATTAAAACGATGTGTTATTATTTGATTGTATATGCTTGTTATGAAATTATCCAGCATAGCTGCCCGTATATATACTTTGTATTTAATTAAAATGTTATTTATGTTACTATAGATGCATACACACATCATTCATGGACACACATACACACGCAAAAAAAAACACAAACACACACTCAAACAAACACATATTTCCCCCCTTCCAAGCACCAATTGAATGAAACCGAAAAATGTAAGTATTTCAGCACATTCTTGTCTTTGTGCATTTACTTTACACATGAATACGTTCCAACAGATATTGTTCATAATCATCCATCACTGGTCAAATCCATAGAGAAGAACTTAAACACTCTCAAAAGACCAGAATGAAAGCATGTTTTATAAAGCTCAGCATGGAGGCAAATATTGGCATTGAGTAGCTGTGGGAATAACGAAACAAAAAAATGAATTTCAAGATAACTAGACAAGGGCTAATGTCCCCAAAAACACTGGCTTCTGGTGTGGGCTTACATCCCTCTAGAGTAACACTGGCTAACTTGTACTTCTGAGGACCAGTTGGGCAATCTGGGGACATGATATTATGGGGGCATCTGTCATCTATTTTGATTTGTTCTTGCTGTGTTATAGAAGGTTTTCACATGTCTGCCAGCCAGCCTTGTTTCATGCTGTCATCAAGGACACTTAGCTTTCAGAAACAATACTAACCACTACTAACACTACTACCACTACCACTACTACTAGTACTACTACTATTAGCCTACTATTGTTGCTACTAATAATATTAATAATACCCATGATGACGACAATGAATAGTATAGCTGTTATCAATAAAAAGTAGTAGGCTGGTAGTAGTAGTAGTAGTAGTCAAGTAAGTAGTAGTAATTGTAGAATTAGAAGTATTCTATTATTAGTGATTAAAATGTTTAGTGATAACTGGGACTTATTTGCAGCATTATTGTTAGTAACATAATTACCTTGCAGGATCTCTAGACAGGACTTCATGGTGCCTGTAACTGCTATGAGCATTAAACAAGCCAAGTAATTGTCCATTGTCTAAAATTACTTCCAATAAGATTTGATCTACTTACCATTGTACACTCTCACATCCTGTAACGTTCCTAGCTCTCCCATGGTTTCCCCTGGCCCCATCTGGCCATGCCATTTAGACGTTTAGACTTGGCAACGGGGCTAATACTACAGCCCTGTTTCCTGCCACAGTGTCCCGTGTTTCAACTCCTGTCAACTCTTCACTATGTCCAAAAAGGCAATTAGTGTGAATGAAAGTCTGCAAAACTAATATTACTAATAGTTTGGTCATGGGAGACTGAGAGGGACTTTCAGGGAGTTTTAAATATTTTACTCAATCTTGGTGTCCTTTGAGCATTTCTTTGAAGGCTAATTACAATCTGATACATTGAATTGATTAGGTTTACAATAACCCGGTTATATTCTTTGATACAGATAATGCAATAGTATTTAGAATTGAATACAGATCTATCGATTTAAATCTCTCAAATGTATGAATAATAAACCTGTAATGTATTTAGAGGTTGAATCAATCTAATAACACCTATTTGTTTAGAAAAAAACAAGTTAATGTCTGGTACATCTAACAACACTCAACATCTTTTCCAAAAAACAGCCAGGTAGGTTTTGACAAATGGCATGTCGATGAAACATTGAGAGGATAGTTCCATTTATTATACTACTACGGTAGTAAGGTAATTTTGCAGACTGGACGACCATGGGTTCAAGATGGAACACCTAGACTCAGCAACTCCTGGTCAATACCAGATTTTGTTTCCATGAATAAAACAAACGCTTTATGAGGTACAAGGACAGTTTTGGAAACCATACACTTTATACAGCTATTTAATAGTCATATATCTTCCACGTTTAATGTAAATAGATCTAATACAATCGATAGTAATTTAGCAGAGGTTTTTATCCATCCCCATCTAAATTATTAATTAACAATGGGGCGCCTGAATTCATTCAATTGATAGGTAAAATACGTCATGGCAGGTAAAATACATCATACAACAAATTGCTTCTCCGCAATATCGAAAGGTTCAACAGTGGCGTCCCTTTAGCCAGCAAAAGCGCACAATGTGTCGCAGCATTACATGAAGGATGGAAACAGATTTAAACTTAAGGTGGCAGTCAAGGAAACAATGACCCACAAGAACTATGCTGCGGTATGTCTAGGAATGTAATGCGTCTCCTATATTTCCCTGAGCAGCTGTGGACAGTGTCCTGATGGCCTCAAAGTTTCACCTCTGAGCTGGGAAAGTCCATTTGATGGAGATGTCTGTTTGCCAGTAATCACACGGGTCGCAGCTAGCTCCTCATTATCCATGTCAAGTGTTTACAGTGTGCTCATTAACAGCAGGCCCTCAATTGATAACAGCCCCTAAAAGAAGGCATCAATGGTGTGAGATAAGCCCTGCCTGCATACTATTTTCGTTGACACGAGGTTCCCCCCCTGTTTACTCTTGGAGCCTGGGAGCAGACCTCCAGGACTGTGGTCCTCGCGCTGAGAATCTCCATTTCCTTCAGTTCATTCTCAAAGGCTGTTTTTAAGCCCATTGAGTGCCTGCTCGGAGAGCAAACCCCCACGACGTCCAGGAGACAATCCCAAATCCCAAATTCAGAATGCAGTGTACCAGAACGTTCCTGTTCAAGGTGTGCTTCAGCCTGGTGGCCTCTTTGGGTTCCTGTAGCTGTAAGCCTCTGAGCAACGACATCTTTCTGGAGGACCCCGAAGGACATTACTCGGAACAGGACCTCCTTGAGGAGGAAGACACTGAGTCGAGGCTGGAGAACCTCTTAGGAACCATGAAGGAGGGCTTTCTGAGGAAGCTGAACATGTCCGATGTGCCACTGACAGGTGACAGGATCTACCCTCCCCAGTTTATGATGGAGCTCTACAACAAGTATGCCTCCAACAGCACCGCCATCCCTCAGTCCGATGTGATTCGGAGTTTCACCGTTCAAGGTTTGTCTGAGGAAGACTTTGAATTGGGTATATAAGGGTGGAGCTTGTGATGTTATAGTCAAAAGCTATATTACAAATTACAAATGAAGGTTAACGGTGGATCCTTAAAATGGATGGATGGGGTGGTTGATCTTTAGATTAGGGTAAGGGTTAGGGTTATCTTAGGGTTACCCTAGCTGCTCTTTACAATGGGTGGGCCCGGTACAATCAATTCACCACTCAAACATGATGACTGCCCTCCTGGTAAAACATGAAGTAGAATATATATTTAGCTAACCCTAGCAGTTTACCCCGAGTTGCGTGATCTTAAGAAACATCACAGGTCACAGCCTATTCTCCTCTCACCTTCTCTTACAAACCCCCTTCAACAGATATCCCCTTCTCAGCAACAAATGGCACCAAGACAGCATGGAGGCTTCAGTTCAACGTCAGTGTGCCCCACCACGAGAAGGTCACGGCCGCCGAACTCAGGCTGTTCCTCCTGCCGGATGTCCGGTCAAGGGTCAACTCTCCCAGGGTGAAGGCCATGATCAAAGTTTACGAGGTGAATTACAACGATGAGGACGAACCATCGTCACAGCTTTTGACGGGAAAGGTTGTCAATGGCCGACACGGGTCCTGGGAGAAGTTTGACGTGACCAGAGCCGTTCAGAGGTGGATCAAATCGGGCCGTGGAGAGAGTGAGTTTGAGGTGATGGTGGATAACAGGGACTGCTTCTCATATGAAGGAGGCTTTGGGAAAGCGTGCTGCTGGGACGTCAGCGTCTCCATTGGAGATAACACCTCGGCAGCGTTGATCGTGTTCTCTGACGACCTGGAGAGCAGGAAGAGAGAGGCGAAGAAGGAACTGAAAGAGATGATGCTCCACGAAGAGGAAACCACGTTGAACCCTGAAACGGATTGGCAACTGCTGCCGAACGAGATCCCGGAGTCCGCACCTTCGCATCCGCGGCGGACGAGAAGGAAGGCGGAGCGCGAGTACTGCCGAAAGACCTCGCTGAAGGTCACCTTCAAGGACATCGGCTGGGACAGCTGGATCGTGGCGCCGCCTGAATACGACGCTTTTGAGTGTCGTGGCCAATGCTTCTTTCCTCTGACGGACGAGATGACGCCTTCCAAACACGCTCTCATCCAGACACTCATCAACATCCGGAACCCCAAGAAGGCCAACATGGCGTGCTGTGTGCCAATCAAACTGGACCCCATCACGGTCATGTACCATGAGAACGGGCGCCTCACCATCAGACACTTGTACGAGGAGATGAAGGTGGCAGAGTGCGGCTGCAGGTAGTGGGAGGTTGTTTGTGTTGGACCGGGGGAAAAGCTGATATTTGGGCCGAATAGGCTCAACTCCTAGCCAAAAGATTCTGGTTTCAAACCCCCTGTATCTGCAGTCTACCTGTAGGCATCTGAACGCAAGATGCCCCAACCCCTACAGGCTCCTTCTAACAAAATGTGTCTGCTCTATGACTTAATAGTAGTACATGGTATACAGCTCAACTGCCATGCATTTTTTGTTTATTACAAAAGTCCAAAAAATGTCCAATGGCCAAAGTACATAGCCCCTTGGATACATGTCTGCTAAATTGGGAAATAATAATACTTTATGGAAAGGAATCTTGTTTGGCCCTGTGACGTACAGCATGAAATACATTTAATGTAAGCATGTTACATTTCAGATAAAAGATTGTTAAAGACGTTACAATCAAAATGTCTGTTTTACATTTAGTCCCTTTAATTCCCTCTAAAGACCAAACATAATTCTATTGTCAAATATGATCTTATTTTTCCCTTCTTCGTGAGTAATATGTAAATAGGATTTGTATACAAAAAAGGTCAAAAACATAGAGACATTCTATAGGTGTATTATTTGTGAGTAAGGAATAAAGTTGTATATTTAATTTAGTCACTGTCAATCAATTTAAATTAATTGATCCATGATGCATTGATTGTTTCTGCATGTTAATGACTCTTTTTTATTATTAATAATAATAATAATAATAATATTATTATATATCATTATGAACTGTTAATATGCTATTGTGTAAATTTGTACATTCTATTATAAATGATTTTTTTTAAGAATGATTAATTATGAGATCAACCAATAAACCATTATGATAAAAGGGATAAACAAGTAATTGGAATACTGTTCGGATGCACTCAACTTCATCATATCAATATATAAATTCTGCGTGCATGCGTGCGTGTGTGTGCATGCGTGCATGCTTGTGACTGGGTCTGTGTAAATACGTAAATAAATGTATGTAGAAATGAATCGTATTACAAGAAAAATAAACTAAATCCCATAATACACTTTTCTGTGTTTTCATCCATCAAAATGTCATGCAGTGAGGCGGACAGTGATGGCTGTATACACAGCATTGTAAACACTAGAGTCAGTGACTTCAGCACATCCTTATCATCATTAGACCTCTGTGACAACAGCAAATAATAATGGGATGAGTGGACATACTTGCACTTCCTTCTTGGAAAAACTAAATTAGGGTACATGTCTATACATAGCGGCAGAGGTCACTGAATTCACATCTTTGACGTTTTTGCAGTTTTCCAATATCTTAAGGGACCAAGAATGAACATTCAGTTTGACAGATGTCGAGATATGGTTAACATTTTTATAACACCAACCTTTTCCCCCATTAATTTAGGGCCAACACTTAAACCCTGTTTTCCCTTGTGACGCATTCAGGTGTTTCTAAAAAAGGATATCTGGTTTTTACCAGACCGGATTGGGTTATGTAATCCACAAGAGATTTATAGAAATTAAAGTAAAAATATAAATACAGGCACTATCTAAATACAGAAAAAAAGCATCTAATGGCATAAGAAGAAGAAATATTACATTTTATACTTGGAAGAACTCCATGGATTCTGTGTTTTAATATCGATGACAGGTTTAGGATCAAAATCTGTGTGCAGGAATTTGCAAAAAACAAAAATGTTATGAATTATCCGATTTTTCCTTTATTATATCTACAAAAATATGATTGAAAGATGAAGTTTATATTACAAAGAGCTTGCAAATGGTGCTTAAAACCGACCGCATAATATACCTTTCCAACCTTTCTGAGTTATACTCTAGAGTATATTGTACAAAAATGTACTTTGTTAGCTAGGAAGTTTATTAAAACTGATTTGAAATAAAACAGACAAATAAGCTAACAAAAGAGAAACAAAATCTAAAATAAGTTCACAATTTAATGTTTTATTAATTGTACTTTGGTTTTAATGTTATCATTAATGATGTGTACATGTTTTACCCTGGTTTTCTTCCTTAGATCAACCCCGCCTCTTAGGTCAGTATCCCAAAAAATACCTTGATCCTTCATCTATTTAACGACGGCATTTTAATCAGTGGGATTTGTGGATTAACCCAGACTTGACCCAGTAAAACCCAACCGGTGTCTCTACCGGCTAAACAATGTGCTCAGGTCAACACTTCAGGTTAGCACACTGCCATGGGGACCACTGGGATCGTTTATGTATTGTTATACATCTACAAGAGAACATAATGTTGCCAGCCCCCTCCTCCGTATGACCTATATACAGATTATAGAACAAGCAAACAGACTACCACTGTGTGTGACAACATGAAGGCACCAGTACAGAAAATAAACCTTTCCAATATTGGACCGCTAGACCGATGCGTCACACAATGTGATTAAAGGTTTATTGAGTGAAGACAAAAGCCGCTTATCCTGATGTTGTTGTCCAAAAAAAACTGGTGCTGTTGAAAATTCCTCTTCAACAAATAAGCTGCCGCCCCCGTTTTTCACCGGCAAATAAACCAAATGGGCTGCATGGAACAGAAGACTTTACCAAGGGGGGGAAAAAGGTCGCTTTCTACCAACGACTGTGAAGGTAATGGCGGGCGTACACTCGGCGCTGCTTCCTCTTGCGATGCTACTCTGTTTTCCTCTTTCCTCAAGAGCAGCGCCTTTCCAGGCCACCCTGGTCCAGGACATGGCGCAGATCCTGCTGGAGAACTACTGCTTCCCGGAGAACTTGGTGGGGATGCAGGAGGCCATCCAACAGGCCATCCACAGTGGAGAAATCCTTCAGATCCAAGACAGGAAGACTCTGGCGGCCGTCCTGTCGGCGGGGGTCCAGGGGGCGCTGAACGATCCCAGGCTGGCGGTGACCTACGAGCCCAACTACGTCCCGGTGTCGCCGCCGCTGCTGCCCTCCCTGCCCGCCGAGCAGCTCGTCCGGCTGGTGAGGAACTCGGTGAAGCTGGACTTCCTGGAGAACAACGTGGCCTACCTGCGGATGGACCGGATCATCGGGGCGGGGACGGCGGCCAAGCTCGGCCCCCTGCTCAGGGACAACATCTGGAACAAGGTGGCCCACACGTCCGCCATGATCTTTGACCTCCGCTACAGCACCGCCGGGGAGCTCTCTGGCGTTCCCTTCATCGTGTCCTTCTTCTCGGACCCGGGGCCGCTGATTCACATCGACACCGTGTATGACCGGCCCTCAAACAGCACGGAGGAGCTGTGGACCACGCCTTCCATCATGGCAGAGCGGTACGGTACGAAGAAGGACTTGATCATCTTGACGAGCAAGCGTACGATGGGAGCCGCAGAGGCGGTGGTCTATACACTTAAGCATCTGAAGAGGGCTATTGTAATGGGAGAAAGGTCTGCCGGGGGTTCGGTGAAGGTCCAGAAGATCAAAATGGCAGACTCTGGATTTTACATAACGGTACCGGTGGCAAGGTCTGTCAGCCCAATCACAGGCCAGAGCTGGGAGGTGAGCGGTGTTGCGCCGTCAGTTAACATCATCGCGAAGGACGCAGTCGTAAATGCCAAGTCACTATTGGCAGTTAGGAGTGCCATTCCCAAGGCTGTTCAGAGCATCTCCAATATCATTGAGAGGCACTATGCATTTATGGATCGTGTCCCAGCACTCCTTTACCATCTGCAGGCAGCAGACTTCTTTTTGGTAACATCTGAGGAGGATCTTGCCACTAAACTCAACCAAGAGAGCCAGGCCATCTCCGAAGACCCTCGACTGATGATCAGACTTGAGGAGGACCAGTTTGTTTTTTCCGACAATAGGGACTCTGAGGATGAAATGGTTCCTGATGATTCTGCGTTGTTAGGAACACTGGCTGATGCACCATTCAAAGTGGAAATCCTAGCAGACAATACTGGTTATCTCCGCATTGATTCTTTTGATGACTCCTTTCTGGAGCCTGAATTAGTGGAACGTATGGAGAAAGGGGTATGGGAACCTCTCAAAGACACTGACAATCTGATCATTGATTTGCGCTACAACACTGGTGGGTCCTCTGCCTCATTGTCCTACATTCTGTCCTATCTCCAGGATGTGTTACAGAAACGCCACTTCTTCACGATATTTGACCGGGTTCAAAACAGAACGATCCAATATGACACTCAGCGTTGGATTACAGGGCAACACTACGGTTCCATGCGAGGGGTTTACGTGATGACCAGCTATTACACAGCAAGTGTCGGGGAAGAGTTTGCTTACCTCATGCAGTCTCTGCATCGCGGCACGGTCATCGGAGAGATCACATCGGGAACCCTAACGCACTCGAAAACATTTCAAGTTGAGGACACTGGTATAGAGATCACTGTCCCCTTCATTAACTTCATAGACAACAACGGGGAGTTCTGGTTGGGAGGGGGCGTGGTCCCAGATGCGATTGTGCTGGCCGAGGACGCTGTGGGTCACACCCACGAGATCATTGAATTCCACCGTGGGCTACAGCAGCTCATCCACCAAATGGGAAAACTGTTGGAAACGCACTACGCCATCCACGAGGTCGCCTTGAAGGTCAGCAAGGTGCTCCGCGCCAAATGGGCCGAAGGAATGTACCGCTCCGTGGTCGATTTAGAATCCCTGGCGTCCATGCTGACCTCTGACCTGCAGGAGACCTCGGGGGACCACCGGATCCACATCCTCTACTGCGACGTGGAGCCAGAGTCCATGCGTGAGGTGCCCATGATCCCCACGGCGGAGGAGGTGGGCTACATCATTAACGCTCTCTTTAAGATAGAAGTATTGCCGGGAAACGTCGGTTACTTGCGGTTCGACATGATGATCGACATGGAGGTTGTGAAGGCCATCGGACCGCAGCTGATCAAATCGGTGTGGGACAAGATCGTCAATACTGACACGCTGATCGTGGACATGAGGTACAACACAGGGGGGTACTCCACGGCCATACCCCTCCTCTGCAGCTACTTCTTTGACGTCGAACCCCTACGGCACCTGTATACCGTCTTCGACCACTCCACATCCACCGTGACTGAGGTCACAACCTTGCCTAGCACCCTAGGTCCAAGGTATGGATCGCTCAAAGACCTCTACATCCTCACGAGTCACATGACAGGGTCGGCGGCCGAGGCCTTCACGCGCACCATGATGGAACTGAAGCGTGCCGTTGTGATCGGAGAGCCCACGGTGGGCGGGTCGCTGTCCAGCGGGACCTATCAGATCCCGGGTAGTGTGCTGTACGCTTCCATCCCCAACCAGGTGGTGTTGAGCGCGGTGACTGGGAAGGTGTGGTCCCTGTCAGGGGTGGAGCCTGACGTAATCGCCCAGGCAATGGACGCTCTGAATGTGGCTCAGAGAATCATCGCGGCGAGACTGATGAACAGAGAGACAGGGAAATAGTTTCTGGCATATTCCTTGTTCTTTTGGAGCTGTGAAAATGACTTAATTACGACTCATCTTTTCTTACTTGATTATATAGGGGGATTTCCCATAAATGTATCTGAAAGAATTAGGAGAGAGTGGCCATGGATGGCATCAAATTTGGGATTTCAAAATAAGTCAAGAATTAGGTAATAAACTGAGAAACAACTATTGCCAAATGCTCCTTAGTCGTATTATTAATGGCACAATGGAACGTGTATCAAAGTACTAAGAATGCATCAAATGTAATAAGGCTTTGACAATCCGATTTTTGTGGAATGATTTGTATTCAATCCTGATGTTATTCAATTACATCACATTGCATCAAGTTGCTTGAGCTCCATTTTGTAATGCTGCATGTTCCTTTACGTCTCATCATTGTTATTATTAGGATTCATTATTTAAAATATAGCATGTCATTTACCAGACATGCAATTTACATTTATTTTGCGATAGTTTATGTGCAAATGTGTGCGTGTCTTTCAGTCAGTCTGTTAGTGTGTGTATGTGTGTCAGTGAGAGAGAGAGAGAGAGAGAGAGAGAGAGAGAGAGAGAGAGAGAGAGAGAGAGAGAGAGAGAGAGAGAGAGAGAGAGAGAGAGAGAGAGAGAGAGAGAATTAGTGTTATTGTGTCTAATGTATCCTGTTGAATCTATTAAAAATATATATATATTTCACTTGCAATAACTATTTAAGCATAGCATAAGCATTTGCTTATAACTATCATCAACTAATAATCAAGCTACTAACCCTTATAATCATTTTTATGTTTCATATATTCTATCTATCCTTTACTTTGAACTGCATATTTTTCCAATGTATATTACTGGGATGTTATGTCATTTCTAAGACTCGCCAGTAGAGGTCGCCACTCACACATATGTCTACTGCTTGCCTGAACGCAAACTAATTTTTATCCCAAAAGAGGCACCCTTCCAGTTGGCATTAAAGGAGGATACAACAATAATCTGTGTATTTTGTTTTAATTTAAACAAATGATGATACCACAGGCCACATTAAATAATAATGGTATTGTGATTAATCAAATCAACCAACTTATATTAACCAACCTACAATTACCAACTGTGTATTTAGAAGTTCAACCCAAGTGCTCCAGTGACAGATACAGCAGTGTTTGTTTCGGAAAAAAGCTAAGTCATTACACAAGACTTAACATACCGTTAAGACTGATCTGTAGTGGGAGAAAATATGGGTGACCTTCTACTCTACTGAAAAAGTTTGTTTACTTACCAATCAACTTATTTTGTCAGTTATTCAGTAAGTCTGTTAATCGGTTATTCACCTAGTTCATCAGTTAGACAGTTATTATTTTGTTAGTTACACAAGCAAACGGTTGAAATATGTGACTGGTACAGAACTAAATGTAATTCTTAATCTCTTACATTAGGTTATACAAAAAATCCCAAATTATTTTGAAAATTAAAAGTTCACGGCCTAGTTAAACCTTCACAAGCCATGATACCTGATAGACATTTCAGTGTCAGTTTACATTGTGGAAAATATGACGGCACAGGGAACAGTGGATGTTGTGTATGTTTAAGACATATTGGGTAACCCTACTTGGCTGGCCTGTAATTGTCTTACAAAAGTAGGATAATGCGATTAAGGGTTTATTGCGTGTGGAGGGTAATCTTCTTAACGGAGTGTTAAGAGAAACCTTTCGGCCCAATCAGTGTCATTTTAACGACAACCTCTCGAGGGGGAAAGCTTCAGTGGACAATTATCCTTACACTATTGCTCTGCTCCGTCTAGCCGATCCGGAACGATGGCAAAGATCCTTTTCTTGGTAGCATCTCTGCTCATTTTCAGCAACATCTTCGTCGCCTATTCTGCATTTCCTCCCAGCCTTATTGTAGACATTGCTAAGATCCTCCTGGACAACTACTGCTCTCCAGAGAAGATGGTGGGCATGCAACAAGCCATCGATGCAGCCAGCACAAACACCGAAATCTTAAGCATCCCGGATCCAGAAACCATGGCGAACGTGCTCACCGCAGGGGTTCAGAGCACCATCAATGACCCACGTCTTAAGATCACCCATGAGCCAGAGTATTCACCAGTTGTTGCCCCACAGATGCCCCCGCTGCCCCCCGAGCAGCTCATCGCCGTCCTCCAGAGCTCCATCAAACTCGACATCCTGGACGGCAATATCGGCTACCTCCGGATCGATCACATCCTCGCGGAGGACGTGGCGGAGAAGATCGGCGCTTTGCTCCTTGAACTGGTCTGGAATAAAATCCTGCCCACCACCGCGCTGATCTTCGACATGCGCCACACCAGCAGTGGAGATATAACAGGGATCCCCTACATCGTGTCTTACTTCACCGACGCTGAGCCCCTGATCCACATCGACAGCGTGTATGACCGCCCCTCCAACACCACCAAGGAGCTATGGTCCATGTCCACGCTGCTTGGGGAGAGGTACGGCAGCGACAAGCCCATCGTCATTCTCACCAGCAGGAACACCAACGGGATCGCCGAAGACGTCGCCTACTGCCTGCAACACCTCAAGAGGGCCACTGTCGTCGGCGAGAAGACCGCCGGGGGCTCGGTCAAAATCGACAAGATCAGGGTGGCCGACACAGACTTTTACATCACCGTGCCGACCGCAAAGTCTGTCAACCCCATCACGGGCGCCACGTGGGAGGTCAAAGGCGTCACCCCCGATGTTGAGGTGAACGCCGAAGACGCCCTGGCAACCGCCATCAAGATCCTCAACATCAGGGCCCAAGTGCCCGCCATTATTGAAGGCGCCGCCAACTTGATCACAGAGAAGTATGCCTTTGAGGCCGCAGGAGACGAGGTGGCAGAGAAGCTGAAAGTGCTGCTTGCCACCGGGGCGTACAACAGGGTCAACTCCAAGGCGGAGCTGGAGACCAAGCTCTCGGCAGATCTCAAGAGCCTGTCTGGGGACAAGGGCCTAAAGACAACGAGCAACATCCCCGCCCTTCCACCAATGGTAAGAGCAGTGCTGCCATTGGAATAGGTCTAATGTTTATGTTGATTGGATCGAACATGTTGTAATTTGATCATAATAAACGGAAAGATTTTGTTTACAGCCCTTATTATTTTTTAGCTGAGGAATGAACTGTATATTCAAATGTTTTGTGGAATAAAAAGTTTATACATATATATATTTTTCTTTTTTAAAGAAAAGAAAAGCGACCACATACTGTCCATTGACATGTTTTAATTACCTTCAAAACGACCTGATATGTGTTTATTCATCAGAACTATACCCCGGAGATGTTCATTGAGCTGATCAAGGTGTCTTTCCATACTGACGTGTTTGAGAACAACATTGGCTATCTGCGCTTCGACATGTTCGGAGACTTTGAGGAGGTCAAGGCCATTGCCCAGATCATCGTCGAGCATGTCTGGAACAAAGTTGTCAACACTGACGCCATGATCATTGACCTCAGGTAAATTAGATAAGCCTGCTCACAGCCAAAGCCAATTAGAGTCAGCTAACGTTCCCCTGAATCAGGAATCCACTAGCAATGAAAGATATCTACTTGTGTTCATCAACATGTCTCATATCAGTGGTTGCACAGGTTAAATTGGTTAAATTCCTACATTTGAGACATCAATGGAGATTTCACTGGAGCCATGTTCCAACTTACATTTTACTTTGAGCCAAATCTCCAGATCCAATCATCTTTCTGATTTTCATCTGTTCATCTATTTCATCTGTCTCAACTTCGACAACGAGGCTCTTAAATCCCCTTCATCTTTCCCTCTGGTTTTTTAATCAATGCACCCTGACTAACACATGCACTATGATTGTGATTGCAGGAACAATGTTGGTGGCCCCACTACGGCCATATCTGGCTTCTGCTCTTACTTCTTTGACGCAGACACGAAGATCCTGCTTGACAAGCTGCATGACCGACCTTCTGGAACCACCAAGGAGCTGTGGACCCTTCCCGAGCTTACTGGTAAGAAGAAGAAATAATAACGTATTGGTCTTAGATTATTCAGCTTCATGATTTCGACATATTTGATGGCATGTTTTGTCCTGTGTTCAAAAAAAGTTATTAGAGAGTTATTACCTCCACATAGTACATTGAAAAGGTTCGAAGAAATAAGAGATTGGCATATACCTTCCTGTGATAATGGGATCTGTATTCAAAAGCAAAATAAATATCATGGCTAGTCGGCTAGATGGCAAATAGGGACGATTAGATCATAATGATTCACCTTTTGTTTTGATGTTTCCTTAATCAAAGAGCATTTCCAGTAGTATTGGGGAACTAGCACTTTGACCATTGACATATTTTATTTATTTATTCCTCGTATCCTTCTCTTCCCCCAAAACGTTATATTTCCTTCCTCCCTTTCTTGTGTCCTCTCCTAACCACTTCATCCCTTCCTTTCCTCCCTTCCATTCTTTATTAAACTCTTCCTCCCTTGCATCCTCCCTTTCCTTCCGCTCTTCCTCTTCGTCATTCCTTCCTCTCTTTCCTTTGTCTCCAAACCTCCATCCCTGTGCCCTCCCTGTGCCCTTCCATTCTTTATTCAACTCTTCCCCCCTTGCATCCTCCCTTTCCTTCCTCTTCTCCCCTCACCTCCTTCCTCCCTCAGGCACAAGGTACGGCACCAAGAAGAGCCTGATCATCCTGACCAGCGGCGCCACCGCCGGTGCGGCCGAGGAGTTCGTCTACATCATGAAGAGACGCGGCCGTGCCATGATCGTGGGCGAGCCCACCTCCGGCTCCTCCCACCCGGCGGAGACCTTCCGCGTGGGGGACAGCGACGTCTTCCTCGCCGTCCCCACCGTCCACTCGGACAACACCGCCGGGCCGGCCTGGGAGGGCACCGGAGTCACCCCCCACATCCCCGTGGCGGCCGAGGCTGCGCTGGGTACGGCCAAGGCCATCTTCAACAAGCACTTTGGAGGCCAGAAGTGAGTCCCCGTGCGATGAGAGTTTGCAGAGGGTTGGGGGGATCCTGGGGATGTTCTTCGTAAAAGATATGTGAAGACTGACAAATACTACAAGGCCAAGTCACACGGCATCCACACTCCCTATCTCTCAAGTCCTCTGCATTTCTGTTTTTGGAGCATTGTTCGCGATTGTATTTGGTGAAAGGAGGAAATTTAGATATGTTTTAAAATAATTTTCGTTTGTGAAAGGAGGTTGTGTAGAAGAGTTATTTATGTTGCACAGTAGGTCTACTTGTGGCTGACTGGAGTACAGATTCTTTAGAGGATTGGGAGCTGTGATCTAATTAGCTACAAAAAGAACAACATGAACTGTAGGAACAAAGACTGCACACACAAGCAAAACACAGATTTGGATCATATGAAGTGTTAATCGCACAGCTCACATACAGCTTCTGTGCAGCAAGGTTAATGCTTCTTTCTGATTTTCAAAATAAAAATGTATCTTTGTAATGAGAACATTTTTACATTTGGTCCTTTTTAACTGGAGAAATGTATGGTGGATGATAATAAAATAAAATCCATACAAATGGTTGTGCTTGTCGTATTTACTCTTTAGTTTTCCTTTTTAGTGATGGATCAAGAGAAAACATTAAATTTAGATGAGGCTTAGACAATTATGTTAAATCTAACAACATGTTACACACACACACGCGCACGCACGCACGTACGCACACACGCACACAAACACAGACACACACACACACACACAAACAGATTTGAAGAAGGTATGTGGTACATTAAGAATCCTGCCAGCACTGTTTATGTATGTCATATACCCTATGCTCCAACGGAGATTAATGCTTTTTATTATAACTTGTTTCACGATTATGCCTTCCCTCTTTTTTTACCAAAACCCTACTAGAGGAAATAAGTGAGAGACCACCCCCACACACACACACACACACACACACACACACACACACACACACACACACACACTCTCTCTCTCTTCTCTGAGTCTCTCCCTCCCCCTATTTCTCTTACCCGGTCTCGCTCTCGCTCTCCTCCTTAAGATGAAACATGAAACCTGGTCCAATTCAGCCAAGTTTGTCCTCTACTAGCTCATAGTTCGTCCAGCGCCAACACAGCTCCGCATGACCCATTTCCATTCGCCTGTTATTGATAGAAAAAAACTTTGTTAATCATCCTCCTTTACCCTTCTATCACTGGATTGGTTTTTGTCAACATTTTTCTCCAGAATTTTAAAATCGGTACCCGCGTGGATTGTAGTTAGGTCATATCGTGAGGTTTATTTTTTTCCAGGAAACTTTGTTGCCATCTCATTTCACCATTAGGTGTTGCACAAAACTAATTGAGTCATGTTTGACTTATTCAAATGACCGATTCACATAAAAGTCCATTACCTGCGTTCTCCTGGAGCCACTCGTCGACCTTACATTGCCTATGCAATGTACATTTTAAACTACCTTTGTAATGTGACAAGGCGTTGACCTATATCTCAATGAAAGTTCTTTTTCCAAGGATTAGACGTCTTATTCTTTAAATGAAAAAACATGACACGTGTTTCGAAAAGCATGTCGATTGTGCTCGTCTTTATGGGATTATTCCTGCTCTTCTCGCCATCTGCACGAGCTGAGCCCGAGACCCTTGACGAAGAGGAGGAAGAGAGCTCGTGCCAGGGGGCCTTTGACCTCTATTTCGTGCTTGATAAGTAAGTAGTCCGATTTTCGTCATCGATTAAAAATAGAGAGTGTTAAATGTTAATATTCATAGTTTCTTATTTCAAATATTATAGAAGTCAGACTTGCCCCAGTTCTTATTTTATCATGATTTAGAAAAATCCGTTTGGGAGTTAGATTGCCCATCATTACATCTTTGCCTGCTCAGTATCGGACGCTGTACGCGTGTGCGGATGACGCTCTGATGGAAACACATGCTGCACAAAATGTGCATACTGAAATTATCATTTTAACATGCCCGTGTTGTTGTTGTTGTTGTTGTTGTTGTTGTTGTTGTTCAACCGTTTACCTACGCAAGTATGCAAGGCTAAATGAAACCCACTTACTCGCCTTGATACAATTTAAGCAATTCAGCAATTGCAGGACGTTTAGTTTTTTTTATCTTCCCCCAAAGCCTCTTTCTTTTCCTTAGGGACTAATGTTCTTCCTCAGCAACCGATTCATTCATTTCATTTTGTCCGCCCACAGCGGAAAATGTTGTGGTTGTGGTGGCGTGTGCAACGCCGGACCTAAGCAGAAACCAGCTCAACCCATGAGCAAAAAATAAAATAGTTTAGAAGAGGATTCGCCGCTCAGCAGAACCGTACACCCAAAGTCACTATATGCCTTATATAGTATATCATACCTTTAGCAGCGCTAACAACAAGTTGGCCTATGGCCTATCTGGACTATTAGCACGAGAAAAGGTTTTCAGGGTTCAAATAATAACTTATCCTACTTGGTTATTGTGAGATTTGAACCCAGACACATGCACACTGAGAAGGATTCAAAATTCTTCTTTGTCTCTTTTCCTCTTGGGGCATAAAGCATATCATGCTCCCCAGATGTTGGAAGAATCATGGGTTGTTTTCATCCATGAGAACCAACACATGTTACTAAAGAAGAACAGGTTTTATTGGTCAATCTCTATTGTTAGGCTGGCAGAGAATCAGGAAGTTCAGTTTTTGCTGACTAGCAATCCAGAAAAATGGGTAATTAAAGACCCCTTGCTTTCCACACAAACACACACACACACACACATACACACACATGTGGCACTACAACACTAGTAGACCCTTTTTCTATATTACCTTTGACAATGTGGGTCATTGCCAATAACACAGTAGAGTGTATATAGTAGTGGCTTGGGTGCTGCAGTCAGAAGGTTATGGACTCCACCATCGCTAATGTTTCATAGCATACCTGTAGGCACCGTGTCCCTTTGTCTCCTGGCGCACTAATGGCACTGATACAACTCATGGCATTGCATCATCACAGCCAGGGTTAGAGGTTTTGAATCCCACTGCTTAGAATGTTTATATATGCATCATGGTATACAGTACCCATGCTCTGGACAATGGCTCATGTTATTTCAGGATGTATTAGTCAGAAGAGTTTATGTTACTGTATGGCATAAAATCATAACCTCTGTCGGGTTAAGCCCTCCCAGCCAGAGGGTCACTGGGCTGAGGGAACATGTAGCAGTCTGAGTAATTGGGTGTTGTAACCGAGTGTTACATTAGGGCATCAAGAGGAACACTGCAAGGCCCGGCCTCATTATTATGGCCAGTGGCGAGGAGGTTGGTGAAGTTGGCTCTAATGAGGGTTTGATCCGATAGACTCTGGTGGCTCGTAAAGAAACCCAGAGACGCCATTTATACTGTGTATGCTCCGGAGAACCACGGGCCACACTGGGGGGAGGGAGCTTTGAATGATGTCATGAGAGTCATGTGGAACTCACTGAGTGTAGCCAGGTTAGAGATGTGTTTTCTTTTCATATTTGGAAGTTGTACAATTTTAAAGCTTTCCAAACCTACTCCTCTTTTAACTTTGGCAAACCAACTTTTAAAGTTAGTTTGCAAACACAGTGTGATCTTCTCTTTTTGTGTCCAGGGCAATGAATCCTGTTTACCTTTGGTAATGTTGTTGTTTTTTCTGTTGGGTTTAGCATAAACATCTTGATATAGTTGGATGATACTAAATGTTTTGGGACATTATCTACTCCAACCATTCAAACAAAGCAATTACATCAGAATATCAGTGGCTTGCTATGGTTCCAAGAATGCCAATTTTACAACTAATATGTACTTTGCCTTTATACTAAAAGGTAGAGAATAGAGTTGAGGGACTTAGGCAGTCACAGAATATTATTTTTACGCCTGGACCGCAGCCGTATAGCCGTATAGCGGTATATTGAGTCTTATGTCTCGATGTCTCTTCCCTCTACTCCTTTTACAGTAAATCATCTCTCATCTAGTCAGTTGCTGATGCAGCAAGACGAGTCATACCAACCGATGATGGCTACATTACCAAAGCTTAGCAGCCACAGACGTAATTTCCAGCATTTGGGTATTGGCTCACACCATTCCCCTTTAGTTGTAAAATTGTCATTCATGGACACGTAGCAAGCCACTGATTATCAGGGCCAGAGGCCAGTGTTGATGTAAAGCCATCCAGTTTTCAATCAAACCCCTGCCCTTGATGATTCAGGAGTACTGCGGAGCCTCCCACTGTTTATTATGGAGTGGTCACCAGCCAAAGACATGGTTTTAGGTGTAGCTATTCCCAAAGCTTGCATATCTACAAGACACATCTGTCATTTCCTGGGGTCAACGAATTATAGAGAAATTGCCCTGCTGCTGTAATGCAATGTGATATTAACTGTAATTCTGAAATTGAAAGAATGAACATTAAGTCAGTTGCTCCCTGATTTGAGTCAATTTTCACACCAATTGAGGTTTGTAAAGTTCACTCAAGATTATATTTCATGGCAATAATAATGATAATGTGCAGAGAGAGCGAGAGAATCTGACAATGTTTTTCTTCCTCTCTCTCTTCCCCTTATTGGCTCTCCTTAGCAGTTCCCATTACCTCACTCCGTCCTTATTTATTATATTAACCAGCCCAGGATTCCACTCTGCGAGTTTATACATTTACTCCTAAAACGCTATTTTCAATAATCACCTTTGCCTTCTTATTCGACACCATTGCCCAATTGCACCATCCCTTGCCTCTCTTTCTTAATGACTATGTTAAAAGTAATGGTCAAATAGGTTTTTCTTGGTTTGTGATCAAGTCATCTGGTGGCACCCTAGGAGCATTACATCATGGTGCTGATGTCCAGGCAAACCCATGCCAGGGCTGCAGCTGTACATCATAAACAATTTAAACACGCCAGGAGCCCTCCTAACTTTGGAATGCTCTTTTCCGCATGGTTCTTAACTTTCTCATACACGCTATGAGGGTATACACATCACCCCCACACATATTGGTCCATCTCTAGAGGGAACAAAGGTTTCTCGTTGGCTGTGATTCTTGGCAGATGGAAAAGGGGAGCCATGGTTTAATGTCCAAAATGTTGGGTCTCCCCAGGGGCACTGGGGAACCGACCACAACAAACAGTTATGGTTTCTAAGAAGCCCTTTGAACTAGCTGGCAGAACTGAAAAACGTTTGGCCTTATTAGCATGGCCGCTCACAGCAACATGTGTTTGCACAATCCTGTTCACTTTGGTCCCTTGATAACCATCATGTGAAATGGTGTCTTCTCTACAGTAGGCCTACAGTACCATTTTAATTTTCCAAGCAGCGAGAGGCTGCAGTGAGAGTCCAACCGCCCAACTGTGCTCCAGAAGTAAAACCGTTCTCCCACCAACAGCTACATCTGTTGAAAAGTAGGTTAGCGGTTTTAACATGTGTCCGGGCTAAGTCAGTTGAACGGGGCCGTTGGCTGCCGGTGGCTGGGTGGTTCGCGTGGGCCCCGGTGGAATGCTGGGGAGGCCACAGGTCTGTCCTTGAGAAAACACTAAAGGGTGAGAAAAGAGTTGAGGGACTTTTGAAGCCACAGGTTGACGGAGGTTTATCCCACATAGCGTTATACTGGAACTGGTCTGGCTTTGACATGGCTCAGTCAGCAGGGAGTCACACGGTTGCTTCAACAGGACTGGCTAAGGGAGTTTGGTACCCGCTGCTTTTTGGGTGGCATTTTCATATTATGGTTTCCTCTTTTTGATCACTGGCACATGACTTGACCATAACAATCACCAGGTGTGTCTATCTCTCTCTCTCTTTAATTAGTTTCTCTCGCTCTTCTGTTTCATTCAATCTTTTCTTTCTTCTGGTCTGTGTATGTTTTTTCCTATCATAAATTCACCTACTGTACTTAATTTTCCTTCCATCCCATTCGTGAAGGAAAACCATTGGAGTTCAATATTATGCTCACAACCTACTCCGTCCACCCTAGTGAAAACAAGAAAAATAGAGTGTTACATCCCCCTCAGCCATTTGCTAATAAACCTTTCTACAAAGTGTCAGACCATCTTATAGAAGCATTCAGGAGCTCATAGCAACAAAATAAAAAACTTGGATTGGTCATCATTCAGAGGCCCTGAGCCCCTGTCCACGATTCTTTCATCTTATTTGTCGTTGAAGTTTGGACTGTGTTCGAGCTGTGTGGTTTGAGAAGTTCACACACAGAGAGATCATCAGGGGAGTTTCAGCCCTTACGGTCACAATTCTTCTGTGATAACCAATTCTTCCCCATCCACCAATAGCACACAGTACACAACAGTTCTTAGACGGGTCTATGTGGCTACAGGTTTGGGTTCAAAAACATTGGTCAGAGTTCACTCGCAAGGTTAACATGCTCCATTTGAGGTAACTTACAAGAACAAGCAAAACACTCTGGACTATAAGCATGCCATCATTATTATTAGATCAGAAGGAAAAAACAACATGAAAACCTTTCAATCGCCTTGAGGAAGGAAGGAAAGGGAAGCGAAAATGGGCACTGAATGCTATCTGCTAGATGCGTCTATCTCTCGCCGCTCTATATCTCTCTCGATTCTCTCTAGCGCGATCTCTGCCTCTGTTAGAGCTATCTGCGTATCGCGACTATCGGTCTCGCTCTCTCTCTCATACTGACGCTTCTCTCACTCTATCTCTATCTCTCTCTCTCTCCTCTCTCTCCTCTCTCCTCTCTCTCTCTCCTCTGTGGCTCTGTTGGGACAGGTGATAGAAAAGTGCAAGCTAAGTCTTCGTCCCACGGCTACATATACCTCAGAGCTGCGACATGTTCCAACGCAAACATGACCCTTTGTGATTCAAAAAGAACAAGTGTAACGTATGCACACTGAAAAGTTTTGGACTTTAAATGTGGGCCCATGTTAAATATTTAGAACTTCTACATATACAGTATGTATGCATTGTGATTGAAAGGTTTGTATGGAGGATGGTTGGTGATGGTATGAGTCTTTGAATCCTTAGTGTGCTTTTTTGTTTTTTAATCGGTACCCATAAAGACTTCCCTCAGGGCAAAGACCGTCCTATCCATCGGTCTTGTCAGTGTGTGTGTGCGTGAGTGTGTGCGTGCGTGCGTGTGTGCGCGTGCGTGCGTGCGCGTGCGTGTGCGTGTGTTTGCCTGTGCCTGTGCGTGTGCGTTCATGTGTGTATGCGTGTGTGAGAGAGAGGGAGAGGAGAAGAGAGAGATATACAGAATGGACATGTTGTGGTTAGGCAAGTGGATGTTTGTCTGTAACCGAGTGTTTTCATACCGTATACTGCTCACGTTGCAGATTCTTTTAAACACCAAAGTGAAAAAACAAGCCCACTTGTCCTCCCTCACACTTTTCTAAAAATATTCTGTTGAGCTTGTAAGGTCTTGTCCTTTGCCTTTGCTTCATCAGCCACATTGAAAACCCCCGAGTCTGGATGATGGAGGAAAAAGAGCAGTGCACTTGTCATTAGAAAAACCCTTTTTGCAATGTCTTGTCAATCCCTACTGCTTTTGTAAGAAGTTGAGTGATGCAGGGTTGTGTAACCTAGTCCAAGCAGGCCAAGCAAAAGCCCTGCAAACCTCTCGACTTGTGTCCCTACTCATCAAAATTGATGAGTAGGGACTTCAAATATTAATGTTGAAGTTTTTTTTTACCCTGTAAAGATGAGATGACCGAGATACAAAATAGCATCTTTCCTGCAGGAAAAGTCTGTATGGGTGTTATATTTTAAGTGTGTCTTTATGTGTCTGAGAATATAGTCTAAAGGCGTTGGGTTTATCTGGAACCGGAGTACACTCACTTTAGCAAAGTGAAACTGAAAAAGTCAAGTCAATTGACATGAGATTGTCTTATTTTATACTTCAAATTGTATAAATATAAGCAGATATTGTAGAAATAATTAAAATAATTTAATTCAACGTTTTTATGAAAAAATACAGCAGTGGCACTTGTGGTTCTTCTTTCTATTAAATCTTGTGACACTAATGAGACGAAAAAATAATGCAGAAGACACAAAGTGCTATAAGTCTAATGACACAATGAGTCATTATTAAGAGGCTATTGAAAGCAGAACAGGTCATGTAAAAATACATATGTTATGTCCTAAGAGATGGGTTTTTTTAGCGCCGTTTCCTGTGAGTCGTTCTGTTCCTGTCCACATCTGCTGGACTATATCCTCCAAGTCTTTCAGAGTCACATATCCTCTGTCCCTCGCCCCAGCACACACGCTCAATCTTTTCTTTCTGTTTCGACGGACCGACAGTCATACACAAACACACGTACACAAACACGCACACACACACTAATTTCCTCTAAAACACACACACACTCACATCTACACCAAAACACACACACAAACACACACACACACACACACTCACAAACAGTACCTCTCAAATCCAATCGCCAGTGTGTGCAGCCGCAGTGGGGGCAGAACCTAGAGTGTATTTCCCGGTAGCTTTTTATATTAGTGTGTGTTTATAATGGAGGCCCCTGGGGAGTGTGTTTCCCGGGCCCTCAGGGTCCGGTTAAGCAGTGTCGTAAACCTCACCACCCAGGGCCCCCCCCACATCCTTTCCTCTCATCCCAACCCCCCCATGGGCTCCTTAATGAACCGGGATCTGACACGTTGTTCTGTGTGTGTGTGTGTGTGTGTGTGTGTGTGTGTGTGTGTGTGTGTGTGTGTGTGTGTGTGTGTGTGTGTGTGTGTGTGTGTGTGTGTGTGTGTGTGTGTGTGTTTGTGTCAGGTCCGGCAGTGTGATGGACCATTGGGACGATATCTATTACTTTGTGGAAAACCTGGCAGAGAAATTCAAAAGGTAAGCTACAATATATATAATGAATGTACACTTATTATAAGCCTAATCAATCACCCTCTATACCTTTATATATACACACTGTCTTTTGGATTCAAAATGATTAGAGAGCAAGTTTTCTACATTTGTTCGTGACTTGAGGAATCGTTTACAACGAAGGAAGATCTTGAATGGAAGCACATACACACACATCAATTATTCCAATAAACAAACCATCTTGGAGGAGAAGCCATATGTTAAGCCACTTCATCACCACTGCATCGCCGGTCTACACCACGTGTCACCACTCTCAGACTGAGCCTTTTCACTTAGCCACTAACCCTAGTAGCATTGATGTCATCGACTGTTATTTGGCTGATGGCATGAGGGAATATACATGAAGATAGTCAGGGGGGAACAAGGGTGATAGTCGTTAAGGTGTAGAAGATTGTCGTCTCTCAACAAAGCTAGCTTCATAACAAGTCTGGTCTAAACACACAGAGGGAATTTCCATCTCAAGAATCATGAAGTCAAAGAGATCTCCATAGTCTATGCATGGAAACAAGATTTACTCCAAAGTCAAAGCCCGAATAGAATTCTCGGTAAGAGACAAAATGAATATATGAATATTGCATAACGTATAATATTTTCAAGACCGATTCAGCTTTGGAATCCTTGGCTTTCGATAGCAGACCGTAAACAGCTCCCCCAAAAAACCCTGACGTTAGTGATTACACATTGGCTGCCACGTGGCCCGGTTCGCGTCCTGTGGGATTGAAAGCCTCTCCAGTAAAACAGATGAGCAATCTCTCCCGCTATGTTTGTTTATAGTTCTCCGCTCTGACGTTTATTTAAAAGGCATCCACAGACGGATATATACAGACAGACACACGCTTGTTTTTCTCAGGGTTCCTATTTGGGCGAGCGCTTTTGTGGAAATGTCTTTGCATGCACTCACATGTGCATAAACTCAGCACCACCAACACACCCGCACACAAAGAGAGAGAGACCGAGAGAAGGAAGAGCGTAAGAGAAAAAGATAAAGCACAAGATAGGTCCACAAATCCAGCATGGTTTCATTCTTTATCTTGTTATGAAACGAAATGCGATTGTTGTGGAAAAGTGGTATTTTTGTGCTGGTTTTTCGCTGGAGCACATATGTTGTTTATTGGTGTGCCAGGTGTCAGTGTGTCCCGTAGGCAACAAGCGACATCAGGAGAAAACAGCACCATCCCCCCCCCTCCCCCTCGCCATGGCACAGATTTACTGCACTTCCCTCAACACATTGTGTGCCTGCGTTCCATACAGATTAAATCACTTACAGCGTCATATAGTCTTTGAAAAGATAGGAAGTAATATTTCCTTTGGGGATGTTTACAGTAATAGGCTTAAAACAACATATTGACAAATGTATGAAAAATACGGCCTCCCTTTTCAATGTGATGTGATTGTCGTCTGTTTATTTATTTCAACCTTTTTGGTTTGTTTTCTGACTACAGCCCAATGCTGAGGATGTCCTTCATCACCTTCTCCTCCAACGCGGTCACCATCATGAAGCTGACCGAGAACAGGTTCATGTCATTACAGAACATATCATGGCCAATCAAACCCACTTTTCCTCAGATAGCCAGACCAATTCGCAGACGTGTTTTCCACGAGGCTTTATTAACAGGCGCAGACAAAAATGCCTCCGGACACAATCGGATAGACCAACAAACAATCAGCAGACCATGTACCAGCCAATCTTGGCTGTTGAGAAAAATGCCTCAGCTGCGCTCCCATATGGTGCTTCTCTGCTCAGTCATCCTATTAAGCCCGCCCCATATCAGATAAACGGTTGTGATTGGTCCGACCCGGGCCAGGTCCGCTGGAAATCTGTCTGAACGGGAGGGGGGCCAGACACATATGCCAGAGCAACATGAGCTTGCAGATTTGTCTGGTTCCCAGGCCTGCGTGTCCCCACAGGCTCACAAGCTCAATGACTTCAATAGGAATTTCTATCATATTAATAACAAGACAATGACTAAAAATGCTTCCTGTGCTCACCTTCTCCCTCAGGGTGGAGATCAGAAAGGGTCTGAACGCCCTGCATAGAGAGATCCCTGGTGGAGACACCTGCATGGACCAGGGTCTGAACCTGGTAGGTTTGGGTGGAGAACATAACGAACATCTGCTAGCTAGGGCTGGAGGCTGCTTGCGTCTACTTCCAAGTTCTTGTTATGTAATAACAGGATATAGACCCTTGCTCCTTAACTTAACTTCATTGGGATTCTCAGTCTCACTTGTATTTCTCTCTCGATTAAAGTGTGCTAAATGTTAATTAGATCTCGACTGCCTCATATGGTTTCTGACTGTATTGTTATCTTCTCACTTCTAGGCAAACCAGCAGATATACCACGAGAACATAGGTAAGCTCTCTGAAAGACTCATCAACAGATACACGCAGACACACACACACACACACACACACACACACACACACACACAACGACATGGACGGCATAGAAGAACGATCAATGATATTTCCCTCTTTAACGTGTGGCATGTTTCTCCAAAGGGACGGCTAGTGTTATAATCGCACTGACAGACGGAGAGCTGCAGGAACATCAGCTCAGGGATGCTCAGCAGGAGGTAAGGATTGATGTCCGAATATATCAGCTCTGTATTCACTCTCTTATAGCACCGATCTACTAACTTTACTGTGCTAACCCTCTATTGTATATTGTACTCTACTATATACTACAGTACTCTCTACTACTGTTCTAACTCTACTATACAATACTGTACTCTCTACTACTGTTCTTACTCTAATATATACTACTGTTCTCTCTTCTACTGTTTTATCTGTACTATATGCTACAGTACGCTCTTCTACTGCTCGAACTCTACTATATAGCACTGTACTCTGTGCTATGGTTCTAACTCATCTATTTTCTACTGTACTCTTCATTTGTTCCACTACTGTTCCAATTCTTCAATATTCTACTGGCCTATCCATCTGACTGCTCACTCTCTCCTCATGTACTAACCATGTACCTTTGTCTACTGTACCGACTCTCCTAAGGTATCAGCTGCCTACCATTTACCAACAATTCGGTTTTAATGCCACAAAGATAAAGACTGTTCATGTTTCTTTACCAACAGGCGGAGAGGGCCAGGTCTCTTGGTGCCATTGTTTACTGCGTTGGAGTGAAGGAATTTAACGAGACTCAGGTAAAAAAAGACAATTTAATTCAATTTATGTTCCATACATTAAGTTCAAAGTAGATGAACTATCTATTTTAAGAAGAAGCATTATAATTTGCACAAACCGCTAATTAACGGCTGTTTGTAAAAAGGCAGGAAAGTTGACATTGTTTTGATTGTACCATCATAAAGAAGGCAACTTTACCGCTGGTCTTTTTAAAAGTGGCTTCCAGATACTTTGGAATAAATGCCATTTGAAAAGTCTGGTTTAAAACTGAGCTTGTCGCTATCTCGTGAAATCGTGTCCACATGCAGAGGCCTGTCATCGCTGCCTGATGTCCCCACCACCACGCCCCGACCTCCTAGTGTGTATGTGTGAATAAATACGCTCTACACACGAGCGGCACACTTAGTTTATGCCCTTAGGCTTCACGAGAAGAACTTGATGTACAAAACACTGCGAGCGGGACGACCACATCTTAATCGAGAAGGCAGATACGCAAGATGGTTTATGCATCGACCGAATGCGCATCGTGTTACCGCATGTACGTTCTCACCACTTGCAGTTTATCCCAACCTATCATTTAAACACTTCCTGAACTACCAAGCCAATCCCAAGGAAGAATGTCGTCCATTTTTCTAAGGGGCCTCTTGGATCGGTTTGGCTGCCTATCTCCCAGATTGGTCAGAGTCTATGTCTAGAATTTCAGTATTATTCAAAGCATTACCTCGAAATGACCAGGATGTTTCGGCTTCTTGCATTTCTGATTCAACCTGGATTTTGACCCCTGTAATGTTTAGACTAGAATGACTCTTTCTGTGATAATGATTCATTGGCCGTTGCATTGATTATAAATGTACCTATTATATGATTTAGCATAATGTAGAGGTCATTACGGGTTGTTCCCACCCAAGTCCACACATGCACGCACACACACACACAACCACACAATCATATATAGACAAACATATATATGTCCCTGTAATTGATGTCTTCCCGGGTGAATAGTGGTATTACAGATAATGGATTCTGGTTTTATATTTGCATGGTTGTAAGAGTAAACATGCGCTTCATCTAATCATATTTATCCACTATGTCCCTTATTCTTTCTGCTCTACATTCTCTCTCTCTCTCTCTCTCTCTCTCTCTCTCTCTCTCTCTCTCTCTCTCTCTCCTCTCTCTCTCTCTCTCTCTCTCTCTACCTCTCTCTCTCTCTCTCTACCTCTCTACCTCTCTCTCTCTCTACCTCTCTCTACCTCTCTCCCTCTCCCTCTCTACCTCTCCCTCTCTACCTCTCTCTCTCTACCTCTCTCTCTCTACCTCTCTCTCTTTCTCTACATCTCTCGCTCCTAGCTGGCCACCATTGCAGACACAATCGAGCATGTGTTTCCTGTGTTGGGAGGATTCCAATCCCTCCGAGGGGTCATCGACTCGGTAAATAAAGCAGCGTAAATGCACAGAGTATGTAGCCATTTAAGAAGTCCCTCTGCCTATGTTTAAACCATATCATCTGTAGTGCATTACAAAAGGTGAGTAACGGCGTCTATACGATTTAATGTTGCACTGTGGCGCAGAGTCCAACTCTTATTCCTATTTTACAAACTTTACCCAATACACTCGTATCTTTTGCCGTTACGGCTACTGACAAAGATTATTCATTCCAAACATTTCCCCCACCACCCTGTTTTGGCAGTTATGAATATTGTGTGTTAGAAGTTTATGGAGTTGTCTTATTTTTCCATCTGTGTTGAATACGCAATGAGAACGAAGAGTTTGAATCTGGATGAAACGTTGTATGGGATGGTTGAGCCACCCGAATCCTCTCGTGGTCTTAAATCAGGACTTTTTATTCGTATACGACAGGAAGAACCACCAACTCATTTTAATCCTCTGTTTCACAGGGATCCCAGAAGGAAGCATTTACTGTAGTGTCAAAGAGCACCAATGGAGAATTCACTCTTGAGCTTGAGCAGAAAAGCAGGCAGGCGCAATTTAAACAATGAGAGCCGCAAAAAGGAAGAGGAATGATTTAAGGATTCAAACGTTAGAGTTAGAAGGAGACATTTTGGTATTACTTATCTTCCAGAATACACCCCCACCCACACACATGTTAGATCGTTTAAAGGGGCATGAACCCAAAATCAACGTGGTAATATGTCTTAAAGGTAAATCCTATGTTTTTGAGAGTCTCCGCCAACAAGTTAGTGAACGGTCCCCTCTGCTCTGAACGCAAGTGGCATTCTTTACTTGACGTCAAAGGGCCTTTTAGAATTCTCTCTCTCTCTCTCTCTCTCTCTCTCTCTCTCTCTCTCTCTCTCTTCTCTCTCCTCTCTCTCTCTCCTCTCTCTCTCTCTCTCTCTCCTCTCTCTCTCTCTCTCTCTCTCCTCTCTCTCTCTCTCTCTCTCTCTCTCTCTCTCTCTCTCTCTCTCTCTCTCTCTCTCTCTCTCTCTCTCCTCCAGATCATTAAGAAGTCCTGCATCGAGATCTTGGCGGCTGAGCCGTCCAGCGTGTGTGCAGGAGGTGAGTAGGAACCACGGATAGAGATAGAAAGATAGAAATCCCATCAGTACGACACAGCCGTACAAAGACACATTTCTTGTGTATATTGGGTGTAGCTCTCTGAAGGCTAGAGTTATGAATTATTAGAGCCGATGCAGTTGAGGGACAATACATTGTAGTATGGAGTTGAAGGTAATATTTAGGGCATATCGTCCCCATCATATTTCTATTGCCTGGTTACCACGATTAGGTTGCTAGGTCTTTGATAGGTCTTCTAAGCAGAAATAGTTCTGAGCCCTGCTGCCCAGGAAAGAGTATTGGGAAAGGCTATGGTCAAAGATCCAAGCTTTTTTCTGCCTTGACAAAAAAAAACTTTAACAGGGGATAGAGCAGTGGAATAACACGTTACGCAACCTTGTTTGAACACTGTCAATGTTCTTGCCTTTCAGAAGTTTCCTGTAGTTTGGAAAATACCAGTGGATTACTGCTATATTTACATCGAGGAGGGGAAAGATAATCGGGAGGGGACATTAATTGCTTTGAATTCAGCATGTTAAAGAGGTGGTGGAATCATAAAAGCGCTGATTAAACAGCAAATCCTTTACCAAAATACGTATTCTCTTGACCTAATTCCAACCACATCTTTTTACATGTGGGAAGCGCACATCTGCTATTGCAGTTGGTTGAAGAGCGGGATCCCCCTGGGCCCTTTCTGTTGAAGACATCCCACACGCATCACATAGTCTCTTACGTGCCTCTCAGCCCTCGCCGTTAGAGTCTGTTGTAAATCTGTAAGCTGGATGTGAGTGGCTATGGTGCCTTTTTAATGTGTAACTTTGCAATGATTGAGGTCATAGTCTAGAGAATTAAAAAGCACAGTATTTAACGTTTATGGGTTTGAGTGGTCACTCGGTAATTGGGTATCAAGTGTCTTCATTCAAAGAGTTCTTGAATGTCACTGTCATTTCCTCTGACTTTAAGTCTTTCTGGATATTATTGTTCAAATCTTTTCGACTTCACAATGTAAAAAATGTCATCCTCAGAATCATTTCAAGTGGTGGTGAGAGGCAATGGCTTCCTCCATGCGCGAAATATCGACCAGGTGCTCTGCAGCTTCAAAGTCAATGACACCATTACTATAAGTAAGTAAATCATGACCTTACTGTGTAGTGCAATAAACACACATGCTGGACACACTATGGGAACTCTGTATTTCCTCACACGCATTATGAACAGTTCTCAAATGAACATGAAACATCTTAGGGGATAACGGTAGAACTCAATATATCAATATATCAATATTTCCATGGTAGGGAGTACTGTAAATCCCGTACCAGATTCTACAGACTACAAGTCTTAAACGTTTGTTTTCCGACTGCACTGCTGGGGTCGAGTGATATGGCCAGACCGCTGATTGGTTAGTCTATAAATAAAGATTTAAATGGTAAATATAAACAATTATGTACAATATTAGGCAGTAGACTAAGCTTGTTTGCACAGATAACTTCTCACAGACAATTCATACCTCAGGGTCTGTTTTGCGGCAGAAACAGATACACGTGGGTACTGGGTACAATGGGTACCATGCCGTACACTTGGTACAATGTGAACAATGCCATGTAGAGGCGCCTTAAGGATTGAAATTTGAAAAGGAATGGTTATTCATCCAGATGTTTGTTCATTCCTTCCCCCCCCCCCCCCCCCCAGATGAGAAACCAGCCCAGGTGGAGGACACCTTCCTGCTGTGTCCTGCCCCCGTCATCGGGGAAATCGGGAAGTAAGTACACTGGTGGATTGGCTTGGGATCCCTTGGGAATTTCATGCAGAAATGTACAAGGACAATGGCTTTTATTGCCTAAAAATGGTGTCATGCGATCACGAAGATCGTGATTGCAATGCCCCAAAAGTTCTTAAAAATAAAACTGAAGTGCCCCTTTTAGTAGTCGCTTCAGCGGTTCATTTTGACGTCTGAGTGCGACAGAGGGTTTGGTTCCTCTGACACTTTTAGTGCAACGCCATGGTGTGTGTGGGTGTGTGGAGCCTCATCTGGCCAGCTGTTGATGTTAATGTAACCCTTGAGAGAGGCATAAGCTTCTCGCATTGTTATAGGTCATGAAATGTAGTGATTGTATGTCTGATACCATACCATAGAATACCACATGCTCGGTCTCTCAATGGGAGAGAAAGGCAGAGAGATGGCCTAAGAGAGAGAAAGACAGATAGCCAGAGAAAGAGAGAGAACTTCTGTTCAAACCTTTTAAAGCTAGAAAAGTTTTAAAGCTAGTCCAGCAGTTCAATTCCCTCCACTTCGTCCCTTTCCCATTTGCCATTCTTGATTTATAAATTAGTTTTAAGTAAATATAAACACTACTGAAAGTTCAGTGGAGAGGAAGAGGACGAGAGACTTTTAAAGTAAACAGTAGATATTTCACCAGCCAGTGAGAATGCCTGCTGACCTCGGAGCGTGTCGAAAGCCACTGTCAATATTAAGAACAGGGTCTTAAACCAGGGGGACACTCTGTGCTCCTCTGAGGTGCATAGAGGTCTCTCTTTCTCTCTTTCCCAACTTGTTTTTCCTTTTTGGGTATCGTTGTGATCCGTGAAGATAAGCCTCGAGCTGAACCCCCCCCACCACGGCGCGCTGTCCATCTCTCCGCATCCTCCACCTCCCTCCATCTTGGGCTTTGGTCTCTGGGAGATCCAGCCGAAGCAACGCTCCCCTACCTCAAACCCCCCCTCCCACCCCGCCCTCGTCCAGCACGCTCCAACTCACAGTCTCTGATGCACACAGACACAAACACACAACACAAACACACACATACACAAGAACACGTATAAACAGCTATCCCCCCCCCCCAATCTATCTGCTCTCTGTCTAGTGCTGTGATCAAAGAGTCAGCCCTCTCACGTGTGTGTGTGTGTGTGTGTGTGTGTGTGTGTGTGTGTGTGTGTGTGTGTGTGTGTGTGTGTGTGTGTGTGTGTGTGTGTGTGTGTGTGTGTGTGTGTGTGTGTGTGTGCGTGTGTGTGTGTGTCTTTCATCTGGTCGTCTAACTCCCTCACCGCCCACCATCCTGAAGTGACCGACGTCATCTTGCTCTCTCTAATCAGTACTGAACTCCCCCCTCTGTCTCTCTCCCTGTCTCGTTCCCTCTCCTTCTTTGTCTCTCTCTCTAATCTGCTGTGCTGTTTGTTTCCTATATCCCTCTCTGTCTCCCCCTCATATTCTCTGTGTCTGATCCCTCTCTTTGCCCATCTTTTGTGTCTCTCTGTACTGCTGTTATTTTCCCTCTCTCCCCCTGTCTGTCTATGTCTCTCTCCCCCCTCTTTCCATCTCCTCGGCCATCTTTTTCTAATCAGAGATCATTTATCACCAGATGAACCCCAATGTTACACACATGCAGCAACACGCATGCGACAGGTATCCTCTTACCAGAGGAAAGGGGCCAAGCCTGTTTAAACCCATGCACACACACAGACCCTTTTGCTAGCACGCATATCGGAAGTACGTGCACACACGTTTTAGCACAAGTTTGAGAAACAATCGAAGTCTATACTACACACCTGGCACCGGATATGACATGACCATTCACGTAAACTGGGCATACGCGGGGGTAAACAGGAAGCAGCTGTTAGTTGGGGGTAAATCAAGTCAGATGTTGTTTGTTTTCTTCCGGAAAAGAGTCACGTGACTGGGGCGTGACCAATCAGGGTAGCACCCGTCGTGATTGATATGCGCAAATCGGGAGGTGAACGGGGGCATCAAGCCATCATTCTCAAAAGTCTCAGTTTCAGCCTGTGCAGACTAAAGGGCCATCCCAGAGTTTCTCAAACTATAACGATTTCAACAGCATTTCCAAAAGACTAAAGAGTTTGAGAACTTAAGGGTTCTCTAAGTAGAGTAGTGAAGACACACATTAGGAGTGCGGAAAGATACAAATGTGGATGTGGCCTTAGTTGAAGCCACGCGAACAGGGCTGCGCTCCGGTGAAAAAACACACACACACACACACACACACACACACACAAAAAAACACCCCAGACCCTGTTTTGAAGTTTAAAAACCCTAGTCCCCAGCTGGTTGTTGTCAATGAGGTATGCTGCTCATCGTTGACTTAACTTACTTAGTCTCTCTCTCCATCTCTCTGTCTCTCTCTCCATCTCTCTGTCTCTCTGTCTCTCTCTCTCTCTGTCTCTCGCTCAGTCTCTCTCTTTCTGTCTCACAATAAACAAGCTCTGCACAGGCTGTACCATGGGGAAATAAAGGGTGGGCGTTTTTTTTCTTCGGTGTGATCGGTTCCTTAGTCTCTCTTCTCTTACTCAAACTGGCTGTCGTCTGGCACCATGCAACACGTACATGATAACACACACACCCTCACGCACACCTCTCTAGGCAGGTCAGAGACAGAGCAGAAACAGCTTATCCCTCCATAAAGCTTTCATCTCAGAGTTAAGGCCCCTTCTTGTATGTGTTTATGCGTGTGTGTGTGTGTGTGTGTGTGTGTGTGTGTGTGTGTGTGTGTGTGTGTGTGTGTGTGTGTGTGTGTGTGTGTGTGTGTGTGTGTGTGTGTGTGTGTGTGTGTGTGTGTGTGTGTGTGTGTGCATACGTGCGTGCATACGTGCGTGGGTGTATTTTCGGGAGCCGGGACACATGTTTCACTTGGGTCACTAAGATCACAGTCCGATTCCCAGAAATGTTTCCACTCCAACTCGCCACCTAATGGGGATTTTGATGATTTCACATGTGGTCCGTTAGGTTCCTGAAAGGGCTTTTGGCCCTTCCTGAGGTTTTGAATCTGGCCGAGCAGGATCTTGTTATAACAGCGTTTGTCCCTGTTGATGGATGCAAAACGAGATATTTCCCTTTTGGATGTGCGGGATGTTTAGCCCTGACCCACTCAAACTCACTCCGCTCCGCCACTGTTTTGAACTTCCCTTCTCATGCTGTGAAACCCTCAAATGATAAATAATTTTTTTTAAATGATATTCTGAAAGACGTCGGATAATATAAGCCTTTTTGTGGAAAAACAGAAAAAAAAACATCTTGAATCCATTTCGGTTTTGGACTGGCCACCGAGAGGATTAGAAGGGAGTTTAATCACTCAAAGCATTTGGAAGAATTGGAGTGCGCAGCACATATCTTCATTGATAGGAATCCACATTGATACATCAGACATGTTTTTGGATCCCAAATGTCGAATTGTGAATGTTGAAATGTTGAATTTGTGTGAAGGATCGGTCTAACTGTAAAAAATTACAAACAAAATGTTCCATTTAGTATATATTTTCCCCAGTCAGGACTTGTGAGATGACCCTTTCTCAGGGTCGTTGGGGAGTTCCTTTTCAGTGTTATTGAGTCCTCTACTGTAAGCAATTTTAGTTGTTTTGGTTAAGCTGGCTGCATGAGTAGTTCTGTATGTACAGCTTGGCATATCAGAATGCCCAGTGCCTGCGCGACAGACAATAAAACAAAATCAGCCATGCGTGGGCTTGTTTGGGGCTCTCACACAACAGGCTCCTCGTAGTACTGTTTGTGTTATGATTGTATTTGTGTTTACAATTCAATGGTTATTTAGCAAAGAGGCACTCATTTCAGAGACATTAAGGGTCAGGTGAGGGCATCTTGCTCAAGGATGCTTACAGGTTAGGCTGCAGACATGGGAATTGAACCCAGCACCTTTTCTGCTGGACGTCGACCACCCCAACCACTGTCCTGCTCTGATACTGTTTTCCTGTGTGTTTGCTGTGGTTTTCTCCAAGGGTGATTTATCTGCAAGTCAGCATGAACGACGGTCTGTCTTTCATCACCAGTAACGTGCACGTCACCACTACAGAGTGTGTAAGTATACGCTATGCTAATGTCATGTAATGTCAATGTAATGGCCTCATGCTCGTGCACACGGTCTGCTTCATCTGTTGATCCCTCCTGTTCCTAGTTAAGTCCAAGTTCATGTTAATATCACTTTAGGAATGCATGGTGTTCATTATAGCATAATAGCTTCATCTGTTTGAATTATGAAATTTCTTTGGTTTGAAGAAATACGATTTGAGATCTGAATCTTGGAACGGATTGCATAGAAAAAAAACAAATGAAATCAGTCCATTCTCCTCTTCCAATCCTCCTGGATCACATGTTTTCCCTCAGATGAAGCAACATGGTTTCTCTCATGCTTGATGAAGTGACAATACATTCAAATATACATTTAACCTCATCCTCGACCCCCCCACACTCTCTCCACCACACTCATCCAAAACCAACCACTCCCTCCCTTTGAAGAGACACCCCACTCCCAATATGACATCATATCCCGGGATTGGGTCCATGGAGAATTTGGGATATAGAAGCCCTGATTAGACACGCTAAAACAATTAGCAACGTGTGTTCATGGCATTTGACCACAATGGTGTTTGCTTCAAGAATACCCTCACAGGGTTTACCGTTCTATGGTCTCCATCGCTACAGTGGTACGATACTGTTATTAGGAGATACTGAATGTTCTGGTGTAAACAAAATATGACTTACATGTTTCTTTCTGCTTTCTTTGTCATGCAAATGGTACTATAACTAGGATGTAGCAAGACTATAACCTATTTGATTGGCGGTCTAAACTATGATCTAATAAACCAATAAATCCTCCATTTCCAATTCAATTTGGTAAACTAAAACACCCATGAGCAGAAACGATGCATGCTGATTTACAAGGAAACTCTTAAAAAAATAATATTTAAACGTTTGACAGCGGAAAAATTAAACCAGATGTGATCTACAGTTGGCGGTCTGTAATAAAAACATCTTCGCCAGATTTGTCTCATTTTGAATCAGTTTACTTTTTGAAAATAAAACAACTGATATATTAGTGTGTTTTTTTAATAAAGGGCAAGTATACATTATCTATACAAGGACATGGATACATCCCAGTTCTATGGATATAACATGTAACACTATTAGTACTGTACTAATGCGACTATTGTGTTTATGATATGTTTATTAATGTTGGCGTGTGTGTGTGTGTGTGTGTGTGTGTGTGTGTGTGTGTGTGTGTGTGTGTGTGTGTGTGTGTGTGTGTGTGTGTGTGTGTGTGTGTGTGTGTGTGTGTGTGTGTGTGTGTGTGTGTAGTTTGACGGCACCATTCTGTTGATCACCCTGCTGGTGCTGTTCATGCTGCTGGCCATGCTCTTCATGTGGTGGTTCTGGCCGCTCTGCTGCACTTTGGTGGGTCACAGAAACAATTCCAAGACAACACTCTGAGGACAACCAATGTCACCATAACGCCATTACGATTAACAACCCACTATCACAATCTTTCATTGCCCCTCATAACGACATACCGTTGGCTGACAGCTGCCCCATTTACAACCCTAACCGGAAATTGTGTTTATGTGTCTCTGAGCAAGGCCAAGAAGAGGTTCTTGATTATATTAGAAACTAAGGCAGCTAAAATTAAAAATTGAATTCACTCTTGAAACTCTTGTAACAACACTCCAGGTTGAATCCCAACCTTTAACCAACAGTATAAGTGTTAGATCCATGTGAAGTGATGTTGGCCCAGTGGTGATGGCCGAACTACATGTGTGACTACATGTGTGTGTACTGGTTCTGATTGTAAAGCCTCTCTTCTTCTTTCTCTCGTCTCAGGTGATCAAGGAACCGCTACCCCCTCCTCCCCCAGAGCCTGTAAGTACACACACACACACACACACACACACATGCACACACACACACACACACACACACACACACACACACACACAGATCACGCACTCACACACACACACACACACACACACACACACACACACACACACACACACACACACACACACACACACACACACACACACACACACACACACACACACACACACACACACACACGCGCACGCACACACACATAGATACACGCACTCACACACACACACACACGCACACACACAAAAACACATGCACATGCATGCAAACACATGCACACATACAAACATGCGCGCACAAACACACACACACACATACACGATATATGCACGCACAGGAATATACAGTCACAAAACCCGTCACCCAACACAAAAATACGTACACAGGCATTTCAGGAGTCTGGCATAGCCGTTTACTGGAAAATACCAAAAAAGATTAGGCGGAAGATGATTAATGAAGTTGACTTTGCGGTGTATCGCTTACTGAACACACCACAGGGCACGCTGGGGGCGGAATTAGAACACAAAGAAGAGTGATCCAAGCACTTTCTGTCCCAATTTAGATATAAATATGGAGGGAAAAACAATGTCAGTATATATAAATATATTTATGTATAGTATTGTCGTTTTTCTTATTATTTTTCTCTCCCTCACTTCAACATCATATATGTGTAGTCTACGAGAGTAAGAGACAGTCAGAGAGAGAGAAATATTAAATATAGTCTTAGAGTGGCTCTCTCACTCAGATTGATGTAACTAGATCCTATGTGTAGTCTGAGAGAGAGAGAGAGAGAGAGAGAGAGAGAGAGAGAGAGAGAGAGAGAGAGAGAGAGAGAGAGAGAGAGAGAGAGAGAGAGAGAGAGAGAGGAGAGAGAGAGAGAGAGAGAGAGAGAGAGAGAGAGAGAGAGAGAGAGAGAGAGAGAGAGAGAGAGAGAGAGAGAGAGAAATAAACTATCAGACTATATGTAGTTTATCTCCCCATCTTGTCTGTCTCAAGAACCATATACATACACATACACTTATAGTGTAAACTTGGCACGCATACACAGTAAGTAAAATCTGAATATTATAAATGTGAACCCAATAAACCCCTTTATCAGTCTGGGCCCGTGGTTGAGGTTTCACTAGAATGTGCTGGCACATGTGTGTTCAGGGTCTGATCCCATGATAAATGGTGGAAATATACACGACTGAATCCATTGCTGGAGTGAAATGCTTTCTATTATCTTAAGTATGTCAAGATCCTGTGGACATTTTTCATTATTTTTTCATTATTTTTTCATCGAGTGACAGAGCACTTCACCCTGACAGATATTCGTCAGGGGGCTGAAACTGATTTTATGTTCTCTCTGATCTGGCCACCATAAATCTATTCAAAGCATCTGTTCGAGTGTGTCGAACGTCACGAACGAAGCTTCGGACAAATCAGGAATTCTGAAAACTGCAATGCTGCACATTGACATGTGCATGCATACACATACATACAGAAAGGCAACGGCCGCACAGTGCCAGAGCTTGGTTATGATTACACAATGAGCAGATAAGTAAGGATAAACTAACGTTATTAATCCCATCTGGAAAATGTGGGAGTCGCAGAGGCAGAATTATTCTACTTTGAATGACCAAATAAAAAAACATCTGTCGATATTACGATTAGCATTTGTGAGACGTAAACACAGAATCTCCTCGTTATTAACCATTGCGGCGACCGTTGTGATGTGCGAACCCAAACACCTAACCATGATATGCTAAGTCGGTGACACGCTCTACACCAGCTGACGGTTAGCGATCTGTGTTTCACCAGGAGTCGGACGACGAGGACGGCCTCCCCAAGAAGAAGTGGCCCACCGTGGACGCCTCGTACTACGGGGGCAGGGGGGTCGGGGGCATCAAGAGGATGGAGGTGAGGATCCAAAGACCCACCTGACTGACCGCAAGGCCCGGTCTAGTGCCCGACCATGTCATGCACGCAAGCTATGGTTTACTCGACCAGCGCTGTCCTTTATAATCGATCGTCTCCAAGCGTTTATCATACTAATCCCATGGTATACAAGATCTCCAGTCCAGTGATTTATGAATGGGAGTACTAACAGTGAGCACGTGAGGGGGTTTTGGAAAGCATTACGCACCGGCATCACTGCAGTGTTTGTTGACTGCAGGTACGCTGGGGGGGGAAGGGGTCGACCGAAGAGGGCGCCAAGCTGGAGAAACCCAAGAACGCCGTGGTCAAAATGCCCGATCAGGAGTACGAGCCCTTTGAGCCCAAACCGAAGAAATCTCACAACAGGAAGGCCCCTCAGGACAGGAAATGGTACACACCCATACAGGTAAAGAAACACGCTCACAACCCGAAATCATAAGGATATACTGTTCATATATTTATGTATATCTTTCATGTTTAGAGCATTCTATCACCCAAGCGACCTCAGATAAATTCAGGCGAAGGGATAAGGGGTGTCTTGCTCTTGGGTGCCCGTACAGATACGCTGCAGACTTCGGGAATCCAACCAGGTCCCTTCCGTCTGGGAGTGGAACACCATAGCCCCCCTGCCCCATCCTGATCATTGAAGTTATAAAATAATACACAACAGGAAATGGAAACAAGCTCACGTCGATATAGAAACACAGGACAGGAAACTACAGTACAAACCCATTGAGATAAGAAAACAGAACTCCATGGATGGACTGAAGGAACAATGTTGACACTTCTCTTTGGCTGGAGAGCCCTCTCCCAATGGAGGCCAGATGTGGCTTCCCTTTTTTTTTTTTTTTTTCTTGCCAGGTTATTCATCATTTATCTCATAAACAAAAAATAATCTGTTCAGTGGAAAATAATTTCTTACTTTCATGAGTGAAGCAATGGGGAAATATCCAAACGCAGCTGGTGATTGGACAAAACACTCACTTCCTCTCCTGTTCTTTCGCAGGGTAAACTGGACGCTATCTGGGCGCTGTTTCGCCGTGGTTACGACCAGGTGTCTCTGATGAGGCCTCAACCTGGAGATCATGTAAGTACTGCCTTCACAACGACAAAAGCAGCCATGCACTGCACCACGGGAGGGGGGGGGGGGGGTTAAGAAACATGGCTTCTGCAATGCTTTTGTTGGCCTCACCTTAAAACCATCCAGGGGGTGACACCAGACTCTGTCCTTCCATTCCTCCCTCCCCACCTCCCCTTCCTAGCTCTCCTCCTCCTCCTACTCTTCCTAGTGCTGTTATGTTTCTGTAATAGGAGCTGTTTTCTGGAAGTGGCTGTAAGGGCCATGTCGGGACACACATCATTTCACTGTTTTACCCTAACCCTAATCTTCACCCTCTTCGACTGAATTCTTTACTTCATCAACAGAAACCACAGGGAGCCCACCCCCCATATCCCCCCCCCCGTGGTTTCTGTACTGACTGATGACTTCCTTTCTGACTCTACCTCTGTCCATCAGTGGACTGACTGATTGTTACGTCTCTCTCTCTCTCTCTCTCTCTCTCTCTCTCTCTCTCTCTCTCTCTCTCTCTCTCTCTCTCTCTCTCTCTCTCTCTCTCTCTCTCTCTCTCTCTCTCTCTCTCTCTCTCTCTCTCTCTCTCTCTCTCTCTCTCTCTCTCTCTCTCTCTCTCTCTCTCTCTCTCTCTCTCTCTCTCCCCCCCTTGTTTGGCTCTGTCCGTCTACCACACACCTTAGTTGGCTCGTTCTCTTTCTCCCTTTTGATTTCCATTTCTTTCTCTCTATCTCTCTCTCTCTCTCTCTCTCTTTCTCTCTCTCTCTCGCACACCTTGGTTGGGCCATTACCAACTGCCAGCCAGACACCCCACTCCTACCCAAAGTTAGAGACAATAAAGTGGATAGAAAGCAGACACTTGGCCCCCATCCACACATAAGTGTGTGTGGATGTGTGCGGATCTGAATCACTCACAACCGCATCTGCTATTGAAAGCCTTGTCTGCGCTAAACAAGAAACATATTGAATGAAGTGCGCTCCCGCGTTGTGCATGATGCTATGTTATCAACCTGGGTGCACTTTTCAACTGTGAAAAATGCTATGATTTATCTGGCCTATCATCATAGGCTTAACTTTAGCTAGCTTAATATAGTAGTCCTATAATCCAGGGCCTGGTGATTCTATTCATTAATCACTGATGTGTTTATTAAGCATGGCACATGAAACACACAGTGGAGAGAAAGCAGAAGCCCTTTTCACACCGGGTCCGTTCTTTCTGAATTTGAGTTATTTGTAGCAAACCTGAAAAAAAATGTAAAAAAGGAATTTCAATCCTACTCAGTGTCCCGTTGAGTATCCACGAGGTAGAGTTCATTCTTTTTTTCTCGCTTTATATTCTCACTACAGCCCCCATACTCCATGTTGTTTTCTTCATCTCCACCTCCCCTGTTGTTCCTCCTAACAGCAGAACCTCTCCCCCCGCTGGGCACCTCGTTAAAACCATGCCTGATTTGCAGAAAATATCCAACAGCCTTGTGTTTAATTTGAATTCCACCGCTTAAAACTCGTGTTTTCTTGGCACTTTGGCGTTAGTCACCTTTAGTCACCACTCACCAGGGCCCACGCCGGGTCCCGTTTCAAAACAAAGACTCGACCAGACGAGGCGATTCACGGGAGTCCATCTGAAACCTGCCGAGTGAGGTTAAGGGGGAAACCACATCTTGTAATAGACATCTGATCGAGCACCTGGATCGTTTAGTCATGTCTGGAATGATGCTGTCACCCGCATACTTGTATTTTTTCTTCTTCTGCGGTTTGTTACAAGGCACTAGGAAAATGTTCCAAGGCCAGCAGTCCTGGCTGAAATACAGTTATTGGGATATTGGTCCAAAAATGTAAGCGTATATTCGTTCCCGCGTATATTAAGTGTTGTCTTTGTATATCCCTCAGGCAACCAGGATATCTGTATCTAAGTATGGAGTCAGGCTTTTAGGTTATCGGAAAAATGGCCAATGACGAGAATGAATGGAAATGCTTTGTAACACAGAATCGTGCACAAACAGATGCGCGTGCACATACACACACATCGAACCCAAGAACGCACATCAATAAACACAGACACAGGCTGGTCTTTGAATCGCTCACAGAATCATCCGGATTGTCTTGGAAGTTCTGCTGTGGTGATGTCATTTGTTGCCGTCGGGTTTTTTCAACTCATCGTTGGTTGCCATGGAGATGGCTGAATGGCACGCTTTGAGGGAGCCCCCTAGTTCGTAAAACTGTACAGTATGACGATGAATACGGCCTCAGTGACTCTTAAAGCCCCCCCAGACAGAGACCCATGCACCGGTTGACCCCCCCCCCCCCCCCCGTTTCTATCAGCCCTACAGTGGCGTCCATTGTGAACTCCCTCCTTTATACATGAGCCGGCTTCCATTGGAAACTAGCATTAAAAGTGAGGAACGTTTCGTACTGTCGGAAGGGGGTTCTGAGATGGCTTACACTTCCCGGTATGTGTCCAGCATTGGTTAACGGTTATACAGATGTACCGTTTTCTATTTCATCCACAAAACAAACAAAAGCAGAGTTCAGTGAAATTGGTTTTGTAGCCTAGCCCTCTCCCTCTCTGCTTCCCCACCTCACCCTTCCCCACTGCAGAATTATGTGGTTCCCCCCCCCCCCCTTCCACCGCTCTCCTTTAAACTCACTAACCTCTCTCTCATTCTCTCGCTCTCTCTCACTCTGTCTCTCTCTCTTTCTCTCTGTTTGCTTAGTGTAAGGGATTTACCCAATAAAGTACAGCATGGTACAGACTTGTGTGTGTGTGTGTGTGTGTGTGATGTGTGTGTAGGCGAGTGTGTGCCTGCATGCACGTGTATGTTTGTGTGTGCCTACTTGAGAGCATAATCTTGCTGAACTGGGTTGTTGATGCAAGCATACACAAATTCTCACAAAAAAACACACACACACACACACACACACACACACACACACACACACACACACACACACACACACACACACACACACACACACACACACACACACACACACACACACACACACACACACACACACACACCGTTGCGATCCCTCCCTTCCACACGCTCATGCCCATAAAGTCCTCTCAGGGTTTAGTGCCTTTCTAGCATGGACACCACATTATCATAGCGTCATGATTAGCAGGAAATAGATCTTACAGTACGAAGCCAGAGCTTTGGGTCGTTTTATGCGAGAATGCGTCATCATCAAACCTCATCCTTCACACCGCCGGTGGGTGGCTGACATAGCGCCTGCCGCCCAGATCCTTCGGCTCAGAGGCTCAACGCCAGACTCACCCTCCATTATGGGGCTCATATCCATTTAAACAGGGCTGGCCTGTCCCCCTCTCTCTAGCTGTTTAACTGATGTTTTATTTTACTTATTCGCTTCTCATTCGCGTCTGTGAGTGAAAAAGTACATCTTACTCAATTTGTCCTTTGTTATCAGGTTTCTCCCTCATTTTTGTACTTTACTGTATCGTCTCTCTCTCTATCGTCTCTCTCTCTCTCTCTCTCTCTCTCTCTCTATCGTCTCTCTCTCTCTCTCTCTCTCTCTCTCTCTCTCTCGCTCTCTCGCTCTCTCTCGTCCACACATGGTTAAGTGTCTTTTAAGTATATGAGGTCACATCCCGGGCAGGACTCCACAACTTTCAGATCTGTCTCCACTGAAAGACCACATCTCACACACACATGCACACGCATGCTCTCTCTGCCTGTAACTCATTTACACACAACTCACAGACACAGACCATGCACGCACCCGGTCTCTCCCTCTCTACCTCACACACACTATCACACACACTGCACCATACACATTAAGACTCATGCATGACACATGCACACACACACACGGTCTCTCACTCTCTACCTCACACTCACACACACACTCACACACACGCACTCACTCACACAAAGACCACACATTATCTACCTCCCACTCACAGACATGCAACCACACCCATTCTCTGCCTCTCTCTACCTCACACACACACACGCGCACACACACACAGTCTGCCAGACGTAGCCAGGGGTTTACAACCTTGGCCAGACAGTAGACAGTGGAAGAGGTCAGTTCTATACACGCTGTATGGCTTTCCTTGGTTTGGGAAGGCAGCAGAACATAGAGACCAGCTGAAGGTTCAAAGGCATGAGTCCACCGCCAACTCCTTTCATCGTACGCACACCGACATGCTCACAAAGGAAAACTTATATAATTTCCAAACTACACTCTATATGTTTCTGCCAGTACAGAGCATGGTAGAGGGTTAATTGTGTGATGTTGCAGCACTTGAGGTGGTCTGCTTGAGTGGAATAGTGTTTAAGAATAAAGGTAAACAGAGATGGGAAGATGTATATATTCTTAAGGTTTGAATTCTTCCTCAACTAACTCCGCTCACATTATCAATGTCCCAGGAACGTAGTTAATAGTGCTGAGCTTGTGGTGACGAAATATAAGGTAGTCTGACTGTTCCTCTATGAGCCCTTTAGCCCATAGATGTTCTGGAAAATTTCCTGTCAAATGACCTGAGACCCAAACTACAAATCAGGCAGGTTTTGAAACACTACACATTCAAGTCAGCATTGAGTTGTTTCCATACAGAAGCGCTGTCCGACATACCGTTTTCTTTGTCCACTATTAGGCAAGGAATCGCAAATAGAATGAACTAACATTAATACGGCGAGCAATGGAAATATATTAGCATAACCTAGAGCATAACTTGGTGACCTTATGAACCCTCAACAGAAAAAAAAAAAGATAAAGTGGATTTCAGCATTCCAGGTTAAAGGATTTAAAATACAATCCCATCTGAATAACTACCTTGCACAACTATATTTACTGTAAAACTGGTACTTATCAGACCATTACTTTTTTACCCAGACGGCTGAAAGTGAGGTTGTTTTTTTTCCAAGAATTCCTTGGGAGGATTTAGCTATTAGTGAATGTTCAGCACACACACACACACACACACAAACACACACACACACACGCACACACAAGCACACACACACACACACACCACGATGTGGCATTTCCCCCTCAGGCATCCAACGTTCGTATTGGATCTCGCTCACTATCCACAGATATTCAGTGGAAGGACCTTCCATGGGTTGAAGATAAATGTTTTTGAGGAATTCGATCCCAGAAGAGACCTTGTAGATATGCCCCTCTTTTCTAGTCCGGAAAGGCCAGACTGGGTTTGTGTGGACACAATTATGGGTCTTGGGTTTTTTGTGTGGCTGATTTACAAGTTGGGGATGAAAAGAATGAGTTCCTACTGACGACTGTCATTTCCTGTTCATCGCATGGTCTCTGGCAATGGGACAATTGTGCATTTGTGTCTATATACTAGCGTCCTTTTATGTGCAAGAGTGTGTGTCTCATCCTGCCATTTCCAGACAGACATAAACCACTGATGATGTATAATGCTCTGGATGAGTACAGTGGCTGGGAACAGTTGGTTAGTGAGTCCGAAAGTCTGCTGCGGGTGGGATCAAATCTGCATGCAGACAGAAAGGTGTACAGACATACGGACAGGCTATTGATTGACAGACGGGCAGACCAACTGACAGAGAAACTACTGTATCATAAGGCCTGAAACAGGCCTCCTAGTCTTCTGTCACATGTGCGATGTGCCAACTGCATTCAGTTAACCTGTGTGTTTCCTCTCTCTCCCTCTCTGTATCTCTCCCTCTCTCTCTCTCTCTGTATCTCTTCCTCTCTCTCTCTCTCTCTCTCTCTCTCTCTCTCTCAAGGGCCGCTGCATCAACTTCACCCGCGTGAAGGACGAGGCGGCCGCCGGCGCCAACGCCAGGGCCCCGCCCCCCCGCACGCCCAGCCACACCCCCTCCCCTCCGCCGCCGGACTACCACCCCGTGACCCGCACGCCCACGCCGCCGCAGCTGAGCAGCCCGCCGGCCAGGCTGCCCCCGATGGGGCAGATGCCCCTGGGACCCCCGCCCTCCCGCACCCCCCCGGGACTCCCCGGCCCCCCGCCCTCCAGGCCCCCACCCAGCCTGCAGCTCTAGACCAAAGGGAGGCAGGAACAGAGAGGGGAGAGAAATAGAGTGAAAGGAGAGGGAATGATGCTGACCGCCTCCCCCCCACCCCCACCCCCACGAACAACCTCTTCATTATAAGCCGACCCCCCAACACGTCCTACACGGCTATCAGTTCGATGCCGATGGACCACCCAGCCAGAAATACTCCAACAACATCTACTAAAGATGATTATCAAAACAGATACAAAATCTGTCCAAAAGTCATGGAGCTCTTCGTTTATTTTTGGCACGGATCTGATCCAATTTTGCAGCTATTCTTGTAAAATATAATATTTTATAGCTTGTTAGCATCCACTTCCATGTATCCAAATACGGATTACTATGTGGTGAACTAGTTATTCATATGTCATTTAGATGATAGGCTTGTTGAATCAGGTTTGTGCTGAATTTGACTCTGTGTTTACTCTAATTAGGCTATTTTGAAGCACGTTATCACACGATACGTTCATCACGTCGCAAAGCTACAACAAACAAGCAGTGATGCATATGAGGAGCGCTAAAGTAGACGGGCACGTGTGTGGGGGGGAGACCGTGCTTGGCATTATATTTTTTAAGATCGGCGAGGTTTGTTGCTGGACAGCAAAGCATGTAAGGACAGGATATCAGAAAAGAACTGCAGCAACGGTTTCATTATTTTGTTCTCTTTTATCAACTACTGAGTTTTCTTGCCAATCTTTCGAGTGTAGGCTAACAGTAGGTTGCTAGCATGGACATCGTCCTTATCCAATTTCAATTAAATGAATTGTGTTATTCATACATTGCTAGGTTGGTAGAACAGCAAGTGTTAAATAATTTTTTTTTAACAATTATACATGATCATAAAGTGTCGTTATCGGTTAAATGTTCTTTGGTATTTTTTCTGATTAAATGTGGTTGACACATTTTTATCCCAAATAAACTTTTTTTACCCTCAATTATTATTCAACCTCAAACCTGATATGCTAAAACATGATTTTATAAATAAGGTGTTGAAATTACAATTGTATGCAATCTTTACCTGATTTATTACCTCCTCAGGATTAGAGTACAGGACAGGTTTTGTCATTAAAAGCGTTACGGCTGTTATATATGTCTGTTGTTTGGAGATAATGTCTGTGGGTGTGCTTTTCCGGGCGTTTTATTCTCTGTTTGGTTTCCATGTACGCTTTGTCGTCAATAACTTTGAGGCTTTAGATGTTGGCCTTCGAAACTCATCAAGGCAGTTTAACGAAACGGGATGTGGTATTACTTTAGAATCTGTGCACATAGAAGAGCTGGGCAAAGTAAAAGCATAACCAGCGTAGTTTGTTTTTCACACTTTGACATGTTTGTTTTGTATGACGAGCAAACTCATCCATTTGAGAAATCAGGAAGGAACACCCCTGGTCTTCAGTTGAACTGTACTGAGTATCATGTATGTCTACTATCACCACCAGTCACATTGCAACTGCAGGGCAGTTCATTCAGCATCTAATTTATTTAACTTCCCACTCAAGAGGTAGAGGAGGGTACTTGAATATCGACAAGGTGTCCACCAGCCAAAGACGGACACTGTGCAAAGAAGACACTTGCAAAAACACAGTTTAACTTCATATCCCACCAGCCACCCACCAGTCAGCCTTTGCGGACCGCCTTCTGTGGTGCAATGCAGCTGTAGATTTGAAATGGTCGCCAAACAGTAAATCAATCGATCCACAAGGCGAAAGGTTATTGCTGTTTTTTTCACATTGGTTTATATTATATATGATGTCACCACATTAGTGCAATGATGATGTCACGTAGTGTGCCTTTTGTTTGTAATGAACATGTTCACTTAGCAGCCATATTGGTTGTTTAGTTGGGGAAACCAATGCAGTATTTCTTTAGGTCTGCATTCAATTTCTGCATATTAAATTTCCCCCGGATGCCATTTTGAGTTTTTATGATTACCGTTAAGATTCTTAAAGATATATACCCCCAACTAACCAGTATGGCTGCTATAGGTCCAAGGTCGGGGAAATTTACCATTTCAAGTAATGTATGGGCAAAAAATGAATATTTTTGTTTCATCCAGTGCCTCCTGAGATTCTTTTCTATACATTATTTTCATAAGTAGTTTGAGATGTTCTTACTGTTGTTGTTTGCTGGTTGTGGTCCGTTTTTTAATTACTTCAAGAGATCATTTCAAAGTGCAAGGGATGTTTTAAAACTGGTTCTGTAATCTCTACCAAGCAAGAATTACATTTTTGTAAGTCAAATATAATAAATGTTTCACTTCAAATCGAATCAATGTTTTTCTTTATACGTGGCTCACATAACACAGAGTAGATCTACTATCGACTTCCTGGGCCACATGGGCACTTGAATATGGTATAAAGAAGAAAATATAACCACAAGCGGTGATTAACGGGGTCCGAACAAAATGAAAAGTCAAGAACACACTAATGGAAGATATATAAATATATCATATAATTATGAAGGAATGATGTTGATGTTCCCCTTAATGCCATACTGTGTCTCGGCTTTCAGGTGACTGGGCTCCAGAGCAATGGCCGAATGTCATGTTCAGCATTGTCTAATCGGGATTCGAGCTCTCAAACTAAGGATCTGCGGCCATCAGTACAAGGCATTATCCCATTGAGCCACTGACAAACCTAAAATCTAGCCTCATTCACATGGTGAAAATGTCTATTGATAAGCACACAACATCCATAAAACTCCAAGCAAACATTTCTCAAATTAATTAAGGGCATCTTAAAAGGAAATTCCTGAAAAATCTTTGAAATTCTGGATAAATTAAACATTTGTTGTCAAGAAGACTAACGGAAGAAATATCAATAGGACAGAGTTCATTATGAAGGAAAAATGGTTAACGAAGAAGTTGCCCTTAATGCCATACTGTGTCTTGGCAATCAGATTCTTGGAAACTAATGAGCCGGAATGTCGATTGCCTAAAGAATTTCAGGTGCTGTTCAATGTTGTGTTTCTTAAATGAGAAATGGCAATTGGCAATGACAGAATGTCATGTTCAGCTTATTCGTAATGCTCTAATCGGGTTACGAATACTCTACTACACCAGTACTAGGCATCATCCCATTGAGCCACTGACATTCCTAAACTGTGTGAAACCTCATTCACAGGGTGAAAATGTCTATTGATAAGCACACAACATCAAGAAAACTCCAAGCACACATTTCACAAGAGAATTAAGGGCTTTCTTAAAAGAGTACAGATCTGAACACGTAAACTGCTAATTGTATCCACCTAATGATAGCCGTATGGTAGTTATACAATAACAGAATGGTAATATAGGCAAAATGGGTTGAGACTGTGGACATTTGGCTTTTCTATGATGGGTACATTTTGAGTCCAGGTCAATCTCGGAGGAGAAATAAGGCTAGTTCATATTTTTTTTAAATAGCGCCACCTTTGGGTGCAGTACCACAAATTGGGTTCATTATTAGTGGGGGGTTTTGGTATCCACCTAATATTAGTTGTATGTTTTTTTTATACAGTAACAAAATGGTCATATAAGAAAAATGGGCTAACTGCTCCAACTTTAGTGGCCGATATTTCTCAAATGGAACTAAGTAAAACAAATTCTGTTCAATGATTTTTGTGAGATTTGGTCTACAGATTTGATGTGGCGATTTTGGTGAATTTTTGATTATTTTTGTATCTGTGAATCTTTTTATCATGTTTAGCTTTAATATGAAATTGTGGGAAAAGTATACGTTTTTAGGGCATAAAACCCAGGTTTTATAAATGCGTCTGATTCTAGAGATTAATATTCTGAAAGAATTTTGAGTCCAGGTCAATCTGGTGTTGAGAAAAAAGCCTGATTAATGATTTTTTACAATAGCGCCACCTTTGAGTGCAGTACCACAAATTTGGGTTTATGGGTAGAGGGGGTTATTGGTAACCATACCTGAAAATGTCAAGAGTTTTCGATTTACGGTATAGGCTGTGACAGAATGTCGATCCTTTTAGATGAAAGAAGAAAATGCTCCAATATGAAAGATATAGATTTTCTTGTGAAATAAGTATCAAGAGCATGGGGGATTTTCTGCAAGAAGAGCTTAACAACATCTTAAACAAACGTTCCTGGAAATAAATAAAAAATTGAATAATCTGTCAAAACAAACAGTGACTGATATCTGGATATGTGTGTCAATTATCATTTTTGGAAAATGCAGTGTTGAGCTTTTTCCTTCAATTACAACACGTTTAGACCCTCTGTGTAATTCTTGGTTTTGAAGTACTACTGCAAAAGAATAAAGGAAGTATCTTAATTTCAATGCGTCATGCCCTTTGGACATTTCTAAAGTTTCTATAAGGGTTAATTTGAATGGCTTTGAATTGTTCATTGCTTATATTTAGTTTGAATCACATTGTTATTAATGCTCTCCTTAATATACCATCTAGAAAACATATAACAAAAAATAATTTGCAGATTCTATTCTACGGAAGATTCTTTCGGTTTCTGCATACAATATTAGGAGACAGAACTTTTTAAACAAGTCAGCAGAAAGATTGAAAAAATGGAACACTGTTATACAGTAGTGTTTACAATTGGAATACATGAATTGCCTAAACAATGTGTTGGGAAACGTTATAACTGTTGAAACATTCACTCTGTGCATTGCACTGACATTGTATTGACAAATGACTCTGTACATTGCAATATATCAGACTGGCAGGTTGGAGGAAAATTACATGCTTAAACTATCTGCTGAATGTTCCCACAAGTTTACGTCCCTACAAGTATATCAGAACAAAGAAGGCGCAGGGATATTGTACATTGTGTACATAAGACTATAATATGCGGGTGCGTGTGTTGTGTGTGTTTACTACTGTGTTATTCTAACCTTAACCATCCTCTACTTACCACGTGTTTTTCTCTCTGTCTCTATTCATCTTATGCATACACAGTTTATCCCTTTTGTTTTCTCTTTCAGTCTCTATCTCTGTCTCTTTGTCTCTCTTGGACTCTCTCTGTCTCTATTTCTGTCTCTCTCAGACTCTCTCTGGGAATCTCTGTCTCTGTCCTCTGTCTCTCTCTGACTGTCACGCTCTCTTTCTCTGTCTCTCCCCCTTTCTCCTTTTATTTCTCTGTCTCTCCCCCTTTCTCCTTTTATTTCTCTCTCTCTCCCCCTCTCTCTCTCTCTCTCTCTCTCCCCCTCTCTCTCTCTCTCTCTCTCGCCCGGGGCCATAGGAATGTGCTGATGACTGTGTGTTTCATCTTGGTTTCGCATTACGGCCCAGGCTCCCTGACCCAACACAGACACACTCTCACACACACACACACACACACACACACACACACACACACGCACATATACTTGCACACGAACACACACACACACACACACACACACACACACACACACACACACACACACACAATGTTTAACATTACAAAGAACCCGGGAGAGAAGGGATATGGATTCCAGAAACACACATAAAGAGTGTGAGAAAAGAACGAACATCACACTCATACACACACACACACACACACACACACAATTGCCCTGGCACACACCCACACACAAACACACACTCAACACAGGGGCATTTTGAATGTAGCAAAGGGTGAATGTAGCAAAACAGATATGTGCACAAACATATGCGAGGGCAAAAACGCATGCAAGTACAAAGGCACGCATGGCGCACACATACACACACTCTGCATATTGGCATTTTGATGTCCCTTGTATCCGTGACAACCAGTGTGATGGGGCAAACACAAGCTTGTGGCCGTGGAAACCTGCATTCTAAGCAGGACAGTGGTTTTTACCCACATAAAACAGCTGTTCACCCCTGCTCTCCATCTGCACACACACCCTGCTGATGATGTTGTGGCTCATTGTGTGTGTGTGTGTGTGTGTGTGTGTGTGTGTGTGTGTGTGTGTGTGTGTGTGTGTGTGTGTGTGTGTGTGTGTGTGAAAGAACTGAAATGCACGTTGTTGATGTATGCATGTACGTGCATGTGTATTAGGGAGTTGTTAAACCGCTCGAGGAGACTGAACTGGCAACATGAAAGATCAAGAGGCAGAAGTTAACGAGACAATGAAACAGGCCTCCATGCATCCCTCCATATGTTGGCACCACCACAGCTGAACATTGTGGGGGGAACACAAGTTGGTTTCTGGAGGCATTTTATTTGGGTTTTGTCTCGGTTGACGCATCTCACATGATACGCTCTCTGGATCTCATTGCCGTCGTTGTGATTCACTGGAAAACCCGGACTCTGCTCATGGGACCGACCCGACAAATCTTCCATGAAGCTTTTAAAGTTCGCTCCGATGGATGAAAAACACTGGCAGTGCATAGGCATATTTAATTATTTATTTCTGCACGTTGCTGTATGCTTGTGTACTAGTGAGTGTGTGTGCTTGTGTATGTGCTTGTGCTTGTGCTTGTGCTTGTGCGCGTGTGTGTGTGTGTGTGCTTGTGCTTGTGTATGTATATTTATGTGTTTGTACGTGTGTGTGTGTGTGCGTGGCCACATTGTTTGTCTGAGCACCCTTGAATGGTAGTTCCAAAGCAGCAGCAGCTGAAACGTCATGCATGCTTTGACGTCAAGAGATACGGGAGGACCTATACCTGCCCCTGGGCTTGGGCTTGGTACCATGTGAGGCGGGGGTCGCTGGGACATGTAGCTGCTGACGGAGCAGGGAGGACGGGGGCTGATGGAGGGGGCTGAGCAGACCCATGGCTGCCAGCCTGGCTCCCCACCACCGCTCTGAATGGAATTACAGTTCTGTGATGCAAACGTGGCATCGAGAGGCTGCGCTTCTAATCCCCCCTGCTCTTCCTGCTGCCCTCCCACCCTGCTCTCTCTCTCTCTCTCTCTCCCATGTGCCCCCGCTCTCTCTTTTTGTTTCCTGTCCCCAACCCCCCTCTCTCTCTCTCTCTCTCTCTCTCTCTCTCTCTCCTCAATCTCTCTCTATCCCGCTCGCCCCCCTCTTCCTCCCTCTCCCTGCCAAAGCCAAGGCCCCATTCGGGGGCCCCAGGGACAACTTGTGTGGCAGAACACACCCATCCACCCCCACCCATCCACCACGACCCATCTTAAACCTTACATTTATTACCCTTCCTTTAGAACTCTCCAAAAGCCGGATGATTGGTGGAGGATTTAAACCTAACAGAGTATCAGTCTGACCCAGACGGAGTAGGAGGATAAAGTCAAACCTGGACACACACACACACATATTGAGCTTGTTTTGAGCAGAAAGAAAGAAAGAAAGAAAGAAAGAAAGAAAGAAAGAAAGAAAGAAAGAAAGAAAGAAAGAAAGAAAGAAAGAAAGAAAGAAAGAAAGAAAGAGAGCCCGAGACAGTGAGAGAGACCGAGAAGGAGACAGAGAGATGGTTATTAATAAAAATAGATGCAAATAGGTAGATAGGGGACAGAGGGGATGCTATTTGTGTAGTTCTGGCAGAAGGCTCGACAAAGTAATCGCAGACAAGAGAAATAGAATCAGGTGTGGCATCCCAAAAACAAAACAAACAAACTCTGGAATAACTACATACCGTGTAATTTCCTTACAAATCACACACACACACACACACACACACACACACACACACACACACACACACACACACACACACACACACACACACACACACACACACACACACACACACACACACACACACACACACACACACACACATGCAACACACACAAACACACAGTGTACAAACACACTCTAGGTCAACTCAGTCTGAATTGGCCACATTCAACTTACAACCTGTACAGTAGGCTGCTTTATTGGCCATTTGAATATGGCCCTTTATGTGAGGGGTGCCTTGCACACTGCCATGAGTGCATGCATTGTGCACATAGTTGATCCCGTCCCCGTCCCCCCGTTCCCCCCATTCCCACTCAGCATGTCATAGGTTTGGATCCCTTTGGTGGTCACATTATTGTAGGTTAGTAGCAGGATAATGTGGTAGCTTGGGTATTAGCCTCCCAGCAAAAAGTGTACAGAGTTTAATGTCTCTATGTCCTCAGTCTACCTGTAGGAATCCTAGAGCAAATGCCTAACCCGTACCTACTCCTCAATGACACAATTCACTGTAAGTTGCTTTGGATAAAAGTTCCTGCTAAATTACCATTGATCATGACCATTGGGCTTCAATGTCAACCATTAACACAGTGTGATTTTATTGCAATTCACACATCATTCGACTTGCTATGAGTTACTATTTACTCTTACCGTCCAGCAGATAATTGTAATTCAATTTGTGTAACAGTGCTTGGTTTGTAGCTTAAGATACATATCCTCAACAACACAGATAGGCTGCAGACAGTGGGGTTCGAACCCAGAAGCTTTCAGCTAGCATTCTCCAACGCTCACCAGTAGATTATTCTACCCAATCTTTGAATCAAACAATGATACCACAGCATATGAGCAAAACATGATAGGGCCAACCATTTTGGATAAGAGAATAAAGCTTGGCTTTCAGCAGCGAGTAGTAATTATCTCTTCATTTACTGTTAAAAAATATATAGGATTTACGTAACATTTTATTGAGCAAAACGTTGTGACCATGATCTATGTTTCCACTATTCCTGCATGTCCTGTGGTTTGGACAGAGCTCTATCTCAGCTGCTCTCTGTAATCAAGCTGCTGTTTATACGCATGAGTGTTTGTGTGTGTACATTTAAATTTCTTGTGTGTCTATGGGTATGTTTTTGCATTTGTTCTTTAAGTGTGAGTGTGTGTCTTTGTGTACACTTTTTATGTGTGTACGTATGTTTAACCAACGTGTGCTCCTTGTGTATGCATGTTGTGTCTCTTTGTCTAGTTCTGACTGCATCTGTCTGAAAGTAGGTTTTGGTGTGGAGTGTGTGTGCGGTGAATGCAGTGTGCGTGTTGCTCAACCACCTCTGCCCGGTTTCAAGAGGGTGGATTTCCACGTTAACCGGGCTAGCTTAAATCAAAATACCGGGAAGACAGAATTCTTCCGAAACCAAGATTAGAATACTCTCAGTTTAGACACCATGGTAATGCTGTGAAACCTTTTGAACCTACCATGGGATGACCCTGGTGCACGGCAGCAAAAAATGCATCCACCTTTCAATCTCTCACATAGTCTTACTACTGTCAAACGATGTTCACGTTATATAGTGTAGGTATCCAAGAGTGTTAACAATGAATATCATGCATGTTAACCTTATGTGTCCTCAGGGGCGGCCTGCATTTCTCAGAAGGTACAACACAAACCCTGCCGCATAATGCTTGCACCTTCCATTTTCTTTATCCTCAGACTAGAGTTTTGACTTCAGCTGGAACATATCCTTAACACATTCCTGAAACAGGGCGCTGCAAATCAACAGATTGTTTACAAAACGTCAGCCTGTCTGGCTTGTACACAGCCTGAGGACAGTGGATGACATCATCCACACCGAGTAGGGAATCCATACATCAACTCAAACCATCACCTGTCGAGTTCACTTCTCTGAACAGCTTCTAGTCATGTTGATGTTCTGTCTAAATAAAAATGACCGCAATTGTATGATTCCCCCGTTTGAATATCATTACCCCGAGCGATGTCTACGTTGTCTTGGAGTGTAAACTGCTGCTTTTTGTTAAAGTCTGCTTTTCACTTGTAATTACTTTTTGATTCAAGAGACAAATTTATATACACAATAAGGCAAAAACAACTGTGCCTCAAGATGAACTAATATTAGTGTTTGATCAACAGCCTATCTGATTCCCCCCTTCTGCAGAGAGGGAAATTATTTGATAATTCAATTTTATTTGTATAGCCAATACATGACATTATAGCAGATACAACAACCACCTTTGGACTTTATTGTGTTGTGATATGTTGCATTGTATTTCATTGCATTGCATTTCATTGTATTGTGTTGTACTGTTTCGTACACTGTATTGTATTGCTTCTGTTGTATTCATTCTCATCGGACAACTGAGCTGCAGCATGTTTGCTTGAAACAAAAGGACCAATCGGATGATAAGAGAGGGAGTAGGCAAGGAGCATTCCTATTGGCTGGTGAAGCTGGGATTCGACATCAGGAGATGGTTGTTTTGGCTCTAGCCTGGAACATTCCATGTTACCTGCAGTGCTGTAATACAGGATATACATAAGCCTTGGTGTGCGTGTGTATGTGTGGCACACTTGGCAGGGGTAGTCCGGGGCGAAGGGTAGAGGGGTATGGGGTAGGTTAATGGCCTATAAAAGGCTCAGACACTAAGCTTGTGTACAGGGCTTTGGAAGGCAGAAGCCTGTCAACCAGCCAGCACAGGGAGTAAGCCCTCCCCAGGGCAGACTGTTTGTCCACTGGTCTTCGGAGAACCAGACCTCTCCATAAAGGTTGCCCAAGGACATGGCAGTGATGTCAATGCCTTTGCTTTGATTGTTAATGAAACCAGTCTCACTTGTGTGAGGCTGAGAAGTCGCCTTGTGAAGTCGCCTTGATTAAAAGTGTCTCCTTCATGAAGTTAGTTAGAGATGCTTGTGGGCAGGCTAGTGTTGTGGCTACAGGGTCACATGGGTCCTCTATGGTTAACCACCCTCACTTCAGAATCCTTAGGAACACTTTGGGTGCATCCAAATACTAAGTATACGCTATTTCTGTTAAGTGTCTACTTTTTGACCGTTAATGAAGTACGTTCTACAGCTATGCGTAGAACGCCTCCGAACGCTTCCGAACACCACCGAAACGCAAACGGATGTTTGGAGATTACATATTTTCCCTCTGTGCGCTACACATCAGATGCCAGCAATATTAAAGTCACCTGAGATCTTTACCTTAGCTGGAGCCGCTGCTGGTGGTGCCGGGTCAGCCATCTGGATTATTTTATTTTCTTCACCGCGGCGTTCTTCTTCTTCGGTAACCAGACTCCGGCTAAATTGTGGGATAGCGTAGTGACCTACTGTTGTATACTGTAGCGGTAGTACGCATTCGGAAACTTTTTGCCTACTACACAATGCATACTGAGCATTCGGACACGCTATATTTGTGACATACTACAAAATGCCCTGTAATGTGTGGTTGAACAACCTGAGCCAGACTGATTGGAATTTCGGGCTGGGTAAAGCTGCACACCTGTTTTACATTGAGCAATTAGTGTGCACAGGTGATTCCCACACACATACTCAGGAGAGCTCCTACATGGCAGCATGTTACAGCTTCTGCTCTAAATCATTACCCTCAGACTATACAATAAACCAGTCAAAACATCACCTCTCTGTGTCCGTAAGAAGAACAGTAAAGACCACCAAGGTGGAGTGCAGCATGGTCATTGCTAAAGCACCAAGTTGAATGGCTGAAGTCATTCGGCTAAGCTGTTACATCATTTGCATTTAAGTTGTCTGTGGTTCGAGCACAGTAGAAGTGTGGCTTCCGTTATACTAGCCTGCTCGACTCTCAACCAAAAGATACTGGGTTTGATCCCGCATGTCACAGCCTACCTGAGCATGACGCCTGTCTACTGTGTTTCTGAACTCCATGTCAGTCCCTTTCAATGAAGGAATCTGCTGAAAGAAACCTGATGAACCCCATCTAGGACAGCAAGTTTATTATTTGCACTCATTAAAAACCGCTGTGGGAATTTCCCAAGAGCGATTCTCTGGAACCTCTACTGCATGTGCATGATGCAATACAGTGTTTTAGTTATTTAATTGTTAAATGTCATCTGTGACCATGCAACTGCCTGCACGAAGATGACTGAATTTATAAATCCTTTATTTTGATTATTATCACCAGCCAATAGGAATGCTCCTGGCCTACTCCCTCTCTTATCATGGTCGTCAGGTGAGGTGAGGGTGAAAGGATAAATGAGGGATGAGGGTCTCGGCAAAGCTTTTCCAGCCTGCTGACAGGCCCGAGAGACCACGGATTAGAACCTAAAACTACCATAACAAGCCTCCAAATGCTTGACAATATACTCATGAGAACATGCATGCAGGCTCACACACACACGCCAGCAGAAGAATGAACCAATTTCATGTTGAGGTTTGGTAGATACAGTAACCGTTTCTAAATACGTACATGCCAAACTTAAAGACAGACACTGACATTCACACAAAAACGTATATAAGGCAAAGCAATAAAGGAATGTCATAATGCATCTCAACCGCTTTCCATTCTATTCTGGCTACAGCCTTTTTTCTTCACATAGTAACAATGCGTCTTTCAGATACCGCGCGCGCGCACACACACACACACACACACACACACACACACACACACACACACACACACACACACACACACACACACACACACACACACACACACACACACACACAGGGACTCAATGGTTTCCCTCATGGGGACATAGCTTCGTGCAAATCATACATTGTCAGCTCATAACAGTGTTATTGGTGAGTGACTATCTTTTTCCGTAGCTCCATAGGGCAGACATTAGCCGCTTCTCATGGAGTTACCGTTTCCAGGCAACAGGTGTTTATATGGACGCTACCATTGATCTACAACCATGGCAGAAAGCTGTTGTCGTACAATTCACAAATCACTGATGGCATTAACATGCTTATTGCATAACTAAGCGTATGATTTACATTGACGATTTGAATGTGTTTTTCCACATTTTCCCTAATCACCAACACATGCAAAGAAACTGTTACCACCGGAACGTGGTTAAAAACCGTAACGAACTTAAAGTTGGGGGGGATTTTTCTAACTCTAATGATCCTCCCCAAGCACATTGCCCCTAACTGAGGAAGGGCTGCCGTGGCGCCTGCTTAGAGAGGCGGAATAAAAGCTGCTCGGCACCGGGCTGACCTCCAGGCGCGGAGCGAATGTTGCGAACAACAACAGCGCCCTTCTTGTGAAATCCCTCCGTCAGTAGGGGCTTTTTCCTGGCCGCTCTTACACCGCAGTTACGGTAACTGTACTTACCGAGAAGAAACAGAAGAAAAACTAACAGCGTTGCATTCTGCATCACCAATGTAAACCCTATACACATTGTTGAACAAATATTTTTGTTCTTTTAAAATGTTTATTTATTTTCTTACCAAATTGCTGGGAATGGGGAGTTCCCAGTTATTGCTTGAAACTTTAACAGTCATGGCCCAAATAAAGTAATACCCAATTGTAGCTACTGTTAAACAGATGCATTTGTAAATTGTCATATATCTAAACAATACACAGCATAATTTGTCATCGTTCAAACTTTGCCAATGAATCAGTGCTTTGTTCCGTCATCTGAAAACCATCAGAGGTGTGAGGCTTCTATTCATATAGGTAGAGCGCCATCTGCTGGTGAAGAGTCAATTTAACTGATTTATTAAACCATCCATTCTCATCCTGACCATTGCCATTTTCTTAATTAATCGATTTTTTAAACATCAATAAATAGTTTTTAAAAACTTAACTGCTTTTTAAACTTTTAAACTTCCTTTCCATATGTTCCGACTATCTGGCTTCCATAATGCGGTGCAATTAAATCCAGAAATCAAGGCCAAACTACATGTGGAAGGTTTGATATTTGATCTTTGAGGAATTTTACAGTACGTTGAATAAACATTAGGCACAAACAAATCTAACCATAAATTGCCTCAATGGGACAACTTTATTTTATTTGAATATTAAACATATTGTTGGAATTGGCTTTACATTCCAGCAGCAGTTAATAAATCAGACGCCAAACAATGTGCCCTTTCCGTTTATAAGGGAAAGGGAGGCATATCTGGTAAGCCATGGAAATGTTAAGGCAGGCCGATAGTTGTAAATGGCTAGGGTTAGGGCTATTCAGTTAGATGTTTTCGGCCAAAGCTTCATCCCAAAAATTCTACACCCAAATGAAAGATGCTAACTACATATCCCCTTTTATCACTGAGGTGAAATATAAATCACAAAAGTGTCCCTTGAAAAAAGAAATAATCAGTGGCAGAACGTTATTTTTTACAATATTTCGATTTCATTAGTTTATAAACAGTCGAACTAGGAAATCTATCAGCATAGAAATACACCAGCTCCAAAATGTTTTAGGTATGCATTTAGCCGTCAGGATATAATTATTATTTCAGTCTCCCCTTGGATTTGACCATATTATCTGTCTACATCAATATCAAAATAATATTTCATGAGTCAAGTTTTTTTATATATTTGTTTATTTTCTCAAGTAGGACTGCGGCGTTCCTTTGTCCAGCCATGGGGAACGTTTGATTTTAACTGCAAAAGCCTTTAGTGTATAGAGAGGATTGATGCACTAGTGGCTACTGAGAGGCCCTCAAAACATCCACATCCTTGAATGGCTTCCGTACAAGTTCAGCATCCAGATTACTTAATATGAATCAACTGTGTGACATGAAAACGTGTGTCTGAGCCAGGTGTCTGCATGTATGTAATGATCAGTATAATGATTATGCCCGAGCTAGTGTTCAGTGTACAAACCCCCTCCCCCCCCACCCCCCAAAAAAAAAAATCAAAAAATAACACTCCAATATAGTACACTACAAAACAATCCATAAAATATCAAAAACAGACCGTCTCTAAACCAAACCACTACGTAGATGTGGTCGCATACACGCACATAAACAACACAGACATACGAGTACATAAGCAAAGTCATAAACAAAAAAAAGGGTCAGAAGAAAAGAAGAAACTCTGGGACAAGAGTCACCATAACAGCTCGCTGGGTCAACCGCATACACAACCATTTCAACAAGTCTGTCAGGGAGTCGGACTTGGTCAAAATGGCCCTTCAACCATTTCATACATCACTGAAATGAGCCAGGTGATGGCATACAAGGTCCGGATCTGTACGTGGATTCACTTATTCGTACATGATCTCTTCCCAAGGCCAGTCAAAAACTAGATTCTGGTCAGAACCATTTCCAAACCTTTCCTTGCATGGGAAGGTCATGAAACCAGTTTTCATGGATAACAGCTTGAGGATCAAGAGTGTGTGTGTATATAAACTTGTTCTTTAACCAATACCCCAACAGTGTCTCAAAGCGAGGAGGTGTCACAACTTAAGCAGTAAGGCAAAAGGACAATAGCTGTGATTGTTAAGTTTAAACTGAGTGAGCGCCATCATTAAAGGTTTTGTACACACACCGTACACCCCACCGCTGACCACTGCAATTTACTGAACCCACGGAACACTCATGTGACCCACGTGTACGAGGTCAATGATCATTATATTGCACACCAATAAAGTGGAGGAGAGAGGTGAAATGCACTCGCATTTGAGTAGAAAACAAATATTAAGGAGAAACCTGAAGACATTTCCCAGAGGACCTTCTGGATAGCCAATGATTGCGGTACGCTTAAGGTCTGGAGTTAAAGTTTGAGCTGACCCACCCACCTCCTAAGTAACTGAAGAACATGGTTTCATGTTCTCTGTGGCAGCGATGTTGAAGATGGGATTGCAAAAAACAACGGCGACATAAAAGATTGAACCGATGGATACATGTGGCCCTTCCTCATACTTGCGTATGTTTAGGCTGTGGCTGATAAATCAGTCAACTCATGCATTAACTTTGTCGGGTCCACCTATCCTACATCACTGTCTGCAGGTTCCATTACATTCCCCAGGCTCATAACCAAGTCATAGCCGTCTGGGAAGATGATTTGAATTCCTGAGACACTGGGAAAACTCCACCCCCCCACCACCACTACTAATAAGACCTTCACCACCTGTGCAAGAAGATTCTTGAGAATGGCTAGTAGAGTAATAAAATATTACACCAGCCACAGCCAAAAACACATGAAGCATTTGGAAAGGGTTCAAAACAAGAGCCAGCAGATAACCTTACTATTTAGTATCTCGCGATAAGAACTGATGCCATTCACATATGCCGTGTTGTGTTGTATCATAGTATCCCCGGTATTTCCCCATTTTTGACAGCCGTTGTTTTTTACGGCAGGAATTATTATGAATTAACCAATTCAATATACATAAAAACATTACATTTATAGATATATTTTTGTCCCTAGTTCCTCAGCAATCAGCATTAAAGACCATCATTTTGTAATGCATTTGCTGTACAGCATGGGGTTGTACAAACAACTTGAAACAATGTGGACCATGTAGAAATCACACTGAGAAAACTCAGTGTGGACTGGTTACCCCTCTAGGCTCAAATAGACAAGACAAAATGTCTACATTGTGTGTAGGCTTCAACATCGTCATTAGAATATTCTCCAAGAAAGGCAGCGGTTTGGATCCAACTACGAGGTCCTGATTCGAAAGCGAATTGTAAAAAGAAATAAAGAAGATAAAGGATAAGACCAGCAACAAAAAAAACACCTTTCCCAGGACACTAAACCCTTTGTGTATTTCATCAAGATTCATTAAAAGGCACACAGTCTAGCACATAGTAATAATCTTCCAAGTGTGCAAAAAAGCTTGTCTTAGAATATTTCAATAAAAAAAAGGGAAAGAAGGGAGAGAAAATGTTAATATCGACCGTTAAGTCACCAAATGGTACGCAGCTCACGCTCTACCTCCCGCCCCCCCGAGCCCCCCCGAACCCCACTGTGTTTGATAAAGGCTTTGCAGTAGGCTTCAGGGAGAAGGAGGTGCCGATAGTCCAGAGCAGAAATGTGCTTTACAATCAGCGACCGGGCGACTCGTGTTTTCAATTGGCACTATGCATCAGCGCATCAGTCAAGAAGAGTGCAGAGGGCAGAGTCCCTGCACCTCACGGGGCGAGGGAGAGGGAGGGACCATGTCCAAATGGGGGGAGTGCAGACCTGCAGGAGCTCCGAGCTCCGCCGTGATGACAGGGGGGTTCGCTGGGGAAGAGATGCGACGTGGAGGCGAGTGGGTGAGCTCTTCGAAGCAGCACTGAACCAAACTCCAGCGAAACGGGGAGAGAAATGGAGAGCAAGAGAGATGTACACCAGCAGTGGTAAAACTCTTTATCAGCGAAACCCCGAAAGGGGGGACAGGAACAACATCGACAACAACCAAAGGAAAGCAGCACATCAGTGTTTCTTTTCGCGCCATATGGTTCTCCCGCCTTTAGAGTTCCCCTCCTCTGTGCGTTCTCCACTTACAAAAAGGGGTTCCCTGGTAGAGCGCTTCCCCCCCCCCACCCGGCAGTGCCGAGAGGTTCCTCTGCGGCCCCCGGGGGTCCTCTCCCCCCCCCCCCCCCCCCCGGCCCTGCTCAGTTGGAGTCGGTGGCGGGGGTGGTGTTGGCCAGGGCGGAGGAGGTGATTGAAATGGTGGATGTGATGGCGGTGGTGGTCGTCACAGAGGGTGTGGGGGCCTGGATGGGGGCGGGGGCAGAGGCGGGGGAGGGAGGGTGAGCCAGGGACGCCAGGGGGTTGACGATGACCTGGATGACAAAGTCTTTCTGGATCTTGGTGTCCTGCAGCCGCGTCTTGTCCGTGAGCAGCTTGCCGGAGAAGAACCAGCGCTGGTGCGTGGCGTCGATGTCCTCCTGGGCGTGGAGCTGCTTCTTCAGCTGGCCGATGGTGTCCGCCATGCTGGCGCTGAGGCGCAGGTCTTTCCCCGTAGACATCCGTACCTGGACGTAATGGGGGTTACATTAAAAAAAAAGAAGAAAAAACCTTTGGGGACAAATTTATCCAAAGCGTCTTATAGTATATCCAGATTCCGGATCAGAATCGTCTATATTTCCACTTCCAGTTGTGTGTGACTATTTCATTTCATGCCCCACACACATTTTGAGTGGGGTTAGGAGGGGGGGGACTCGTACAAGAATGCCCATGTAGCTCCACCTCTGAATCTAGATTCACTGCAAGGGAAGAGGGCATGAAAGAAAGTAGACAAACATAGCTGGAAGTAGATATTGAGAGATGTTTTGGTTCAAACGTGGCCCGACATCGCCAGAACATTTAGCAAATGCATAATTAGAACTTCTCAGTTGAATTGTGATTTCACAAGGGCTGTTATCAACATGCGCGGACCAAAAATTCTCTAGACGAAATTGGATAGACCTACAACCAATCAGATTAACAGATTGTCTGAGTCATAATGATTGTTTATGAAAATGTCTCAACAGCGCTGTACAGTCATCTGTACAGTCATAGTTTTAAACCCACCCCTCCTTAGACCGTTGCTAATGGCCCGGACCGGGATAGGTCTGCTGGAAATCTGTCTGAACGGGAGTCGGGCTGCAGATGCATATGCTAAAGAGTTGACTTGTTCTCGGGCTAGTTAAAAGTAATTCTGACTGCTTATAGACCGCAATTTACAACAAGAACAACAGCAAAGACGAGCCGAATAAATGGGATGCTAGGCGGTTTGACGAAGCAATCTCAGAAACGTGTAATAAAAACGTATCGTTGGATATCCTATCGGTATCCCTCCCTCTCTCGCTGCTCAACCCATGTTACTGATTGAAAATCATTCCCTTAAAAGAGATTTCGGAATTCGGAACTCTCTCTCTCGCCAATAGCGGTCATTTGGAGCACCTCATTCCAGGCACTCCGCGGTGAGATAACTACGCTTGAGGAACGTGGTTAACTGCAGTGGAGGAAAAACATTGGGCAAAAAAATGAACAATTAAATGATATCAGGAGCACATGGTCAGATTAACCCAGTGGAGCGGTACCTTGAGCTGGAACTCTTTCTTGGGGGCTACGGGGGGCTCGGGGCTGTCGCTGGGGTCCTCGTCGCTGCGCTCCGAGATGAGGTTGACCGGGGGGGCGAGGCAGTAGACGGGCAGCTGGTAGCGGTTGCCCAGCTCGTCATAGCACTCTGTCAACGTGCCTGGGGGGGGAAGGCGGCGAGGACGACAGGGTTTAGAAACAACTATAATATAATAGTGTGGAGCAGCCCGAAGGCTTGTCCTGATATCAGTGTTCTGCATGAGCTTATTCCCGTCCCAGGGTAATATTCCAGCTGACTCTTATAAAGTTAAAGGTCATTTTTATTAACAGAAGTGCAGTATAACGTGGTCATTCTGTAGTGTCTTAGGACAATGCAAGGTTCACCCAGTAGTAAGAAATAAAAGCATAACAAAAACATATGTAAGCAGCATTAGGCCGTAAAGGTTGAAAATGAACAACAAAATGTAGGAGGTGCTTTGATAGTGTTCTCAGAAGCAAATTTAAGTCACCATCAGTGTAGCTGATGTGTATCTTATGAATCCTTCTATGGCAGGATGTTTCAACCAAGTGCTTAGACCCAATTTACACAGCTGCAGTGTGCAGTTGATAACACTGGGGGGCAGAGTAAAGAGCACAAGCTCTATAATCTATATCTATACTTGGCAAAGCACAAGCTGTTCTGACGAATTAACAATTCAAACTGCTTCAACAAGAGGATCACAATACAGACAGAGAAATCTTAGAAACCTAATTTCATAAAAATAGCTAAAAATTATGATAAAGAAATTAGGTTATTATAATAAAAGGTTATTCTACATTGACACAATACCCTGCTTTTAGCATATCGATATCTCAGACCAGAACCATCAGCAGTATGTTGCTGCCGTGTCGCTACTGTACGCAACACAAAGGCCGCCTTGACCTAGTTTGGCTGCGGGCTCCTATTTGGTGCACGGGGAGAAGACCCGAGGAAGGTGACCTGAATAGGGGCGGACGCGGTGACACGGCCGCCCCGTGACCCAGCGGGTGTCTCCACCGCTGCAGCCATCCGTACATCCCGTCACGACCTCCCAGGTGGCGGGATCACTGCAGTACCAGACACTGATGGGAGGGCAGCGCTAGAATCTCAGCCATTTTCCTCCTGGCTTCGCATACACGGGAAGCATGTGCTGCAGTGCAGTCTGACGGGTTTGAACGACTGACTGTCTGAAGCCTGAATAAGAATATATGAACGACGTGAGACTATGGAAGCATTCATTCGTTTGAAACCCGTGTATGAAACCTGTGTTTGAAAAAGAAAGTAAAGCAATACGAGCAGAGTTACATATTAGGGATCAACCCTATCTGGCTGGATGCAGTTAGCATCCAGCCAGATATTGCGAGGTAGTGTAACGTTATAGGAGGTAACTGTACACGGGAGTACGAGACTGGTGGCGCGACTGTCTGACAGGACTCATCACTTAGCCACAGTGTGAATGTACGAGTTTGACAGAGTGATAGTGAGTTTGACAGAGTGAGAGTGAGTTTGACACAGTGAGAGTGAGTTTGACACTGTGAGATTGAGTTTGACACAGTGAGAGTGAGTTGGACAGTGAGAGTGAGTTTGACACAGTGAGAATGAGTTTGACACAGTGAGAGTGAGTTTGACACAGTGAGAGTAAGTTGGACAGTGAGAGTGAGTTTGACAGAGAGAGTGAGTTTGACAGAGTGAAAGTGGGATAATTTGAGAGTGTGTCAGGGAGTATGTAAGTGAGGTTGAGAGACTGAGACTGAGATAGAGCGAGGTTGTGAATGTACATCAGTGAGTTTGAGCGTGCGAGTGTGTGAGAACATGTGTGTGTAAGTGTGTGCCCCCCCCTCACCGTGGGGCAGGGTGATACTGGCTCCGTCTACGATGGCCTGGGCCAGCTCGTGGTCGCTGCACTCCAGGGCCACGGCGGCGGCCTTCAACGCATCCCAGATCTCCTTACGGCCGTCGAAGGCAGGTGCCGTGTCCCAGAACTCGTCCCGCTTGCTGCGCAGCTGGCCCTCCGTCATGGGGTAGTCGCTCTTCCACTTTGGCCGGTCCTTCTTCAGGGGCTCGTTGCGACCTGGAAGAGAGCCATGGGACATTCATTTTAATAAACAATAAAAGACGGGCGTCTTGCGACCATAACGGCACCAGCATTTATGGTCATCGTCTGCGATTTAGACAAAATGGTTTCATTGCCAACCATTCCGATCATCTGGTGATCGTTATAATGTGTCTGTGACGTGGCCTCACATGTTTCTGTTATCCGTTTTCACTGCCGGACGGAATGAACCGGAAGACGTAGAAGGAAACACTGATGTGTAATCAGATCTTTGGTGTAAAGAACTGTCACCTGTGGGCAGGTGACAGAGGGACCCACTGTGTGTCCACAGAGGCCATTTAATGCGTCGATATAAAATAATATAACTTGATGTGTTGAACCTGTAGTTCATAGAAGGGATCAACCTATAATCCAATATCTTAAGTCACCCGATAACCACAACAGTCACCTGCTGAAAACCACTCAATTACATGGGGGAATAAAACGGTTAATGGAATAAAGGCGAACACTTGGAAAAGCACAGGGTCAGCCCTCTCCCAGGAGCGTGCTACGCACGGCCCGCTAAGAGTAGGTCAAGTGCTGCTCTTTTTAAAATGGATGGTACTCATCTGCGCCGGATCGGGCAGATGAGTCACAGCAACACACAGCCTCTCTTCCCCTTTCTGTGGGAGTCAACAGTGTACTAGGGAGAACCACGGCGCACACACAATAAGCCCACACATGCAGTAATTACATTCCGAATACTGTTGTGGCAACATCTTATGTGCTTACACCGGTGATATGCTCCTACACCAAGCATGGGAAAAATGACCCCGCTGAGAGTGAAGAGGAGGAGGAGGACATGGAGCGACAATCCAAAGGGGTCTCCTTTCCGTGAAACAAATTATTTATAGCTGTGAAGTACAAGGAGGAGTCGAGACCAGGGTGAGGTGGTGTAGGATTAGCAGCAGCGGGGGGAGAGGGGGGGGGGGGGGGGAGGGCTGTGTGTGAGAACAGCCCTGTCATCCTAGGAGCGTCCCTACTATCAGTAGGCTGCAGTTACACTGCTGCTCTAATGGTCCCCGACTCCAGGAAACAGTCCAGTAACATGGATACAAATGGCAACCAGGAAGGAGGACGTCATAAAAAATTGCAGAGCTTTATGAGGGGGGGGGAATGTAATAAATACAGTGTACCAGCTCAGTACCAGTGATTTAGTCAATCACTTTTTATCTTGAGTGATTAATGATGCACTCGGGTCATTTAGTAGTGGGTTAGGGGTTAGTCCTCTTGGGGTGTAAAAGTACTATGTTCAACGGCTGTAAGGTACCATGTTCCATAGTCCTGATGGGGAATCGAAGTGCACGCTCAGTGCAAAACAAAGCCTCTGAAGTCATGAACATAACACTTGGCAAGGGGAAGCCAATTAGAATGGATATGCAAAAATGATTTCAACACATTCCTCATCCTTAACAATGAGTCACCAAGTAAATGTGTCCAAGTGGCAACACAATGGAGCACATATTCACTTATTTTTAAAATGGAGCATATGTTACACAAAGTAAAAGCCCAACAAACACAGGAGGGTGTACTGGGGGTTGTGCAATTCTACGACATACTATAAATATGCTGTGTTTGATGTGAATGCAACTGATTTCCTTGCTACCCAAAACTGGGTCTGAGAGGCGGAAAACAAAAAAAAAAGGCACCACCTGGATAACCCAGAGCAACTGAACAACAAATTACATGACAATAACACAGACATTAGTTTAATTGGAGAAAGGGATCCAAGTATCAGTTGGAATGTTGCCAATAAGCTAAAGACAGCCAGGTGGTAGTTGTTTTTTATAGTTGTTCCGATGTGCTTATTAGACTTAGAAACAGCCCTCTGGGCCAGGGGCAGAGGGCTGTTTCTTCATCCCTTTCAACAGGAAAATGGCTGCTGCCTTTCTCAATTAAAAATGTATCAAATTCAGTTAACTCCATATAATGAAACCCTTAATTACGTAGTCTCTATTTAAAATAGAAGAGCAATCTTTGAGAAAAACAAAGTGCTGTAGTAGATTTACAATCCAAACTGAACAGCACAGAAGAAAGTGAGGATGAAGGAATGAGCCACTCCCCACATTGGACCTTTCCAGTCTGGCTTAATGAGAAGCAAAACAACAAACAACGGTCAACCGAAACAGCAACCAGAGAAGACGTGATGACCGATTTCAACAATGCCCGGAAATGACGTTATCGACACGTACGGCAAAGTGTGTAAGGGGCGCATGAGGGAATAGCAGGGCGTTTTCATCACATGGGGCCTCTTCTGAGTTGATATGCCACTGCTGCATGATTCAAGATTACCGCGAAGCCCGGCTTATGAAACGTCTCATAAACTACGCAACAGGATCACAAACCCAACCAAGTTCAGTCTTGGGAGTGGCCAAAAACATGCTTGACTCCAGGGCCTACATAGTGTTTTGTCTTAGAGAGTGAGTTGTGGCACGAAAGGTGGCGTCTCTCTGGCCCTCTGTGTATTTATGTTCCTTCATGGCGTATTCTCGTCCCCGCAATACAAATAAATCCAGGGCGTTATCCACATTCTGCTTGGTCCAGTGTTCAATTCTGGTCTATTTCATACATCAGCAATGTCATCTTCAGTAGGTTGCCGTGCGTCAGAGGGAATTCAGTGGAGCCCAGAACGTACATGTTTGGTCCAACCAGGCACTACGGATTCTAGGCTTTTGTTTCTGTTTAATTCTGGAGGAAAGAACTTGACAGTCAAGCACTAGCCTCTTTGGAGCAGACAAACACACAATAAATCTTTAAAACTCACAATTGCATTTAGAAAGACAGATGGTCTCTATTAACAAGGGGATGTATGGCTGAATGGATGGTGGATTAATGCACGCATGGATGGATGGATAGAGAGATTGATGGCTGGCCGGATGCTTATATTGACCAACTCTTGGCAGAATATGCTGACAATCGCCCGTCAACATAATTTAAAATTGACACACCCTTAAAATGAACCAGTCATGGTGGTTGAAAACAACCAGTGGCAGCGAAACATGCCCTTTGCCGAGTGATGTGATGTCACCATGAATCCCACCATACTGGACTCAATTCACAGGAGAACAAACAAGGATAAAGCCTCAGCAAGAACTGTGGGAGGTTTCATGAGAAGCAGTGTGAACCCTGGGGATAGTTTAAAGGTCGCTGCCACATTGTCAGCTAGAGCCAAACATTTTTATTTCGACAGCGAGGAGCAACCGAGGAGACCAACAGCTATGAGTTATCAGTTATTCCACAGAGCGACCACCAGGATAACCAGGCAAACAAGCCACATGTTAGGCTTAAAAATCCTTTAAGAGGACGGTAATACTTTGATCACCGACAACCGCCATGCACACCATCTGAAGAAGGCATGGCAAGCAAAGATCTTCTCATAGTCTTTCAACACCTGGGGGCTGTTCAGAGATCCAAGGAAAGAAACCATTTAAGGGTTACGCAATAACATCAAATAAAATACCAAAGAATTTCCATACCGGCAGTAGAAGACATTATGCCTAGGTCATCCCTCATAATTTCCATAGACTGTACGTCATCAAAATAATAGCAATTCTTCATCATACCAAACCAACAGACACATGTGTGGTAATTTACAGACAAGCATAATGAACAGCCATCTCTTTAGAACTCTCATGAACCAAAGCACACATCAACAACATGCCATCTGGAGCCCACCAGAGCCCCAGTAGAATACCTTGTTGTTCACGCGGACGACCTCGCTGTGAGACGTGACACGTTTTGACTTGTTGCTAGCTTGGAAGCCTGGCATGGTGTCCCTGCTGATAGCCATCAGGATGAGATGATACAAGCTACAACACTATCACGATGCCAGGGAATCTTGGCGAGCAGTTGAAAAGAACCTGACGGAAAGGCATCCCGGTTGTGCACCTTTGTAACCAGAGTTATGTATAGGGAGTGGGACTTTGTATGGTTTGATAAGGATTTCCTTATAATATTTTTTCTTGCCACAGCCTTTTTTTTTGCATGTCACTTTTTGATCATATTTCAAAATCCTAATCTTGATAAATATGTCAGGCCATCCACTGCCCATTTGCTTTTATAAACCATTATTCATGTTAGTATACATTGGAGCCAGAAGAAGACACTTGTTGAGGTAAATATGCCAAATAAAAGTTTAAACACAAGGAACTTCTGCAAGGAGGAATTTGGAATTAATAGGTTTTTTACTGTACCATTAAGACGTTTAAACATGCAGGCCAGCATGTTAAAACAAGCAAATATAACTGAAGATTCGCGCCATCAGAAATAGTTAGTGGTTAGCGCAAATTAACCTCTACAATCTTCTGGACAGGTTCCAGCTAAATAAACAGTAATAATTATATTATTGGGGGATTCAAAATAATGTTTCTTTCATGAACTTTCTTGAAATGAATTGTGATATATAAGAAAAGGATGGACACAGCCACTTAAGACTTGGTGGAATAGGAAGGAGGTCCTGGGAAGCTACCCGGACCTCCTCAAGACCTAGACTAGCGTGTAGGTTCTCTTACCAACTATGCCAAGTCACATTCAATGCAAAGGCTGCTTCCCTTCAATTCATAAACTTAGGAAAACATGATTAGGCAACGATTGTGAAATTCTGGGCCGATACCGATAGTTAAAATAAAAATTTGGCCAATAGCCGATACAATGTTATTTTGTTATTTATTCCCCCCTTTGTGCCAGAGAAACAAACCCTAACCCCCCACGCACGCAGACACGCACCGCATATGCACGCACACACAATGACGGGGAGAGGCTTTTATGATTTGTATGAAAATCAATCTGTCTATTTCAACAACTGCCGTCAACATTATTTCAACGTGGGCCTAGGCAGATAGGCCTACATGCGCCGAAAACAGATCGCTAAGTATTTATATTACTGAACACAGCCTGCATGACGGTGAACTAGACACGTCTTTAGCATATCGAAACTATGGCCAAAAAGATGACTTTACACAGTGTGTCTTTTAACGATTTATTTGTTACCAGCATTCGTAGTGTTGATCAGCTGAGAAATAGTCCGCCAAAGACGTTGACGTCACTTAGCAACCGAGGACGCTTGCGGAGTGAAAGAAAAAAAAGCTGCCCGCATGCACGTGTGGTTTGTTTACAAATAAAAGTGAAAGAAAATGTCGGTTGTGTGGGAGTATTTCACTGTCTCGGAGAAAGATCAGCGATATGCAGTTTGTAAGACATGTTCCAGTGACATTTCCAGAGGATGAAGCATTAAACGTGTAAACATCGGCCACTGCCATCGGTGAATGTCGTCTTATTTTCCGATAGGCCGATGGCAGTCAACAACGCGAATATCGGCCTTTACCGATGTTCGTCCGATACATCGGTGCATTTTGGTCCCAAGGCATTGCCACCCTCTCCTCTCCAAACTCAAGAAAACCCATACAGAGACAGTTTAGATGAAGGAAAGGTCGTTCTAAAAACGGTACACCAGGTACATGCCAAACCCAGCAGACATATCAGCATCTGGAGAAGGTTCTAATCATTTGTCACAGAGCAAACATAATTACATCCAACTTCTCACGGCCACACTTTCCCACACAACGTTAAACAGAACGTTTCATGAATTCAGTCATCTTAACGAGGAGTTTATATTCAACACAGTGTGTCTTAGGGCCACCGCACAACGAGACAACACAGAATCTCTTGCCAAATGTTGGGCGTGGAGGCCTGTGCAGTTCCAATCCTTCTCCTTGTAAATACAGCGTCACTTGGTGTAAGTGCTACAGTGGCTGGCCAAATACCATTGGCCACAACCAAAGCCAAGCGTAAGAAGAGAAGAATGTGGCAGGTAGCCAATGTTTATCTTCATAAGAACATTATCGGGAAGCAGGGTAGGTAGCAAACAGACTTGCATTGAAGTCCCAATAGGGAAATAATCAAAGAATCAATAGCACAAGAATCGTTAAAGCCTCAGATTTAAAAGCACAATATCACGTCAAGGATGGGCAACTTGTTTAACTGATTAGGTGCTGCTGTTCCATAGTTTTGAAAATGCAGAACCTGGGTGGTGGAGGTTTACAGACACTTGACAATGGCCAGGTCAGAGACACTTGTATCTTACAATGAAAAGGTATACATGAAACAATAAGGTCAGCAGTACACTCAAATAGATTGAGAACGTTGGGGAAATGATTAAATGCGAGGAGCAGTTGAATGTCTGACTTCCATGCTGCTGTTGACACCATCCTCCATTACCAGACTGACTGACCAGAGCTTCTTCAAAAAAATAACACCACATGATTTCAACAAATAGACCAAGACTGGATGATAAATGGTACTGCATTGAGAAATAACGCAAATGTTTCAGGGAATTTCGAAATTCTGCATTGAGGACAGGACATTACTTTATTTTTATTCTTCTACAACAAAATGATGTTTAAAATTGTTTGCAACATGCATACAGAATAAATAAAACCTTAGCTGCACATAGAAAACACACATTTCGATCTTAATCGTACATTACCTCCGCGCCTTCTGTGTGCCCTGCCGCCGTTTCTTGAAGAGCCATGGCCCTGTGTGTCTTCTCGCTCTCTACCGACACATCCTCCCATGGTTATCCAACTACAAGCTGTTTTTAGATATCGCTCAGGAGCGAGTGGCCACCATAGAAGCCGACGACATTCTGGGTCCCATTAAAAATCCATATCTTCTGTGTGATTGTAAAACCCAAAGAGACCGTCAATCGGGGACACAAGGCAACGACGGACGCTTCAATAGTTCGACTTCAGAATTGTTTTGATTGATGACTAACGCGAATGAGTGCTGACTACCTGAAAGCGTTGCAATGGTATGTTGGTTGGGTTGTGATATTAGAAAATCAGCCCGTCACGTGTAGTGAACACTTTGATAGCACGACAAGTGAAGCATCATGCGTACAGAGCTTTAAATAACACGAGTATTCTAACTGTTTCTTGGCAACACAACGGCTGGTTAGGACTCAAATGATAGGCGAGTTGGTCTGAAGACTAGGAAGGAGTCTTGAGTGTCATGCCGCTATAAATTAAACAAACTGGTACACCTTCCACGCTAGCAAGCTAGCCGAGCTAGCGGACTGGCTAGCGTTAGTAAACACAAACTTTTCCACAACCAACCATCCCATCCCAAAAGGTTCAGCTTTCGTAAATACACGGTGATAACGGCGTTGGTCGCGCTCAGGTGGCCCGAGGAGCCATTAGGGACTTTGTGGGTTGTGTGTCCGTGGTGTGTGTATATTTTTAAATCCCCCTGCTTCCGTCTCCTCCTCTGGTAACTGCTGGCTACGGCTAGTGGGAAGAGCTAGCAGCTCTGAACTTTAGTTCTCACGCCTGCGCAGTGGAGCACTCCAGTAGAAGGTATCAAATTATTTGACGTCACGTTTTCCTTTACTCTCTGCAGCGATGAATTATTAAATATTTATATGGATTAATGGTTGCGGAAGCTCTTTATTATATTAGATTTTGAAAGAAGACGCAGCTTTCTAATTCAGATGTATACCTCCATGCAAAATAGTGTGTACACATTTGTTATTCCGATAAAGCCAGTGTGCATTCAAATGTTTGTTTTTATTTATCGTTGGAAATTGTTTCAATTTAGTGACTGAATATACTTAAGAAAAAAAACTAGAGGAAAGTGTGCTGGTTTTGTTAAAACTTTTTGCGCATGCGTAATACCCATCAGGAACCAAGGAACGATGGCTGCGGACAGTGCCTTGCTGGTGTCTCTGGTTGAAGAATTTGTTACTGGACTGCAAGACAGCAAGGCCAATGACACAGCTACTGGTAAAAGCTCGGTTCTATTTCTCAAACAACCTCATGCAGGAACGTAATTGACAGTGTTGGCATGACAGCTTCATTGATGCATCCGCTGCTCTACCCAGCATGTGCTAGCTATGTTAGCATACCATTGCAACATCCAGAGGGTGTTTTTAGGAGATACACCGCATGGTATAAAATCTACCAGAAATGACAATTGAATAATTTAGCGATACTTTGATGAATGACTTTACAAGATCGACTTGTATTACGCATCACTGTCAAATCAAATTGTAATATTTGAAAGCCTGCTTTTAGTTATATGGGGTGTTAGTTTCTGACAGGTTAACCTGTTGTCCCTATTGCCCTGTCCTGTCAATGAACCTTGAACCATGACCCCACTAGTAATGACTTTAACTTATATGTTGTCTTGTCGAATGTCACGTCGCTTAGTTTTTGATTTCTATTTTCTTCACAGGCGTTCAAGCTAAGAAGTTTACAATACTGCAGTTAGTGGAAGCACTTGGGTAAGATATGGCTTTATTACATCCATCCTCAACCCTGTCCAGCCTTTAAAACCGAAATACACAAAAACTTTGGACCAACTGCCCTGAACAATGGACAGCTGAGTCCTAAGCATTTAGGCTGGCTAATACCCATACTCTAGGTTATACTTTTTGAATTTTTACTTTGTATTGCAGTATTGCACGAGACTCGCTATGTAAATAAAGAGTGATTTTCTTCTCCATGTACAGCCCGAGTTTAACAAGCAACACTCCTCACACAAGAGCCAGAGGGGTTCAGCTGCTGTCCCTGGTCATTCAGCAGTGCTATGGAGACCTTTCAGAGAGTGAAGGTAGACGGCCATAGAGGTTCAATGCACATTGTGTTTTTATACACAAAGAAGGAAAGTAAAAAAGTAAATTGTTGTACCTCGGTCTTGGTGAGCTTGGACTCACTCACTGGGCCATCTGACCAACCAATTAGAAAGCTTTATTAATATGTGTAACAATATATTAATTATCTATCTATCTATCAAGCCAAATAGTGAACAATAGCTACCTAAAGGCATTGGGAATCGTTCAGTTCCAGTAATTTACAATTATTTTCTATTTCTAACAATTTTACTATGTATTCATTTTCCGTTTTCAGTGGAAGTGCTCATTGCTTTCTATGAAAACAGACTGAAGGACCACTATGTTATTATACCCTTTGTCTTACAAGGGCTGAAGGCTTTGGTGAGTGGATTGTCGCTTTTCTCTTGAAATCAAGAGAACGCATGTTGCTATTGGAGGGACCTCTACACTGTCAGTTGTGGTAACCATGTTATGTGTGCTTTCCCAGACCAAAAGCTCACTGTTGCCCGCTGGTTCTGCAGTGTCCATGCTACGCTCTCTGTTCCAGGATACTCATGTCCAAGTAAGTCTGCATTGTCCTTTTGTTGCATTGTTAATTTACACATCCGTTAAAGTTATTCATTGCTCCTTGTGTGTCAAAAAAAGGTTGATGTTTGTATTGATTCTCTATATATTTATTCCTTGATCTTTTAAAAAGATTAATAATTATATATATAGAGATAGGCCATGGAAGTTAAAGGAAAAGGTTGTTTCATAATAAATACTTACATAAATACCGAAATAAATGTTCAACTAGGTAGTTGTACTAGTGTGTGTGTGTGTGTGTGTGTGTGTGTGTGTGTGTGTGTGTGTGTGTGTGTGTGTGTGTGTGTGTGTGTGTGTGTGTGTGTGTGTGTGTGTGTGTGTGTTAGTCCCTGATGCTGGCAGAGCGAGCCACTGTGTACAACATGCTCCTAAACCTCATGGAGTCCAGAGAAGCAGGTGAGATGAGACCGACTGTATCAACTCTCTCCTCCTTGTCACATTGAGATGTCTGTTAAACAGTTTGAACTGTTCACCTGTTCGTTCCATTCACCAGAACTCAAAGGTTTGGGGGCAGACTTTGTGTTCGGTTTCGTCCAATCAATGGATGGCGAGAGAGACCCCAGGAATCTTGTATTGGCCTTTCAGATCGCCAACAACATCATCCATAGAGGCTACGATTTGGGTGAGCACACGCACGCGCACACACACACGCACACACACCCCCTTGCCTTCCACAGTTGGACGTCATTTCATAGTAATTCAGACGCTAATCCCCTCTGTCTTTATGTTTGCCGTCGGTAGGTAAATTCGCAGAGGAGCTCTTTGAGGTGACGTCCTGCTATTTCCCTGTCGACTTCAGCCCTGTGAGTCCCTGTTTGTTCAGCTGCCACACACACACCGAAGAACAAGATGAAACCCAATAAACCTAGCAGACACTAATGTCATCCCAGACTTCCTGTGGCCTTGCCCGACCCCGACCGGCGGGGGGGAAACAATAACACAGGGGAGTGTCAATATGAGTCTGGGAGCAGACGGCTGGCCCACGTCACAGAGCCAACAGACCGGCATCATACTCCCCGTCCTAGTTCAGAGGGCTAATGGGATAAATCTGCACAGGAAATGTCGTCTGTTTGCTCGTGCGTTTGCTTTGTCTCTGCCGCCGTGACGGGGTCGCTGTGAGGGCGGTTTGCAAAAACCAGACAAAAGCCGTAGTGGCTCATGACCGTGTTTATCTCAACAGGCAACTGGCATACGGTTCGAGTAGTTAATGGAGCCTGGTTGTTTGGTATCAGTTTGGTTATGCGTGCTGTCGCCGTGCATGGTTGACTCCGCCGGCGGTGTGGGAATGTGTGTATGAATGGATGTAAGTCGCTTCGGATAAAAGTGTCTTGCTAAATGTAAATGTTACCAAGTTCGGCTTTTAGTCGGTGTAGAACATATAATAATGATATTATTTTGTTTTTAATGCTGAATAATAATGCAGATGTTAGATAATGCAGATACAAAATGGATATCTTGAAATGATGGCATATAGCTTAAGATGTTCTTTCTTTCTGTAGATGATGATGCTCCACAATTATGTGATGAAAATGATTTAGTTTGAAGTAGGGGAGCTTATCTTGGCAACTAGGCCCCTTGCCTTATTTCATCAGGATATATCTTTACGACTTCCCCCGCCCTCCATCTCAAGGAACCCGTATTGTTTCTTTTACGAAACTAACAAGTATTCTCTTTTCCATGTCTGTGACCCCTGACCGCTGACCCCTGACCCCTAGCCGCCTAATGACCCCCATGGCATCACTCAGGAAACACTGATCCTTTCTCTGAGGGCTGTGCTCGCTGGAACTCCCCGCTTTGCTGAGGTACTTCAAAACACTCCTTCTACTTCTAGTACCATACTTGTTATGCTACTTTGGGATTTGTTTCTTTAATTTCCGTCGCTATTCAATAGATTCATGTTATGTCGGTGCCTTTGTACGATAACATGGGATAACACCTTATTAATCCCCCAAAACAGTTCAAAGTAAGAGAAGGCGACATAAGAATACAAATATTTTTTTAATCTACCATATTGAAATACATATTTCTATAGCTAGTTTGCAATAGATTTGGTCCGGCAGACATGAAAATGTTATTCAGCAAGACTTGTGCAATGTTGATATTGGAGTCATCCCGTGTTATGATCCTAAATAGCTTTACTAATTAAATTCTCTAACAAACGGCTGATCTGATTTAGAAATGTTTCTTTTGGAAATGGGAATACCTTTTGATAAGACCTACATTCCCCATCAGTATCACTTCAAACATTGAATGTTCATTTTGTTGCATCTCTGGACCTACAAGTAGTTCAACTCCTTGTCTGTTTCTGACCTCTGGTAGTTCCTCCTGCCCCTCATCATCGAGAAGCTGGACTCAGATATTCAGAGTGCTAAGATTGATTCGCTTCAGACCCTGGTAAGTGAAGTCCTCTTAATTTCCATTTCACATCGCTATCTCATATGCACTCACATTACTTTATTATTCCCAAACGTTTGCTGGGTAGAAGGAATTTGAATCCTACATTAAATAGCAAATGTCTATCTATAGGTTGTCTCCCACAATGCATTCTAGGTTTGAGAACTAAAGATGGAATGTGAAACGCCTGTTGATTAGTAGACCAGCATCCCAAGGCTGCAGCTTCATTTTTAAGTGGTAGTTTAACGTCGTGGGCACGAAAAAAGTCATTAAATTGTGACGGAAATGAATGTGGAACAATGGCGTGGTCAGACAGTGTGGTTTCTTTTTCCCTTCCAGACCGCGTGCTTGTCTACATACGAACACAAGGACCTTGCAGAATTCCTCTCTGGGCTTTGGACCTCCATACGCAGAGAGGTACGTTTTAGAGTAGTTGATGATGGCATAGAGGTTTGTGCAAACCAACGACAAATACAACACGCAAGCACAGGTGATTCAAGACTTTTTGATGCTTTGTTTGACTTATATATTTGTATGGTACCGTCTGAAGTATCTCTTATTATATAGTCGTACACATGTAACTGTTTTATTTTTATTTTCTATCTCACTTAGTCCTGAAAGAGGCATCTGAACTATTCAGAACTAAGGCTATCTAACTAAAATAATGTGAAGATAACTAAACATATCCAATTCAAGGCTAGGTAACTAAGCTGATCTTAATCAAGGAGAGCTAACTGAGCTGATGCTCCTTTTCCTGGATGCTCAGGTCTTCCAAACGGCGAGTGAGCGCGTGGAAGGTGCTGGCTTGGCCGCCCTCACGGCTCTGACCTCCTGTCTTTCTCGCGCCATCCTCAGCTCCGACTCTGAAGATTCCCTCAACGCCTTCCTGGACGTGGTCCTCAAAGGTATGCTCTCCATTAAGAGCATGTTCAACTGTCAAGTCATGTGTCATCTTTCTACCTCTCTCCCTTTCTGCATCTCTGTTAATTTTCAACCCTTTTTATATGTGGTTGTTTTCCTTGTGAAGCCCTTTTGCTATTGCGGTTTTGCACCAAAATGCGAATCATGATTGGTTAACTCTTAATTGGTTCCTTTTTAATTGGGCAACTATGAGTTGTGCTCATAGTAGTACAAATGTTTTGTCCCTCTGTAATCCAATTCGCTACAGCCTGCCCTCCACTGTTAATCCCAACCAAATGGAGGATTTGTGTACGCTGTTTTCTGTGTCCTCAGACTGCCAGCATCACCTCTGTGAGCCAGACCTGAAGCTGGTGTGGCCCAGTGCCAAGCTCCTTCAGGCTGCCTGTAGCGCCTCCTACAGGGCAAGTCATATAGTGGCAGCCGTCGTCATACCTGGTCTCGTGGAGCAGTACAACAGCAGGACTCAGGTATGTCAGGAAAATGTGTGTGATTGTGGATGGATAGATCGATAGAGGAATTTTTCTCACTTCAATATCCATTTAGTGTGCCCACAGGCGTACTATTTTAGAGGTGTTGCAGGGATTCATCCACACGGTGAAAAACACCAGCCAGTCAGAAGACGACGGTGAGTCCACAACTACGCTCGTCTGAAACCGGCTCGAGGTCATACACATCTCACAGGAACAGACTAGGTGTCACAAACCTTCCTAGACAGGCTTTTGTAGACGTATTTCTCATTAGTGCAATGCATTTTTCTAAGGCAAATATTTCCGACCTACTCGGACGAGATCAACGGCAAAACACTCTTTGAAAAAGGGTTAGCCTTCACAACCCTTCATAACCAGAACTCAAGAGGCACTGCCTACCCCGCCATGCCTCAAGTTGGAGTCATGTGGCTCCCCTCACCCCTCCCCTCCCACCACCCTCTCCCACAGGTCAGAATGTGCTGTTGGCCCAACGGGACGCTCTGTGTGCTGTGGTGTTTTCTGCGCTGGCGGAGAACAACTCTGACCTCCAGGTCACGTCCATGCGGGTCCTCTCTGCTCTGGGACAGCAGAACGGTAGTTACACACTAAACACTGTATGCGTGCATCTACAGAATCAACAAATGCTAATATCTTCGAAAACAGGGTATGAACAAAAAAATTGGGCGAATACAATGATTGTAACAATGGTTACTGCTCCAATCAGTTTGACTCGGGCAAGGCTGCCTAAATCAGCCATCAACCCCACAAACTCAACAATGATCTTGTGGATATAATGTTAAACTTCGAATGGTTGGCGTTTATTAAATCTTTAGATCTGTTGCTAGACATCAAACCAGGGAGACGCAAGCACATCATTATTTGCGTTTAAATGTACCTTGCCATAATTGGGCCTCTGGGAAGTGACATCACTACATCAGCTTTGAAACAAGTTTTCTCCCATGAAGACCTTCTGACCTTCTTCGTTCTCCCCTTCATGTGATGTGTCTCTCTACCGCTCCAAGGTCTGCTGTTGGAGAGTGACGTGGAGCGGGCGGTGGATCATCTGAACAGGCTCATCCTGGAGGAGGACGACAGCAAAGTCAGGTTAGATGAGGGGCAGTCCACTCACACATTCAGGCAGAACATATACAAAATATCATTTCTCATTGCTACAACATGTGGATTTATACAGTTAAATTAATAGACAGGCAGGACACTTTAATAAGATAATGTAAGATAACTGCGGTTACAGTCATAGCATTCAGCTTTAGGGTGTGTATCCTTTTTTTGGCTTTCAGTTCTTCCTTTTACAGATGAACCGAGATTTGATATCAAATGACGCTTTAAACCACATCTTTTCCATGCCTGAGCGAGCTTCTATCTGTCTGTCCATCCAGTGTCTCCGTCATCGTATGTGCCGAATCTCTGTCCCGACTGCACCCAACAGTATTTATCACCAAAATGGTCCCAACACTCAAACAGGAGATCTTCTCTGGTAAGCTCTTGGTTCTGGCCTATAGCAGAGGTCCATCCAAATGGTAACCGCCAAGTTGTGCAAGGCAAATGGCAGGAACAGCGCCATCCCTGGTGGAACACGAGACATAGTCATCACTGTATCAGACTAAAGTAGAAGTGCTTCATCCATAGTGACTTACAGTGAAATGAGATGCAGGTACCCAGATTACATTGATTAACAGCTGGATCCAAGATCACGTATTGTTAAAGGGATACTTCACCCATTTAGAACCGGCGTTCTATCATTATAAAATCGCTATTGTAATATAAATAAATATATAAATAACTATCAGTCTAAACCAGTCTCCCCTTGGCCCATTTTTTCTCATCTAATTTTCTCCCGAAATACGTCATTTCGGGAGAAACCTCTTATCCCGCTGGAAGGGCCGAGGCGAGGACTAAACACACTTTTGGTGGCAAATTTTTCCACCAATAAGGAATGAGAGGGGGCGGGAGCTCGCGTACTGAGGAGGCATGAGGGGGACGGGAGACCGACAGGTGGGCGGGGCAGCGAGCGCAATGCACTGTGGTAGTTGGAGGTTTTCTTACTTTGAGCCAGAGAGACCATGAAAACACTCTTTCTGCCTTTTTTCAGGCTAGGATGAACCGATTTCAATTTTTTTTTCACATTTATAATACATTGAATTATTTAATTCATAAAACCTTCATATTCCCACCGGTGAAGTATCTCTTTAACTAGTATACATTTTCACATTAAATATCTTCCACTCTGTTGTGCCTCAGAGCCCATGGTCCAAGGCGACGGTTGCACGCCATCAAATGAGAGCTCCCAGCATGCAGTGCGTCAGCGGTGTGTGTCCGCCCTGGCGGCCGTCTCCACCCAACCAAGCGTTGTCCGGGAAAGTGCGCCGGTCCTCCTTGAGGTCCTCAAGTCAGCACACACAGGCAAGCTGTTAAGTCTCTCGCTCTCTCTCTCTCTCTCTCTCTCTCTCTCTCTCTCTCTCTCTCTCTCGACCAGCTGGTGTATAACAAGTACTTTGTGGCCTATATGATGTAAAATTATTTGTAGCATTTATCTATGCATAGTTTCAATGATAGTATGTCTAATATACTGTTGATAATGTCTACCCCAACTCTTCATAATGATATTCTGTCTATAGAATACAATTATTTAGATTAAAATAAAACATTGATCTCTGTTGTGACGCCCACATTTCCCATCCTGGATGAATAAATGAAGGGTCTGTCTAATGTCACTGCAGGCAGCGGGGGCTTCTCTGTGGACGAGGTGGTGGCCGTGTGCTTCAGCCTCCAGAGGATAGCCGACCAGGCGCTAGACTCTGAGGAGACTGGGCGCTTCTTTCATGACATCATCATCCCGCGACTGCTGACTCTGGCTCTACAGGCAGCGCTTCAAGGCAAGCAAAAGGGATTTTTTGCCATGAAATTACAGAATATGAGGCTATTCGGAATTGACTGTATTACAAACCTTTCATCTGCATCTCTCAACTGTTAAAACGCATTGCTGTTTTAAGGATTTAAACCAGCAACCCTCCTTTCACAAGCCATTCACAATGATAAGATCCTTAATACAATTTTAAAAATAGATTTAAGATGGTGTTGTTTTTACACACATTTGATTGAAATTGGGTGTACGTTTTGACAGGTGAGGGGTCTCCTGGGAATCGTAGTCCCCTGGTGGAGGAGGCGGTCCTGTCTGCCATGGTGGGAGTCATCAGCAGCGCCTGTGCTAAACTACAACCTGAGTCAGTACTACTCTATACACTCCTGGAACCTCAAATCAACCCAATAAGACATGTAAAAGAAATGGCAATAGTAAGCCGCTTTTGGTCAGACCAATTTGAGTCTATAGAGTAAACCTTATCAACCCACATTCTACCCATTCGTTTTCGGAAAAATACGAGAAAAATTATTTGGAACAAAATGCAGTGAAAAATGTACTTAGAAAAGCACTGAAAGTATTAATTTGATGTAAACCCACAATAACCTAAAAGTAAAAAGTTCAAAATTGTTTGGTCTTATTTTATACACTACGGTATATAAAAACCTATACACTTACGCATAGTCACATTATTATCGTAGATGTCAATAAATTATATGATCGACATATGTCGTCAATAACCTCACAGTAAGAACGGATATCATCTCATATCCGTTGCCCTCCCCCAGCCTCATTGTCAGTTGTCTCGTGAAGTCACACTGTGGTAGAGTTTGGTAAGGCTGATGTGGTTTCCTGTTTATCATCAGGCTGGCCGGGAAAATGGCTTCCAGGGCGGTATCTCTATTCCTGGAAGATGATGTCTCCTTCCTGTCGGACAACTCCCTCCCTCCACACATCCAGCTGCTTAAGGTCAGAACGATGCACAATGTCTGGGTCCACGTAGGTCGCTGATCCTGTCTTCAATGAGTGTACTAAACAAAATGTGTCTCCCTTTTTTTAGAAAGTGACACTATCAAAAGTCGGTAGTTGGGAGGTCTTTGTCCTTCATACACAGCCTAGCACCATTTGATTTGATTAATTTATTTCTTTGTATTGTTTAATGTAGAACTTTTGAGACGGAAATACATTTATTCCTAGTTCAATACTCTCAAACAGGGAAACTCGATTCTTTATTGAGTTAGCAATGCAAAGGAAATAAAATCGTTCCTCAGATTCTCTTCAAGTATATCAATAATCCATTGTTGTCTCTGATGCGGCTTTCCGCTCACTTCAGTTGTCATTAGCATCTTAACCTACTGGAGACCTTCACTCCTCTGTTTCACTGCTGCTCCAACAGCAGGGGGGGTCCTGGAGTCGCTCCCAGACGGTGTGTCTGCTCATGGCCTGCGTGTGTTCCCTGCCTCGCAGCGTAAGTCCACCTTAACACTTCACGACGCAAACGATGACTGCTTTCTAAATGGTGATCCACACAGTTCCGTTGCAAGTATCCATGTAAACATATCTCGAGAAGATTGTTTAACTCATGTTGTCCATCTACCAAGAACATGAAGATATTGCCGGTTCAAAACTATAAACGTAACGTACGTGTGTTCGTGGTCCTCTGCACACCCGTTACGTTGCTGTTGTCTAATGCTTCCATCTTGAGCAGGTCACCATTGAAAACGTTTGTTCAATCCAAAAGAGAGCAACGGTTTACACCAGAACCCTACACCATGCGGGCTGCAGCTAACGAGCGTATGGCTAACCCATCATCCAGGTGGAGGTGCCCCAGGTGGAGCGACTGATGGAGCAGCTGGAGGAGCTGAGCATCACCTGTGGCCACGTCCCGTCCTACACCGCCGCCGCCAAGTGCTACGCTGGCCTGGTCAACAAGAGGCCCGCGGGTCAGTTCAGTGGGCTCACACCGGCACACGAGGCCGGAGGAACACAACCGTACACAATGTCGGATTCGACCTTCTCTCAACAGTTAAACTCTCAACTGGTTTAGCCAGCTCTCATTATGTATGCTTTTAAGCTGTGTTTAGATGATATCTTTGCAGGATAGTTCCAGGGGAATACTGTATCCAAATCTTTTTTGTATTTTGACTTGGGTTGTCTATAGTTTTCCGGTTGATTGTGTTTTTCAGGGGATTCTCTCAATGCCTTGATCCAGCGCAGCACCAAGAGAGTGTCCAGTGAGTTGGACTCCCCGGCTTCTCCTCACCGCACCCAGGCCTTCACCCTGCTGCTCTGGGTAAGACGTCCTCCAGCTCCCCTCTTCAACCAACAACCACGTGTTGCTTCAATAGTAGGAAGGACGGACGGACGATTCCAGAGGCTCAATGGTCCATCGTCTTTGATCCGATCAGACCAGAGATGGTCCATCGGCTTTGATCCGATCAGACCATCAAATAGGTCTGTGATTATCCAGTAAATTGCCCTTTCTTTGTCTTCAGCTGGCCAAGGGCCTGCTGCTCAGATACCACCCTCTCTCTACGGCACTGACGGACAAGGTAAGACACAACAGATATGTACACACGGTGTTGTAGTAGTAGTATTATTTATCCCAGATTTCGTCTATGATTATTAGAATCCTGTCTAATCTTAATAATTAAATAATAATTCAATTCTGATCTCATTCTGGTGACAGAGCAAACAATGTGCTTGCTCTGTCCATCTTTACATTCCCAAATCTAAACTTAAAATCCCAACACAACAAACTGATTGGTGTGCATTGCCCCCCCAAACAATAATATCCCCCAAGAGACACACACATGTGGGCAGTCTTAAAGCGTGTGTGTGTGTGTGCGCAGCTCTTCGCCCTGCTGGGGGACCCGGAGCTGGGGCCCATGGTGGGCGACGGCTTCTCCCTGCTCATGAGCGACTCGCCCGACGTCCTGAACCGCGGTTGCCACGCCGACGTGCGCATCATGTACCGCCAGCGCTTCTTCACCGAGAACTCGGCCAAGCTGCTGCAGGGGTTCAACTCCGCCGCGCCAGGTACACGTGGTAGTACAAACTGCTCTAGCTTTGTACATTTGAATTAGGGCTGAACGATTTGGGGAAATAATCGAATTGTGATAATTTCGACCTATAATGCGTTTGCGATTTATTAAGCGATTATTATTTTTTTTTGTATTGCCAACACAACAATGGAAGCAATCAACATATAAACTGCTCTTCCCTTTAGGCCAGGCCTATATTTTGAGGTGAATTAAAAATTGATGATACCTTTTAATCACAGCCTTTGATATTTGCAAATCGCGTTCTATTACATCGCGATGTCGGTTTGATTTTGATTAATCGTTCAGCCCTAACTTGAATCTATGAAATGTAACCATCTGTTTTTCCTTCAATAGACACAAAGTCATCCTACTTGAAAGCCCTGTCCCACCTGGTCAGCAGCCTGCCCAAAGAGGTTCAGCTCACCGAGTTACCAGCGGTGAGTAGAACGCATGGGACCATGGAGGGACTTCAAGAAGGGGAGTCGGCTAGCGACGTCAGTACCAATGGCTTTTACTCGTTCTTAATCATAACCAGAGGACTGAAAAAGAAGGAATGGATGTTTCTTAGTCTAATGATTCTGATCAATCTACAAAAGGACCTTGACCAGGCTAGGGAACTCTCTCAGCCTCATCGTAAGGCTTGACTGGTCCTCACTATCTCTATCTCGCGCTGCTCTCTTTCCGCGTTATCCCTGACGTGGTTGATTCATTCAACCTTGGTAGGATATGTGTGGTTCCCCATTGGTTCCTGCAGAGGGCGCTGTTTCCCCTGATATTAAACGTAACCACGGTATCCTTCCAGCTCCTCTCCCTGCTGCTGGAGGCGTTGTCGTGTCCGGACCAGGGGGTCCAGCTGTCCACCCTGTCCTGCCTGGGGCCCGTCCTCACTGAGCCTCCCCCCGCCCTCATCCAGCAGCTGGAGGCCCTGGTCAGCCGGCTGCTGGCCCTCACCTGCAGCCCCACCATGGTCAGTAGTGGGTGGTGCGTCAAGGACGAGGGCGCACTAGACGGGGTTCAAGAGGAGCTTTGAATTATCAATTCCGAGTGTCCCCCACTCTTGCAAAAGTGATTGTATGTCATTGTAATGAGTTATTTATCTGCTTCCTCTCTCTTGATCCCTTCATCTTTTATCTCTTCCTCTATGCTTTTTTCCTGTATCTGTTTTGTGTGTTTTTTCTTTCTCCCAGACTGTAAGGATAGAGTCATTGCGGTGTCTCCATGCCATGTCGCGCTTCCCTGAGCACGAGGTAAATCAATCATTTATACTGACCCTGTTAGCCGTGAGTGTGAGTGTAGTCCAGGTGGTGAACCTAGGTCTGTGTGAGCCCTGTTTAACCATGTGGGTGTAGTCCAGGTGGTGACCCTAGGTCAGTGAGCCCTGTTTAACCATGTGGGTCTAGTCCAGGTGGTGACCCTAGGTCAGTGAGCCCTGTTTAACCATGTGGGTCTAGTCCAGGTGGTGACCCTAGGTCAGTGAGCCCTGTTTAACCATGTGGGTGGGCTCAAGGTAATGCTTTTAGCTCTGTGTTCAGTGTAGTTGTGTGTTCCAGGTGATACCTTTTAGCTCTGTTTTTAAGTGTGGTTGTGTTCCAGGTGATCCCGCTGCGGGCCAGAGTTCTGCGGGCACTGGCCAAGCCTCTGGACGACAGAAAGAGGCTGGTGAGGAGCATGGCTGTGCAGGCTCGAGCAGATTGGTGAGGCCAACGTCACAACTAAGGAATACACTTAAGGGTGATTTTCAATCAGGTGCATTGGAAGTATTAAATACAGCTTTTATCTATGTGCTCATTAGGTTCCTCTTGGGAAGCCCAGGTGGGAGGTGATCTTCATGGTGAGAGGAAGTGGCGAGAGAACTTCACGATAAGAGTCCCAGAAACAAGACTGAATTCCATTCACCAAGGCCTTCAACTGGGAGAACACACCCAAAAGTGATTTTCACTCAAAACGTTTTCAAATCTATAAATCTATCTCCGTAGGTTTTTAACTCCTTCTTTACTATTATTATTTGCCTTTGTTTATCAACGCACAATTGAGAAGATTGTGGCAATGTTCACGTTGTCATGATGCTCAAAATCGGAGGGAGATTTAAATGAAGATTATTAAATGTATTTGGCAGACATAGATTGAGTCCATCCCAAGTAGCCGTTATTACTTGGTTTACAATCGTTATGTGCCATTATGTAAGGGGAGCAGAGCAGCAAGATAAACTGAATGACATGCTGCTCCAGAAATATGCCCCTTTGCTCATGGGTAAAAACATAAGACTGATCAATGAATGGATACAAAATAGAATGTAAAGTAGTAGTAGTAAATTAAATATGAAATAGTACATTTGAACATGCGGTGTAGATCCACACATGGCAGAGTTTAAAGGTTCTGGTTTGAAGAGAAACCGCACACACTGGGCATGTATGTGTAGGTCGAATAACAGCCAAGCATGAATAACTTGAACGTCTCAAAGGAGCACTTGAGGCAATGGCACAAAACAAGGCTCTTTAATATAACACGCATATTCTATCCCGCCAGACCCTCTGGTCTCAGTACACACGTCTTAAAAATCACAAATGCCAAACCGTGAGCACTTCAGTCAATCGATTTGATTACAAAAACATCTTTAATGTATTTTTTTTTTCAAGCCAGCTGCAGTGCGTATATGTAAACCAAGTATTAACATTGAACAGATGCAAACAGGAAGTAGGATTCACCAGTGTTTGAAGAGATGAGGGTGAGGCGGCTCAATGCGATTGCATTTCAATAAGGTCAGCTAACTGTGTACCTCACACTGAATAACTCCATGGATGATATTTAAAATGTTTGATTAACATGTTATTAAACTTTTTTTTTTGTAATTGGTATAAAATGTTTTTCATTTTAATTCTACAAAGCTTAAATACACTTTAATCAATTGCACTCAAAAGTGAAGTTTTCCTTTATAAAAAAAAAAAAAATCAATTAATGGAGAGCACAGCTCTCAATGGTTGATAAAACCACTTTCACTATGGCAACCAAGGGGAATACTCGCCATGCTGATATGCAGTTACTCCATTTATCAAAGTCCCCTTCAAGGCTGGCCATTTTCACAAGGCAAAGACTCATATTCACATCTAACAGGAACTCTAAACTACGTTAAAATGCATGTTTTACAACAATGGTCCTTGACTTGCATTGTAAAGCTCTAGCATTTGTTTTTAACAAATAGAATCACTCTGCAAGTATCATAGCATGGGTCACCGTTTGATCTTCAGAAAGGTCTTCCAGTTGACCTTTCTCTGAGCAGTCTCCACAGTTTTGCGGTAAGTCTTTTTGGCACCATGTAGATCCAAACCAGTGGTGGTCATGAACCCTAATGGCAGACGACCAACGTAACAATACAACTGCTTGCTTAGCAGGGCTGAGCCCAAATAAAAAAGTACAATTTTATGTTAATGGAACAAAGAATAAAGCTGGTGGACAAGCCAACTGGAAAGCACTGAAAGGTGCTCATTCCAGGTGTGAATGTAAAGAATAAATTACAATTTAAACCTGATCCTTTTTAAAGCAAATAAGGTTTAGGGAACAGGATATAAAAGAAGGAAATGTGGGGCATCAAACTAAGCAAAAACCGACACAAATTTGACAAAACCATAAACGTCAAAATTCCAGCAGGAACCACCCGGGCGCACACCCCCAACATTCCTACTAGGTTTGCTCTGAGAAACGACCTCCTCAAAACTAAACCTTGACTCCATCAACGTTTGGATCTCATTTAGACCGATGTAAAGGCGATAAGGAGGATGAAGAAGCCCTAACATGATGTACTGATGCAGCTTCAGAAGCAAAGGGGATCATCAGAATCCTTCATCTGCAACTTGAGAGTCGGTTGCTGGTGTTGGACAGAAGCCAACTGAACAACATAAGTCAGAGAAAAGAAAACAAAGGAATGTATCTGGAAGTTCTCCTGTCCCCCATAAGTCAGTAAGATGATGGAGGTTCAGCTGGAGCCTGGACACGGCTAGATCTTGACGCAGAAACTATTGATCCATGAAGGGTCAGATAGCCATGGGGTCCTTCCTGGTGTACACGCAGTCCCATGTGATCCCGTCCCCAATGGGGGGGTGGCTGGAAGGCAGGAGCACCCGTGTCACCCAGTCACTAGAGAGGTGAGAAGACCTGTGTTAGGCCATTGATATTACATGTCATATGGTCGACACTTTAACAATCAAAGCGCTTCCCCCAGCAGTGCTATGGCGATGCACTACCATTTCACATTATATATACGTACTACTCTACTGTACTAACTTTAGACAAGGTTTTATAGCAATGGTCTTTCAGGACACTGCTACTACAAAAAATTTAAATAAATAAATCACTTTCCAAAAAGGAAGTTGACATTAGAGAAGCTCACCTGGGCTTCTCCACGCTAAACATGATCTTCCAGTTGGTTAATGGGCCGTGGTGGTATGGGTTTCTGAAGACCTGCATTCAAAAAAAGAGACAATAAATCAGCCAAGATACCACAAAATGGATGTTTTCTGGATGTCAGCATCATGATGGAGATATAGATATTAGATATCTATCCATCTATATGATAATGATAGCGGGGCGTAGACACAGAAAGATAGAGATAGTAAGAGCCCTAGCGAGATAGAGTTACAGCTATAGAGATTGCTGGTAGATTAGAGGTAGAGAAAGCCAAATAGGCGATCACCCAAGTGGACGAGAAGTTTAGAGTACACTTAGTGACTCTCCCTGAGCAACGGGTAGGCATCAGAGAAACACAGCGGCCACTGTATAATCCCGCCTACGGGACTCCAAACGCGTGCTAAAACCAGCAGTTCACTTAAACACACATGGCCAGGGACCAGGACGTCACCTTGCCCAGCTCCCTGAGCCGCCGGATCTCCTTGCGGTTGATGTGGCGCTCCACGCTGGTCTCCCCTCTGCTGATGAGGATGCTGTGCCAGAGGGTCAGTGCCCCCAGCGCCACCGCCACCGAGCTGGGAGGAGGAGACATTACACCCCGACCCCACTTCACCACTACAACTGAGACTGCTGTTTACCACTCTCTGATCCAAAGAGACTAGCGCCGCGACCAACGATGGTTTTCATAGTGGAGGATTTTCCTCCGAATTGAATAATCATGTAGTCTATGTAATGATATAAATAATAGCAGATGCCAATCACAAGGTCCCTGGCTGGTTTGCCTGCTTCATCGGACAAGCACCCGAGAAAAACGTAACTACTATATCAAGTATAAATTGTGTTTCGGTCGTGGGAGGGACCAGAGATCACCGGATGGATGATATTCAATATTGGGGGCTCGAACCGAGTGCCTTTGGCTAAGAGTCAGCAGCCTATCCGCTAAACTATCCGGTCAAATTAAATGTAGCAAATTACTCATTTACCTCACAATGCTATAGTTTATATCCGCTGGTTAAACGGTGTAATTCTGGACAGGGTAAGATGTCAAAGACAAAGTGTGAAGAGTGGAGACGGTTCCTGACCTGGTGAGCACCCAGAGGAACACGATAGCCTTGTGAGCGGTGGTTTCTCTGAAGGTGAAGGACGGAGGGGAGGGCTTGAATAATTCCTACAAATCAAAAAAGTTAAAGCGGTAAGCAAATTTCATACAACAAGGGTTAATCATCTATGTACTTACATCCACATTTAGTATGATAGATTGTTTATTCCCAGTGCGTTACAAGACTGTGTGGAAAGTCCCAACCACAACCATTGAACTCAACTCAATAAACAGGTCAGCCTAACAATGGTTTAGGTCCCACATCCAAATGATGGAACACAACTACTAATATGGGCAGAAAACACGATGGTAGCACCAGTGGAACCTCCAAACAGCCCATTAAATGTGTACTCCAGTTTATGTGTTTACCATCTGGCCGTCAATCAATGTTTAGATGAACCCACTCTCCTGAACTACGGTGAACACGAGACCAGCCAACAGATACTAGCCGCAGTCTCCCGTTTCACTTGCTGCCTTTGGCCATCCGAGCTTGTGCCGTTGATCTCCCTTTTTAATCGCTCTACACATCTCCCCGACTCTCCCCCTCGCGCTGTACCCCTCTCCACCCCTTGAAGGTACAACCTAATATAGAGGAGGCACACCGCTAATGAGCCTTAACAAACTGCCCGCCTCCCGCCACCACACTCTGAATCAACATGTTTTGTGTCGTCTGGAATGCAGAGATATTCAGCACCTTCCGTCAGCGCATCGTATTCCCGGTTTTCCATTTTGTATTGTTGCTGTTGTTTGTGTGTGTGTGTGTGTGTGTGTGTGTGTGTGTCTGACGGTGTGTCCATGAAAAAGGAATTTAAAACTGGCCCCTTAAACCTAGCCCTGAAATAAAATCCATCTGAAGAAAGGAGGAAAGTGTAGTTACCCTGGCCTAACTGAAGAAGTAACTTCAGGTTTAGTTAACCTATTCCTTGATTACCATTATCCGTTAACCCTATTGTTTGATAGTATTTCATGATAAACAAAGATACCAGCTGTCCTTGTCAAGGTCATTTGAATATTAAATTAATTTGTTTTTACTTTAATAATTTATGCAAATCATTTAGACTGTGAAGACAATGGTAAAATGCTAAACTAAAGTACAAAATGCATAACTTATTTTTTACTCACATTTTGTGATCAAGTCACTAAAACTAGTCTTATAACAATGTACTGTTGATAAGCCTCGACAAGCCATTCCAAAGTCTACCGTCTACTGAGATCGGCATGTGTGGACATGTACGCCCAGATACATGATGGCAAGATGGATCAGGCTACCACCCTGAGAGACGGGGAGGGAGTGAGGGACTCACCTCTATAGCGTTGTAGGCCTCCGTGAACATGTGCCTGGAGCTGACGCTGCAGTAGATGCAGGCCAGCATCATGTAGAGGCAGAAGGAGTAGAAGTAGCGGTGGTTGAGATGCCCAACACAGTTGTTCAGCCACGCTGTGGACACGGAGGGGTTAAGGAAAAACACCTAATCCACCAGGAGAAGGAAACCAATTCGGAGAACTAATAGTTGTTGCCGAATCTTGAGGAAACCATAAGTCATGGAGGATCGGTGAAAACGTGTAACCAACTTAATATGAGGGCCGATAGTCACAAGGATACGACAGTGGTGGTCCATTTTCAGAATACACCTGTGATAAAAATCAATAAATGCTTTAGTTAATAAAGAAACAAACATAAAAAGCACCATACTTTTGTTCTGATACCTATAGGTTCTACAGTATTGTCAGTTGTTTATGACCAAGTCACACTTTTTCCTAACGCTCCCAATTTCTGTGATCGCCCAATAAAAATAAAAAAGGTCTGCTAAATGTAAATGTTATTAACATGATTATCCCACTTAATATACAAATTTGCTGAAAAATGACAGTTGAGTTTACTCTCTGTCACTCAACCAAGAAGGCCTGATGCCAGACAGAAGTAGTGCATCCCAGAGCCAAACTGTGTTCATGGCTGTTTGAGGTGGTCTTACGTGTTGCAGATGCTGCAGTGATGGGTCCTGGCTGGCTTTGGAACGATACACTTCTTACAGATGGACACCGCCGGAACGTCGCTTTTGTCCTGATGCCAAGAGAAGAAGATAAAGGGTGAGGATGTCTCGGTGTGATGTGGGGGGGGGGAAGGAGTTACAAGCATCCAAGACATCTCATTAATCACGCTGTCCTGTCAAGCAGTCAATCAGTAACCAACACATCCAGTGTGAGTTTCAACAACATTCATAGCTACACATGTGATGGTTTAATTTTTAATAAACAAGATACATACACTTCCGAACTACATGACTCATTGTTCATCATGATCAATTGTTAGGTTTCCAGTCTTATTTCACAGCCATATTGTATGGAGTCAAGCCACCTTTATGAACGATAAGAACATTTTAACTTCCTTGGATCACCTTTGGTGGCCGTCCCGGATGGGTCGTGGTGGCCTTGTAGTAGTGAAACACCACCATTACCAGCAGCCAGTGGCCGCAGAAGAGGTGCCAGACTATCCAGGGGGCCGGGTAGGTGCTGAGGATGACGGGCAGCACGCACGTGTAGACGATGATCACCACCGAGGAGATCAACAGGACCACCAGACTGACAAACGCCTGAGAGGAGGAGAGGGGAGGAGAGAAGAGGACAGGAGGAGGGGATGACAGGAGAGGAGCGGAGATGAGATGAGATGACAGAAGAGCAGAGGAGAGCAGAGGAGATGAAAGAAGAGCAGATGAGAGGAGAGCAGAGGAGATGAGAGGAGAGGAGAGCAGATGAGAGGAGAGGAGAGGAGCAGTGAGGGGAGTTGTGTTGAAGTGAGGTGTGGACAGTTCATGCAGGGGTGGTGGGGGTAGAGAGAAGAAGAAAGAAAGCGGAAAATCAAATCAACAACAAATTCAGTCTCATAGCAGCAAAGTCAAACAAAGCATAGTCCCTTCACACACGACTTGAAATGAATAAACAAACAACATCATGGAACTCACCACTCCAAACCAGCGGGTGACATTGTCAACGATCCAGTACACGGGCTCGAAGGCACAGTCCAGCAGCGTGTCCGAGTTGGTGAGGCTGTTGTAGTACAGGGAGCGGAGCAGCAGCTTGGCGTAGCTGCACAGCTCCCCCGCGCCGCCGCCGCCCCAGCCCTGCTTGTGGCCGCGGCGCCACGCACGGCACCGCCGTAGCACCAGCCGCATGGCGCGGGAAAGCTTCCACGTCCAGCGGCCGCCACTCAGACGCATGCCGCCGCCACCTCCTCCTCCTCCTCCTCCTCGACCGCTCCCACCTCCACCTGCCCTGCAGCCACCGACCTCTACGCACACACACACGCACAGCACCAGGGACCAGCAGTTACACAGGCAGGCCACGTAGAACAGCAGCTCCTCGTAGTGTAGCCTGATGGCCGGGGACGTCGACATTGTTGTTCTGGTTGTTCTTGTGGGGCTCGGGGGGGGGGAAGTTTGGTTGCCTCACGTGTCGTTGTTAAAGTTGGTTAAAAACTCCAAAAGACAAACATAAAGGAGGGTTCCAAAAACCAGTGGAAGCACCGAATTGATCCAGAACCGAATCGAAGGGATTGACTCTGACCCTCTCTGACCAGCAATCCGACAACACTAACAAAAACAAAACAGTGCAATCCAACCCGCACTCTATTGGACAGATGTCCGTCGTTAACATGCCAAAGGCTATCGGATGGTGATGACCTGATACCTGGTTTAGAATAAAGAAATTTTCTAAGAACCTGACGGTGGTTGAGGCAGAAGTGGGTAACCTTATATATAAGGGCACATGCAGGAGGGGTGAGTTTCCTGACGAGGGAATGGGGTTGGTTATATGATCCGCGGGCCGGTAGTTCGTGAAAGTGAGCGTATTGGTTACACAGGGTAAAAGGCATGGCTGGTATCCTGATCAACAGCAGCATTGGTGGTTCACTAAGATGTGTGACCCTTAAATAAAACAACAGAAGGGGTGGAGGTTCCGATGGGTCTGTTTTGTTGTGAAAACCCAATTTCAAGTAAATGGGTTGGGTTGTTGATACTTCTGATGCACATTTCTATGATGAATTGATATAAAAAACATATTACAGCTTATTTTATTGTTATGGAACATGGAAGGCATCTTTGACAAAGTTGCATAGATAAACCCTCGATGCACCTTAATGGCATGTATCTTATAGCTTCGGATACCATTATTTCTGTCTTGACCACATTATTAACGTTTGCAAAAACGAGTTGCCTCCGGACCTGCATTAATACAGGTCTTTATACCCAAACAAGTGTCATATAACACTGTAGTGATGTGGTACTAAACGGCATTGCAAACTATGGAAACAAAATTGCCAGGCGTAAAGGTTAAATCGGATTGAGATCACTGTGTCAATGTAATAGGCTTTAATCTGTCCTCCTACACAAGGCATCCATGTCACCTTTGTTAACGGGGAATGAAACACGTTAAACATGATAGTTACATGATGTAACTGTAGGTGGCAGGGGCTCAATATGATGATCGTCGCACAATAGTGCTTGACTTTATTGTAATAACCTATTGGGGCGTGTGCAAGGGTCTTGGAGAACAAGCCTCATCTTGAATACAAATCTTTTCACTTTTTAGTATGATGTGTTTCTCGTTATAGTTCCTAGTCCTATCTAAATCAGCTTCTCAGTGCTATGCCAGCTGACTTGAAACAGGGAGGTCTGCGTTTGTGATAATCTACAGTTTAGCCATTACCATTGAACAGACAACATCAACATGGTATATTAAATACATGCGAAAGAAACAATCTGCTCGATTCAAACCCCTCACTTACCCTTTCAAGTGAAACGATTGAACCGGTTCACTAGCACATGATCAACTGGCTTCTGCAGCCTCCATTGGAGATGATGGTATCAATATTCATAGTGGTTCTTCCCTGTTCCGCGTGACACGCTCGTCGTTGAATCATGGGAAATTGTGTTTTTTTTATCGTACGAAAACTCGAATGAACATATCCGTTTGGGTCGCAAGACGCATCATACTGCCATTTACTATCTCTCATCAAACAATTTAGATGTTGAGAAAAGTATTGCACTCTAATGCGACATGTGTCAGTTTATAAAAAACGATACAGGGAGTGGTTGTGTATAACCAGGAAGTAATCAGATGTCATATGACTGCAGAAACATGGCTGCGGTGCAGTGGTAAGATGCTTTTTTCTGAAGGAAAGTGTTTCTATCATCGCCAATATTTGATTGGCCGAATGTATTATGTAATATTTGTATTTACAGTTGTAATTTTGGTATGCTCGTTTCACTTAAAATGTATTTTTATTTTATGTTTGTCAACATTACACACAGTAGCCTGGCATAGGCAATATCATTTCAAGTAACAGTGTTCGCGAATCGTTCGTTAAGTTTGATCGAGTGTGAACTTTTAAGACACAGACGATGCATTGTTGTAGATAAATTGAAAGCTAAAATACGTGTGTGTGTGTGTGTGTGTGTGTGTGTGTGTGTGTGTGTGTGTGTGTGTGTGTGTGTGTGTGTGTGTGTGTGTGTGTGTGTGTGTGTGTGTGTGTGTGTGTGTGTAAAATAATGGTGGTATGATGATCCAAAAAGTGAGCTGTCATTTTAAATCCATCATGCTCATGCACTGCAAACCCATTGAAGTGCATGCATTAGGCTTTTGACGCTATTGGCAGATTAACGTAAACTAACGAAAACGCAATATTAAGATAGTCAACACATTGTTTATCATCTCTGACTGCCATCGATGTTTAAAGGCATTCTCGGGAGCGCCGCTACCAGGCGGAGCTCCAGTCCTCTCGTCTGGAATGCGTGCCGGTGGAGTTTGGAGACTACCATCCTCTAAAGGCAATCACTGTACGTAAAGCATTACTTAAACGAGACCTTGATCGGCAGCAAGTTCAAGTCGTATCCATAAGCTATCATTGTTTATGTCTTCCTTCCTCTCTCTTAGCTAATCATTGAAACATTTATTTTTGACCTTTCCTCATCGATGTAGAAAACCCTTTGATTGTAAATAAAAAAGGTTTTACTTTTTCTTGTGTGAATTATATGTAAATGAATGTTATAAGTTATAACTTATGCACAAAACAAACCTAATTGTTCCGCTCAAAATGTGTAGAATATAAAGATCTGACTGAATACATTAACATAGCCTCGATAACAGTACATCAATTAACATAACATAGCATACTGTAAAGTATCATGCATGACATAACAGAGATGGTCACTAGGTAGCACCATAGTAGGGTTAACACTAAAATCTATATTAACATTTACCAGGAATAATACACACCAGCTGTTCATTGCATTGCACATTACCAGCGTTGCTTCATACATTACCATGACAACGCTTTTCCTCCATCAAGGTGACGGATGCCAAATCACGCCGGGGGGCTCGTAAAGGCAGCACGTCCTCGTCTTCCTCCTCCTCTTCCTCAGTGGCCCTGGACCCTCTGAGCTCCCTGTTGGACGGGACCGACCCTCTGTCCATGTTCGCTGCTGCCTCTGCTGTTGAGGTCCCAAGCCTCCCACACAGCAGCTCAGCAGGGGTAGGGAGATACACACATGCCAACACACGCCCGCATGCACACACAGACACATACGTGCATGCCACAATCTCTCTCTCTCTCTCTCTCTCTCACTGACTGACTGACTGACTGACTGACTGACTGACTCACAGAGATATACATTAACAATTAAAATGCAAATACACACAAGAGGGAAAATGTTTTGCAAAACCTCAGCCAACGTGTGATTGTCTCCAGGACTTGGGGAGGAAGAAAAGAGAGGAGGAGGTGGTGGGAACTGACTTTGAACCCTGGTCAGCTAAACGAGGAGAAATCCTGGCCAGGTTCACTACAACAGAGAAGCTCTCCATCGTGAGTATTTACCATTCAAGTGCTGAAATCTTGCAGTGAGTTTGAAGAAACTAATTTTATTTGTTTTATGAATTTAATACTCTTTTTTTCTTCTTTTTAGAATCTTTTCATGGGAACGGATAAAGGTATTTTTTTTATGAAAAAGAAATATTTAAATATATAATACACTTAAAATCAAGCATAGACATGTAAATACAATATATTGTATATCAGCTCCAATACAATGAAACTTAATCAGCAGAAAGATCTGAATATCATGATGAAGCACTTGAGGAGTGAATGCTCTGATTGTGGTAGTGCTGTCACCAGTTGGTTGGGATTCCAATGTGTCGGCTGCCTCACCTGTTAAATGGCGTGTTGTCGTCTTCTCTCCAGCTAAGGTGCCAAGCCCTGGCTCCTCAGCCGTCTCAGAAAAGGTCCGAACCCGGCTGGAGGAGCTAGACGACCAGGAGGAGGTACAGGATCCACCTCTGGCTCCACCCTAGAGGGTTCACCCCCTGCCAGCTCAGAATCATGTCGCTGTCTTAAAGGGTGCTGTGGGGTGTGTGTGTGTGTGTGTGTGTGTGTGTCCTGATGTGTGCGTGTCCTAATATGTGTGTGTGTGTGTCCCCAGGGTTCCCAGAGGGAGCTGCTGAACCTGTCCCAGCAGGAGTACGCCAACAGAATTGAAGAGCTCAACCAGTCCCTGAAGGAGGCCTGGGCCACAGACCAGAAGGTCAAAGCCCTCAAGATCGTCATCCAGGTAGAACCACCACTCTCACCAACACATTAAGGTCCACACCAGCACGACCGCTTGGGTGTCACTCACGGAGGTAAAGTGCTTTGGGTGCCTTGAAATAATGCCCTACAAAAATTGCATTAATTGATTTAGTTTTATTTAGAATATCCTGGACCAGCACAATTTCAACTATTAAAGCCCCTTCCCTAGACAATGCCACCCTCTCAACTCATAATTTTTCAAATTTTATGGATTCCAAAACTCCTGTTGTGTGTATGTATAATCAACCTGTCTACAATTAATTTGTACTATGGGATACTTTTACCTTGCTTGCAGTGCTCCAAACTCCTGTCCGACACGTCCGTGATCCAGTTCTACCCCAGCAAGTTTGTTCTGATCACAGACATCCTCGACACCTTTGGTTCGTAAACAAAGAAGTCTTGATTTCCTTCCACACACATGAAGCCACTGTTTAAATGAACACCTGATATACCCACCTTGTACATTGTGGTGACTGGCTGTGACCCTTCTGCTTCCAGGTCGTCTAGTGTACGACAGAATCTCCAGCATGTGCTCTGCGGACTCACAAACCTTACCAGGTAAAGTGTGTCTGTGTATGTGTGTGTGTTGTTTTTTGTGCAGTCAGCTTCAATTTTGAACGATGGTTAAGTCTCATGAGCAGAATACAGGATGCCATTTTTTAATGCTGGATCTGTCTCTTGTCATTTTCTGTGTTCATTTTGAATGATTCATAGAGTTTATTTGTCAGGTATGAGCAGTGGATTGTTGGTTCGGCAAACCCACCAACACTGGTGCTAACACAAATGCTAGATGCTAGTATTTACATGGAAGCTAAAAATATATATCCATAGGGACTTGTACATTTCTTTGCACGTTTTTAGTTGTTGAATATTGTGATTTTTATTCAGACTCGTTCACTGCGGCTGATGTCAACGACACCGCGAAGGAGACCTGCCTTAACTGGTTCTTCAAGATCGCCTCTATCAGAGAGCTCATCCCCAGATTGTATCCTTCACACACTGTTTCTACCTAGTCCCGTAACCCACCCTGTGTCCTGTAACTACCTCGTCCCGTAACCCACCCTGTGTACCAGACACAGACAGACAGACAGGCAGACAGACAGACACCAACAGACAGACATGCATTTGATTTGTATATGTTTGACCCGTTGACCTTCGCCATGACAGATACGTTGAGGCCGCCATCTTGAAGTGCAACCGCTTCTTGAATAAAACGTAAGTCAATCATTATCGTGGGTTCATCACTCTCCATGTCAACCTTTAAGAATGGATGATGTCACAGCCTCCTACTCTCTGTCTGTCTCCTCCCAGCGGCATACAGGAGACCCTGCCCCGGCTGACCGCCATGATCAGGGGGATAGGAGACCCCCTGGTGGCTGTCTATGCCAGAGCCTACCTCTGCAGGGTGAGCCCCCCGTTCAGTCTTCTGGATCTGGAATGTGTTCCATGTTAAATCGATTGAAATGCTCTTACTAGCCTTTATCGCAGAGGTGTAGGGGCGAACACAGGTGTGCCTCATGACGATAATTATGGGCACTGGCACGGCTTCAAACCCATAATTAGCTTAATAAGGTACTGCTGTTCTCCTTGCTACCTGTCCACCGCTGGCATATCCCACACCCATCTCATCATCTGATCTGCACGGCTATGTTGCTGATGAAGTAGGAAGGAGAGCGTGAGGGTCTTTCCTGGCGTCGTCTCCAACGTATCCATAACCATGGGCATGCCCTTCATCCAATGCCCAGACTGCTCTACTATTTAGCATGCCAGAAAAAGATTGAATCCTAGGCAGGCACGGTACAAATCAATCAAACCTAAGACGAAAGCACCCTTAACTTCACCCTGGCACCCTGCAAAACATGTACTTAGAATGTCCTCCATTCTTCCATCCATCGATTTATACATCCGTCCATCCAGGTGGGCATGGAGGTGGCCCCCCAGCTGAAGGACAGCCTGAACCGCAACTTCTTCGACCTGCTCAGCACCTTCCGGCAGATCCACGGCGACAGCGTGCAGAACCAGCTGGTGCTGCAGCACGTGGAGATCCCACAGTACCTCACCCTGTACTCGCCCGCCATCCACTGGATCCTGCAGTGTGTGGCCTACCGGGCCCCCGACGTACGTAGCGCCCACCAGGGGGGGGGGGGGTGGGCGCAATAACCAAAGTCGTCGCCGGTTATTGTTGGGTACCTTCATTATGGAGTCATGCGTCATGCAGTCTTTGTGCAGACGCTTTAGTCCAGATCGACAGCGGGCATTGGGGTTCGAACCAATAACTAACTGGCGTTGAAACACTTTAACCAGGGTCTGACTACCCACGTTCGCAACTACAGATACAAACTCCTCCATATTCTACACGGTTGCTATGATTCCCTACAAGAAAAAGCAACTCCCAGCACAACTTACGCTGAGAATGGTGAAGGAGAACCTGACTTTAAGCGTGGGCTTCTTTCTATTCCAGCCTCTTCTGACCGAGATGATGGAGAGATGCAAGAAGCTGGGTAACAAGTGAGTTTCACGAATCAGCGCAGATAACAGATAATCAAGCACTCGATGACGCAGTGGCCTAGATCATCATATTTATTTAAATATGCAGTTTCCCTTTCAGTTTAAGTTCGGATTTGGATTGATGATCGTTCGAAATTGGGGTGTAAATGTCAAGCACATGTGCAATGCAAACAGCTAGTAGCATTGTGCTGGATTTGATAACACTGTATTGAAAGTAAAAACATCCTCTTATTTCCCCCCTCTCCAAAGTGCCCTGCTGTTGAATTCCGTCATGTGGGCGTTCAGGGCCGAGTTCGTGGCCGCCAGGGCGACAGACTTCATCGGCATGATCAAAGACTGCGATGAGGCCGGCTTTCCAAAGGTCAGGGGCAAAATCTGTAGCGTATCCATTGATTGTGTATAAAAAAAATTCATAGACAATGTCTGTCATACCTTAGTGGTTGTCCAACCCTCTGGAGGAGACAAAGCATTGTGTGAACATCAGAGAGTGTGACAGTCCTTCTTGTTGCTCAGCATCTGTTGTTCGGCTCGCTGGGCCGCAGCCTGGCCTGTGCGGACCCCCCGGAGGCAGAGAGGCTGACCATCCTCAACGAGGCCTGGAAGGTCATCACCAAGATACGCGGTCCGCAGGTGAGATGCACCTGATTTGTGTGTGTGTGTGTGTGTGTGTGTGTGTGTGTGTGTGTGTGTGTGTGTGTGTGTGTGTGTGTGTGTGTGTGTGTGTGTGTGTGTGTGTGTGTGTGTGTGTGTGTGTGTGTCCTATTTGACGAGCTCTCTCTCTGGTTTCAGGACTACATCCACTGTGCTGAGATCTGGGTGGAGTTCACCTGTCGCCATTTCACAGTGAGTCCCACACAGGGAGGTTCTTAACTCCCAGCACTAGTCCTAGTTTAACCTCGACTACGCACGATCGTTGACATCGTCCCTTCTAAACTCTCCCTCCTTTTCATCCCTCTCCCTGACTCTCGTTCACGTGCGCTCCCTCAGAAACGGGAGGTCAACACCGTTCTGGCCGACATCATCAAGCACCTGACCCCCGACCGGGCATTCGAGGACGCTTACCCTCTGGTACGGACCGAGCAGCCGGCCAATCAAACGCTTCGGTTACAAAAAAGGAATCAACATCATGATGTTGGGTGATGATGCATGACTCTGTGTCTTCTGCTGGTGTCATAGCTGCAGTCTGTGATCCAGAAGATTCTCACCTACTTCCACGACTTTTCCGTCCTATTCTCCATGGTGAGTGATTTATTTTTCATATATGTATGTATTTCTTGTAAAATATCATAATGGACATTTGCATGCTGATTCATGACTATTTGAATCAATGACTAATTACTTTAAGCCAAGCACGAGCAAGTCCATCCAAACATCTAGTGCCTGAATACATTTACAGCGGTTTTTTTAAATATTGAAAATGTCCCTTCCTGATAATATCACTTCCCGTACCCAGGAGCGCTTCCTGCCGTTTCTGGACATGTTCCAGAAGGACGGCGTGAGGGTGGCGGTGTGCAGAACCATCATGGAGGTCTTCATCAAGTAGGCTCACTGCCATTTTTCAAGCTCTATTTCCAAAAAAAGAATGGAGGTGTTTTCAAACTGAGGGAAAACGTTGTCGACATTCTTAAGCGTTTTGGTTGCAGTGTGAGGTGTGACCTGTAATGCAGAAGGTTCACAGGTTCATGAGTATGGGTCTGTCCTAACACCCAGACATCAGCTGGAGCCCACCAGGGACCCTGTGATCCTCAACGCACTGCTGCACGTCTGCAAGGCCATGCACGACTCTGTCAAGTAAGCTACACTCTGTGTGTGTGTGTGTGTGCGTGCGTGCGTGCCTGTTCATTGATGTAATAAAAAATAAACAATGTTTTGAAATAATGTTTTTGGGGATTTGGCTGAGAACCAATAAATATTCACATTAGCATCTCTCAAAAAATTATAACATGTAGTTGACTACCACCCATGAGGGAATGTATAACTAATTGGGTAATCACACATTTTCTAAGAATAATATTCTGTGTTCCCACAGTGCCATGACCCTGGAGGATGAGAAAAGATCTTTGTCTTTGTTGATCAGCGGCTTCATTCGCATGGTGAGGGCAGAATAATAACACTACAATACCCTTCTGTAGCGCTGTACTCAACAGTGCTGCCATACCCAATGGACCTCTGGGACATGGGACTAGAGCCGATGACCTCTGACCCATGTTGGGAGATCTGCTGAATCTTTCCATTGAACCATTAGTTTGCTGTCATTTTTTACTAATTATCTAAGAACAAAATAATGTTCTCATTGAAAATCCAAAACAGCCTTGAGTCTTAATGCATAAAATACAGCTCCAATACATTCTCATTCCGTGTGCTTTGCAGTGATACAATACCATTCTGTTTGGGTCTACAAATATGAAAAGAAATCTGCGCTCCATTGTGCCTCATGTGCACCTCTCCGATCGGTCTTTCAGTGGTTTTCTTTAGCTGACTTTGTCCCTGTGTGTGTGTGTGTGTGTGTCCGGTCTGTCTGTCCAGGTTTGGTTTGGCCGTGACTTTGAGCAGCAGCTGAGCTTCTGTGTGGAGGCCAGAGCCACCTTCTGTAACCTGGAGCCGCTGCTAGTGCAGCTCATCCACGTGAGTCCCTCTGCACTGAGGCTGGTGTGTTTGTGTGTTTGTCTCTGTGCTTGATGTGAACTGCGTGTGTGTGTGTGTGCGTGTGCGTGTGCGTGTGCGTGTGACAGACGGTGAATCAGCTGGCCATGGAGACCAGGCGGATGATGAGGGGTAATCACTCCCGCAAAACAGCCGCCTTTGTCAGGGTGAGTCAACACAAGCATACACTAATGCCCTCACAAGTATATATAAATGTCCACACAAGTATATATGAAGGTCCTCACGAGTATAGTAGAATGTGTATGTGTGTTGTGTCCCCCTCCAGGCGTGTGCTGCCTACAGCTTCATCACCATTCCATCTCTGAGCAGCATCTTCTGCCGCCTCAGCCTCTACCTGCTCTCTGGACAGGTGGCGTTGGCCAACCAGTGTCTATCCCAGGGTGAGAGCTCATTGGCAAACACGTTTCTTAACTTAAGCTTTATTCTCCCACATTTATCGGCTTAAAATGTATTTGATGTTGTTTACAGTAAATAAGTAGAAATTATAAAAAATGATATATGACATTATATAAAGGTTTGGCTGATAAATGGAGGACATCTAAAGACATGTTCCCTTCTGCCTCTCACCTCCTCCCCTTGGCTCCTTGACCTGATGGTCCTCTCTGTGTTCAGCGGACGCCTTCTTCAAGGCGGCGGTCAGCCTGCTGCCGGAGGTTCCTCGCACCATCAGCGTGGAGGGCAAGAGCCGCTCCTCCGAGAGCCTCCTGCTCGACTTCATCAACAACTTCTTCGCCATGCTGCTGGTTGTCCCGGTGTGTGTGTGTGTGTGTGTGTGTGTGTGTGTGTGTGTATGTGTGTGTGTGTGTGTGTGTGTGTGTGTGTGTGTGTGTGTGTGTGTGTGTGTGTGTGTGTGTGTGTGTGTGTGTGTGTGTGTGTGTGTGTGTGTGTGTGTGTGTGTGTGTGTGTGTTCTACTTATGGCGACCGAGTGTCCCCAGTAAGTAGAAGATACTTAAGAAAGAGGTTTTCATGTTCCGATCCTAATGAGGGCCTGTGTGTACCTCTTATGGGGAACGGATGTCCTGAGTAAGTGACACGAGATACTGTAGAAAGAGGTTTTCATGTTCCCTTCCTAATGAGGGCCTCTGTGTACCTCTTATGGGGACCGGATGTCCTCAGTAAGTGAAACGAGATACTGTAGAAAGACGCTGTCCCATGTTTAGCAAAATTACAATAATTACAAAGTGTGTGTGCTTCTCGTGCTTCCTTCCTAACAAGGGTCTGTGTGTGTGTCTCCAGGACCACCCCGAGCATGGCGTGCTCTACCTGGTGCGAGGGGTCCTCAACATGGTGCAGGACTACACCTGGGAGGACAACGGGGACGCCAAGGTCAAGGTTTACATCAGCGCACTGCCCCTGCTGGCCGCCATGAGTCAGGAGACGTACCTCTACTCCATACCCAAAGGTAGCGCGCTTAGCTCTACTCCATACCCAAAGGTAGCGCACTTAGCTCTACTCCATACCCAAAGGTAGCGCACTTTAGAAGCTCACAGTTGTCCTTTCTCTGCCGGCAAGGGCTGGTGGGCATTTCCTCAATATTATTCTCTTCTCCTCCTCCAGTGGACTCAAATGAAACTCTTTACGGGGGCGACCCTAAGTTCCTCACGGAGATCGACAAGCTGTGTGAGACCCTGATAAGCCAGGTGTTGGACTACCTGAAGACCCTGGGTCGAGAGGAGGTAAGGGAGGAGAGCTCTCAGAATCCCACTGGTAGCTTTAGCTGCAGTCGGAAATTAATCTGTTTCTTCTCTTTAAAATGTTAAATAGTAAAGGTCAATGGGTAAATACTTGGATAATGGGTAAATATTTTCTTGTACTTTTGGGAAGAAAATCCATCCACAAAGAAAAATTCCCGTTCCACAGCAGCAATCCAACAAAAGACGATGCAAATATCTGCCTTACACATGCAATACAGCTCACACGTTTCCACCCCCCCTCCCCCCTCCCTCCCGACCCCCCCACCCAGAATACGGTGCGTCGGCAGGGCTCGCTGTCCTTCTCTCTGTTCAGCTCGCTGCTGGCCCACGGGGACCTGCGCAACAACAAGCTCAACCAGCTGGCCGTCAACCTCTGGAACCTCAACCACAAGCACGGCTGCAGCGACACACGCACCTCCGTGAGTTCAAACCCCCGCGCACCCACCCCCTCTGTTTGGGTTCTGACTTGACGTCCCGCAATGGAGGGGAAACGCCACTCCTCTTCGCTCTTTGAAATTTAAATAAGAGGGGAAAGAAATTAATTATTTCAAACGATGTGTTATTGAAAATTTTTCTTGGATAGAATGATTGAGGTGCTCTTTTCATTTAGCATTTAAGTGTGTTCATCATCGTGACCTCCAATCCTTAGCAAATCCGCCGTTAAGCAAGGCACCGACATTTCAACAAAATATAGGGTACAGCAGACTTGTAGTGGGGTGGGGAAGGGTAATATTCCCACTTGAATCAGAACCAGATTGCATTTCATGTCCCATTGCACGCCTAGACAAATAAATCAAAAGCGATGCACAATTTAGTACCATTTGATAAGAAAATCTCAAGACGTCTAATGTATCATCACGCGCTTGATGATACATTAGACGTCTTGAGATTTTCTTATCAAATGGTAAGAGAAGCTGTCTGGTGGTTAATCCCCCCCGGGGGTCCCTCTCTGCAGGTGCGCACGCTGGAGTACATCAAGCAGCAGGCCCAGCAGCCCGGCATGGCCCACATCGGTGACATGGTGCAGAGACTCACGCTGCAGTCCAGGACCTGAACACCCAGTACCCAGCCAGGACCGGAGGCTCCAGACCGGTGTACTGTGTACTGAAGGGATATAGATCCACCCCTGTGGCATGCTTCTAGGGCTTGAAGGATATGGATTTTGTCCTCGGGAGTGGGGGGAGAGATCGGTGCTACCCAAGTGCGTCCTTGTCATGGTTTCAATGTTGGTCGATTGAATCGTTTCCTTTGGATTACAGTTATCTGGTTCTGTTTGTTTAGAGTCTGGTTTATAAAGATATTCATTGTCAAATTTGGAAGATATAACTTTAACCAGGCTCGAGTGAAGCAGGTCTACATTTTTGCGACAAGCCTGCAAATGTGAAATCATTCCACAAAACCCTCCCAAGCTGCAGCGGCTGGACTTCAGGGATGGGCCAGACCGCCATGGTCCTCTTAACCTGCAAGGTCCTAGTGCCCTAACATTAGTGGCCTGAATAAATGGGGTCATTATGTGAAGAAGAGCAAAGTCACCATGGATATGAATGAAAATATGAACCTTGAAACGAAGTGCAAAAAAAAATATTCTAACCTTTGAGTTACATCAGTATCTTGGTTAACTAATCCAGCACACCTGATTTAAGTGTGGAAGATGTTGCCATTTTAATAATATGAAAGTTCATTCTACACTGTTGTCTTTGTAGTGAGATTTTTGTCAAGGTTCTTTGATAGTTTCACTGAATTAGTCTTGAAGAAAAGAATAAGGCTTAACATTTTGAATCAGTTCTGGTTTATTTACTCAATTGTTCATCAGCGAAAAGGCAACAGTCCCCGCTACAAACCATCAGGAAAGTTATGTAAATAAATGAAAACGGTCACAATAAAAGTATGATTAACTAGAGAGCTCCAGTTAGACAAAAGCGACTATTAATAGTACAGCTCTTGCCTTACGTATTTCATTAATTTGTAAATCCTCAATTTGGTTAGGACTTTGATTTGAGAGTTCCAATCCTGAATTAAATTCCCAAGTGTATTGACTCGATGTCAAACAAAAGCTTTGAATCTAGGATTTGGAATAAAATGACTAGCGTTAACATAATACCCCATGGCAATTGGCAAATTGTATTCATCTGCACCAATCCAGTTTTAATTATTAGTACTTTAAAAACTACACTTATATTCAATAAAAATCCCAAAGCCTGGTCTTTAACATTCAAACCTCTCAATCACATTCTGTTACTGACTTCTCGTCTTCCATTGTAGCGCTAGTAACCTCAAGATAAATAATTAGCAAGTAAACTAATTATACTCCAAGCTTGTGCAAAAGTTGATGGGGAGGGGGTAATCACCCCTCGTGTGTTTGTGTGAAGTCATCCAGAGCAGACGTTGACCTAATTAATTGCTTAAGATTGATAAAGTAATTCAAGAACAGACACTGAGGAAAGAAAAAAGAAGCAAGATGGAGTAAATCAAGCAGATTTTAAAAACAGTCATTAAATTAAGGACAAAATGTCCAGCCTACACTGCCATGAGCGCAGAGCTTAGAACTGAAGTCCTTCTGCATTCAGCCTGACTGTACAAAACAAAACAAACTGTTCAACAGAAACAACACACTCAAGTGCTGTGAATTCAGTTACACAGTTTAATAGCTGTATCTTAATGTGTGAGGGTTTCAAAAACCAGAAGGAAAAAAAAGCAAACTAAAAAGAACTATAGAGCAGCCTGTGGTCGTTCTATATGGCCTCCTGTTGTAGCACCACCTAAGAGATAGAAGAGGGCTTTATATAGAGAATAGGTTAATTGCATTCCAACGACTGTCCCATCGCGTTTGCAGTCTCACACACACACACCAGGTGATGACCAGGTCGGCAGGGGTAACTATTGAACGATGGTCAATATTGTTGGTATTGCAAAGATATGTGAAACAAATATGAGCCGGGATTGAAATAGTGTAAGTTGGCCCCTATAATGGCCTTGCCCGAAAGACACCACATTCATTTTTCCTGTGTTTTATTTTAACCATCCAACAGTTGGCCAAAGTCTTGGGAATTTACAGTTGGTAGTGCCAGTACTTTGACATAATTAAAATAAAAAGACAAAAATGAATCGGTTGAAAGACTTGGGGTCAGCGACAGACTTTTGAACAGTCCTTGAGTTTCTGTGTAGAACCAAAATGAATACAGTGCAGCACAACACACATCGTAAAAATAAACAAAAAGATGAATGGTTCTTTGTTAACATTTGTGAGAAAAACATCCCCATCCCCCCCCCCCCCAAAAAAAAAATATCCACTACAACGTCGACATGTAGGCAGGCAGAAGCACTAGGACTTCCATGACGGTTCCACGATTCCTTTCTAAACTGGTTAAAAGGTTGTCAACGTGCGATGATGCTTTGTACTGTCTGGAAGTCAAGTGACCTTTGAACTTATTAAAATGGTTGGGAAGTTAAATATGTAGGCCTGTGTCACACGATTGCTGAGCAATTACAGCCATCCATTTCCACCAATCAAACTTGAAGACACTGAACCACAGAGAAGAAAAGGGAAGGGGGGGATGAAGGGGGGAGAAGGGAGAAAAAAAAAAGACCGGAATCGCTTACAAATTAAAGAAAGATCGGAAACGCAGAGAAGAGACTCAAGTTCTTCGGCAACGTCGTTGCAGTCCGAGTCCTTTTAAAAACCCTACAAAACGAAAAAACAAAGTCCGAAGACGAAAAAAAAGGAAAAAAGACGTTATAAACAAAGAAAGAAAGAAACATAATTTATTTTAGAATTAGGGAGGTGAGGTTTTCAGAGTTTGTCGTTTTGGCGTCGTTGGGTCCGGTGGAGGGGAGGGGTGGGGGGGTAAGCAGCCCGATGCTGGTTCTGACATCAAGACGAGGAGGAGGGAAGGTGGAGAGGAAGAAAAGATGGATGCTGGGGTGTCTGGATCGGAGTGGGCCTTGGGGAAAGTGGAGACATCAGGCCTCCACCAGGACACCTCAACCCCACGTGAAAAAGAAAGGTGTGTGTGGGGGGGGGGGGGAGGGGGGGGTGATCCGCTTGTCTTTTCTTCTTTCAATTCATTTTTCTTTAACTTATGCTCTTCTCTCTTCCCCTCAGCTCTCAGTCCAGCTCTATGGGGCTGCCATCCTCCTGGACCTCCTCACCCTCCTCTTCCTCCCCCGAGCCCATCAGGCTGTTCAGGAGGTTTCCTGGAACGAGGTCGGGTTTTAGGTGTTGGGGTCAAAAGCTCCCCAGTTACAAACCCCCATGGAATGCAGAATGAAGTGATCTTCTAAACAGACTATTCATGGGTGGTGTGTGAGTAGGCAGCCATTATTGGGAATAATACTGGTAGTAATATGAATTATTCTGTAAAATATAAAAGGGGAATCAAGCAGTGGTCTACTCACCTAGAAGTCCACCATATGATGAGGACTGTTTGGGTGGCACTCCGAAGAAGACCTGACCTATTCTGTCGAGATACTGATCCGGGAAGCAGCACAAAGGAGGAAAAGGGGGGGACATGGTTGAAAAGATTAATAGACTTTACAGCCACATAACTAAAGTCTTTACATTACATTCTCTGCTTTACAAGCCAAAAGTTCTGTGGAGGAGTCTTATACCCATGGTTGTGGGATACGGGAATGGGTTAACCTAACAATTGTCGTGCACTTGGTTCCATGACCGACAGGGATATATTGTTTCTCTTCTTCTGACAAATGTACTTATTGTAAGTCACTTCGGACAAAAGCGTCTACTAATTGCCCTGAATGTAAATGTGAATGATTCTCCACTGCTGGGAAGCAACCCACTTGGCACTTTGAGTTGGTTGCAGAACGTATGCATAACCTTCATCTTTAAAAATAAGTCCATGAAGTCGATGAAGTCAATGAAGTCATGTTTCAATGTTAATGTGTCAACAGCTTCATTGAGTTCAGCCCCAATAGTTGCACCATTTTCTAACTGTACACAAAGCCATTGTTGATTACTGCATAATTGGTAAATATTTTAGGGGTGATCAAAGAGAGGCCGGGCAATTAACTGTATGATATGCCCGGCTCGAGGACGGCTTACCTTTTTAGTGGTAACCTTTTCAGTGGTAACCTTTTCAGTGGTAACCTTTTTAGTGCCGTGCCTTAAGGTGATTATCCTGTTTATTCTACTTCTTGCTTCACAACATTATAAAACAAATCAAATTCTTTAATAATTATGCTTTTTTTCTTATTCTTACTGCATGCTTATTAAATGTATACTCTGTTTGAGTTCATCTCCCTCAAAAAGTAGTCTGCTTTAATTACGATCGATCAAACATGTTTTGGACACCTCGAAGGGCATTATCCCGCTTATACCATGGTCACTTGCCAAAGAAAATAAATTAAGACAATCCAAATTTACAATCCAAATATAACGTTTTTCACATGCCATAATTTAGTTTTCCCTGGTAACGCCTGAGGATTTGACTAATCATTACCCTCATTACCCTCCCGCAAAGTTCTTATGCAACGGAAACGTTGTTCACTACTCCAGTAAATAGGAGGAAACTTAGATACGACTTGGCAACGGGAGGGATGGTCTGCTCAGCTATGAGCCAGAGAGCTAACGTTATGCATTGTACCAATTCGTCTCAGCCTTTATACCACAGATACTCTAGGGTCTAAAGCATATAACCGCATTGTCTGATTACAGTTTAATGCATTTTTCACAATTTACCAGCTCTCATTTTGAAGGCTGAACAGACAAATTGACTGGAACTACTTAGCAAGTGTCCATATATCAGGGATTAATGGACACCCTGCAGCCAATCAGAATCGAGTATTCCAAAAAATACAAGCAGCGTATTGATCTACTATTTGATGATGCTTTGGTGATCCCCGTCAGCAGCAAGTTCAACCTACAAGTCAGCGGGCAACCTGCCGGGGTAATGCCCTTCTTCCAGCCAATCAGAATCAAGCATTCTTAAACGAAGTAAAATAAGGTAATATATTCTGAGTTGGGACTTAATGACATGTGGGCCCAGTGGCTCAACCAGTGGAGAACCAGGCCATAATTATACGCTCCCCTACGATACGCAGGGTCACGAGATCAGGGAACCTCACCTGATCTCGTGAGTTCACATTTCAGTGTCTTGCTAGAGATCAATCTGGCCCCCTTCCCAACTTTGAAAACCCATGGATCAGTGTGCTAGGGGGAGGGCGGCTTAGTTACAGCGGGAGTCACACCGTGGCAGGGCAGTCATTGATTTCCACCTACGGGCACGGCCTTACTGACCCCAGCCAATCAGATTAAATAACAAAGTGACGCTCGGGCCAAATCTGGTCGGAAGCAAACAGCTCTGAGGAAAGCCTTCAGTGCTGATTCCTGTTCATCTTCTATCCATGCCTCTCGCTTCGTTATGAAGTAATAATCCCTCCCCTGAGCACTGATTGGTCTTTCCAGTGTTTAGGTTTTAAATTTGGTTTTGACGGGATCGAGGCCAGACGGCTCTTCAGCGAGAAACTAAACGGGGAGAGCTTGACGGACTCAGCACGAGGCCACCATGACAGGCCACCATGACGCACCACAGCGCTAGGGGCAGGGCAGTGGATTCATTGAACTGACCTCATTGTACATGGGGTCCCTCTTCAGCGAAGGTTGATACTGCTCACACAATACTGTGAAAACGGTCAGTTTACCCCTGGGGAGAAACAAATTGAACAACAAGCATAAGTCAGATTTAGATGTTTTAAGAAAAGATTAAATTCCATTACGACACCTCTGTAGACTCTTGTTCATGGTGCTTTAACACTGAGCTGAAATAGGTTAAAAAACCCAAATAGAGCATCCTTGAGCAAACCCACCCTACCAGCCAGTGTTTCTGCTAGAAAAAATTGGTGCCGGTCATGTGACCTGGAAGGTTTCATTTTAACGTTCATTTTTTACTTCTTTCGATATTTGGCAGCTGTGAAGCGTGCCTCTGCTGACTTATAGTCAAATGTTTCGAGAGTGTCTCTGCTGCTTGCAATGCGCATAAGCCTCGTGACTCTTCCTTCCCCAAGGCGGCTTCGCTGAGCAGTCTTTAATAGAGCTTAGATCGGGCCAAGAAAATCAAGCCCGCACCGGCCCGACACATTAACTGTAGTTATGAGCGCGATTTCAACCCAACATTTTTTTTAATACATGTGTTACTTTGTAGACATTTGTTCCTTAGGCCTACTCTGCTTCAACCAAATGGAAGTACTCTAAAGAGCCCCCCCCATTAGGTCGTACACATACACACACATCCACATCCCTCTTACCCGTCCACTGCGAGCAGCAGAAACCATATGAAGTTGAGCAGGGGCTGAACGAACGGGGGTCCCTTCTCTATGGACGGATGCTTCTCTGTGTACGTGCTGAACACCACGGAAGCACTGTTCTTGTTCTTCAGACAGAGGAACCTGCCAGGTAGATGAGAGAGTGGTTAGCATTCAGTGGGAAAGGCCTGCAAGCGGCCTTCAAAATAAAAACGTCCCTCATAAGAACGACTTAAGTAAAGCGAGAGGCCAACCGAATACAGGATATCAGGGGGTTGGATGTATTGGCTGGGGTGTTGCAATAAACCCTGCCCTAAATGACAAGTATCTGAATACACTGCAAGTCGCTCTGGATAATGGTGACTTCTAATATATAAATAAAAAGTAGAATTTTAAAGAAAAGTTGAGATTTAGGCAAGAAAGAGATGTCGCTCTTTAAAAACTGAAACCGCAATAGTGAAGTGAAAATATACTCACTACAAAGTTATTTTTAACCCATATAAAAACAGGCCCAGGTGGAGGACAGATGGCTTCTATTGGATGAATAATGGTTTGGAATATTCCCATGTCTCTACCAAAGCACTAACAAAAGAACGAACAATTAGTTCATTGTGTGGGCATTAACTTCCCTATCTGAATAAAAGGGCAGATATCAAGCTACATCATCATTTCGAAATGCGCCTCCCCTATTATTCCACCGAAAAAGGTATATCAAGCCATGCTTTATATTGTATTCTTCTACAGTTTAAAATCGCTAAAAAAATATAAATCATTGGCAAATGGTCAAGGTCACTGGATGGGTTCCACATGGCTCAGAAGCCTGACATCAGGGGTATAGCCACATGGGGGCCATGGCCCCCCCTGGTCAGAGGTTGGCCAGACTGGCCCGATCTGGCCACCACAGTAATGATGTCCTGGCTACGCCCCTGCCTGACATCCATTACACAACATAGGTTGGCATGATGTTCTCCCGTCAATAAGAGGCCCGTGGACTCACTGTAGGACGGCCTGCGCCACAAACATGTCGACCTCGCTGCGGAACCCCCGGGAGGCAGAGTACTCCACCAGCATCTGGGCACACCCCTCGCCGTCAGACGAATGTAAGAAGTGGTAGCGGGACTCGCTGTAGTTTTGCTCTGGAGAGGGGGGGAAGGCGACATTCACACACACACAAACACACACACACAAACACACAAGCAAGAATCGAATACATTTTAATAGTATACAAATGACAAGAATCCCGCTGCTCCCTTCAGGAAAACACGTGGCGTGCTTTCTAAGTAGATATGGATATGGAATGGATAGGCTGCTCCATTCCAAGCCAAGGTTATGGAAGGGCTGGACGATATGGCCAAAGATGATATCAGCTGTATATGTAAACAACCGCTAAGGGAGTCATGTTCAGGCAAAAAAATTTTTGACATGACATTTATTCTTCCTGTTCTTGAAGCGCTTTGTTTCAACTGTGCTGATAGGCCTCATCTTATGCAATAAAGGCTTGTCATTGCGCTGGTTATTTATTTGTATATTTTTCAGTATGGGCTAATGTCTGAAAAGCAGACACATTTGTTGGTTGTCGAGCTTCGGAAGTTTGACGAGCAATAGGGCTGGCCTGTTGGCTACGCTAGCATGATAGAACAAACCCGAGCTTTCGGAGTGCTCTGTGGGCTGGTAACTGGAAGAGGTTGTAGTGTTTCCCGTTCTGCTGAGGACTGGTCACTGACAGATTTTGCACCTATGCTAGTCTGTGCTTGGTCAGGACTTCAGGTAACCAAACCATTTCCAAATTAACCAAGTGTGGTATAACCTTTCTTAGGGGCAATTAATTCGTCTCTGCTGACAGTTTCCTCACACCCCATTTTCTGGTAGTGATATGCCGCTTTTCCACTGCATGGTACCAGCTCGACACGACTCGACTCGACTCAGCTCGCCTTTTTTGCGTTTCCACCGCGATCTAGTACCTCAAGTGGCTGCTTTTTCTAGTACCGCCTCGCTCTAGGTTCCAAGCGGCTGAGCCGATGCTAAAAGGTGACGTCGGCAGACGGCCGGCCACTGATTGGCCAGAGAGTGTGACGAAGTCACGAGAGCGACATGGCAACCATGCCGGTAACAGCCATAGCAGCGCCGCAGCCAACATATTCCACTTCTTCAACATGCCAGCTAATAATACGAACACGAATACCATCGCATCGATGTTCTCCATTGTTGTTATGTGGGTTCTGTCCATGTGTGGGTTACGTAGGTGTTGTTTGCGTCGCGTACAAAAATACGTCACGGCCCTTTCGCGCAGACGACCCCGCCCACGTCCCGGAGGTACTATTTGCGGTGGAAAAGGACCCGTGCTGCTACCGTGTCGAGTCGTGTCGAGTCGTGTCGTGTCGAGTCGAGCTACATGTGCGGTGGAAAAGCGGCAATAGTGAGTTGTTGTGAGTGGGAGGGGCCCGAAACTTGAGTCAACTAGCCCCGGTCAGGGGCACTCATTTTGCAGACAAAATGACCAGAACGGTGCTAGGACTATTAGGATTTCCATACAGGGATTTCCCTCCCTTTGTGGGGCACTGTGTGCATGCAAGGTTTGAATCCACAATGTCTCCACAGCCTACCTGTGGACAACCTGAGAGCAAGGTGCCTTGCCCCCTTCCTGCTCCTTCACCCACGTCTGTTTTCACTGACAGTTACTTTGTATACAAGTGTGCGCTCAATGACTGAATAGTAATAGTAGTTAATAGCATCTTACCTTTCCACAAGGTAACAGCCAGTAGCTGGTGGAGCTTGGGGTTGCCCAGCTTGCTGGAGCCTCCCGTGGACCACTTGAGGGCCCTGGATACAAACGCTACTCTCTCTGGGGAGTTGTGGTCCATCATGCTGAATATCTTTGCCAGTTGCTCTGCAGGTATGCAAATATTTCAGGTATGCATCAGGTTGGGGGAAACTGGTAAAAGCATGAATATAAAACCAAGTAAACTTTGCTAGCACACACCCGTTGCATTTATATGAAGAGAAAAGCCAATCAAAAGTTACTACAGAAATCTGTTCTTTGTTTTCCCCTCCACAAACGAGATGAAAGTGACTGAATAAAGGTGCGTTTGTTGTCCTGATTTGAAGTGTTCAAATCATAATTTCAACGTGAACAAAGGGTCGGGTCACTTCAGTGTATTTTGTCAACAGGCCAATATCAGATGACCCAGATATAGTGGCAGGTATTCAATACCATGCCAACATGCAAATGTGTTGAAAATAAATAAATGAAAAGGGTTTTTTTTTCTATGAGGAGAGAAGTCAGATAGTGCCCCCCCCAAGTCATGTGGCTGTCGCATTGGCCATGTGATCAGGTTTGACTTCAGCATCACATGTGTACAAAACTTTAAGCCATTCTACTACTACTACTGAATGTCTACTGAATGATGTAGCGGCTGGTGCTCTTGTTATGGTTTCGCCCACAAGAATGCATAAGTTAATTAGCCGTTGTGTTATCACTGATCAGGCCATGCGGGTGCTTGAAGAGGACAGGACTCACCTAGTACTTCATCTTCAACTTTTGCCTCAGATTTCTCCAAAGATTCTAGTACTAGCATAGAGAGGTCAGCTGCACTGTTTTGCTGTATTAAGGAGAAAAACGTTTTCAATGTTTATTCCATACATTCATATCAGAAAATATAAGAAATACAGAGAACCGTATAGAAATATACACTGAAAACCATGATGCATCTGCCCTGCTATGCAATCTCAGCCTGACCTCTAGTGCAGGCTCAGACTGTTAAACATAAACGTATCATCGTCTACATGTGTGACACATTAAACTGAACAGTTTACTACTTTAACTCAGTCTAAAAATCACAGGGAACCACACATGTTTAGATAATATTTCCTATCGCAGTCACATTGCAAACTCAAGCAACAAGACGTTCTAGAGAAGGGGCAGGGTTTGAGAGAGCAGTCCAACATTACCTGGTTATAGCTGAAGAAAAGTAGTGCGCCATGGAACATCAGCTCTCTGGCCTCTGGGTGTTTGGCTTGTGACATATACCTTAGGAGAAACACACGAGTCGTCAATACCTGAAAGTCGATCCATGGCGACTACCAACTTAGGCATACTAAATAGCTAGTGGCAAGGCGTGGATGACACGCCTGAAATGTGTGACTGAACCGTACAGTACATGAGGACCGTACTCGTCATGTTGCAACGTTAGCATCATACTAGCAATCCCATATTGTTTGTAGCTAACTAGGGCTAGCTGACAGATGGGTAGTGTAGCTGGTAAGCCACTTGTAAGTAGGTGTACAGACAGGTGTGAGACATTCATCAATAAATAAAAACGGTCATACATATCTCTGTGTCCACACCGGACATCCAAATCAGCTCGATAGATTGATTAATTAGGAGGAGGGGGCGATACATTGACGGTTACGCTGAAATAATTAGTTAACGTTAGCTCGTTAGCAAGCATGTAGCAGAAACAATGTAGGTCTTTAAAGAGGTTGACACATAAAACGTACCACACGCAGACACAACCAGTCCAGAGAGGTTGTGTTGGCAGCAAGTCACAATTGTACCAATCATTTAAGAGCAACAGTGGCAAGGCAAGGTTGTTTGAAAAAAAAAAGAGAATGATCTGGAAGTGTCAGGCCGCAAGACCTAGAGAGATAAAACGGCGTGACTAGCGGCGAGTTTAGACTTCTTACCTAAAAAATAAGGTCCTATACATCTGGTGTGCTTCATAGTAATCCCCCTTTTCCACGCTGGCTCGTAATTTTCCTTCAACCCTCTGCACGCCACCGCGGTTTCTGGCACTGCTGCACCTCAGACCCTCCTGCTCCGACATCTTTGTTTGCTCGGCAGCAGCAAAACTGCCCGACCTAGTGTCGGTTTAACGCAAACGCCAATTGAGTTGAAAAGTGTCCTGCTCGCTCGCCGTACCTTTGATCAACACCCTTCACCAATGACGTACTTTAGGGTTTACTATTTAAAAGTGTACATTGAGGTTTTTAATGCTGCCTTATTAGACTGTCGTTTATATATCTACCGATAAAATGTACTGGTGTTTGGGTTAGGGTCAGTACACTTTTGCAGGGATATGCGTAGCATTTTTATTTAAGTTCAAATTAAATGAATACGTCAATTTAAGGTATGAATTTTTGTCAAAACAATCTGATGGGATCCGTCAACAGAAAAAGATTTCCTACTACAAACAAATATTAAAAACTCCAGCTGTCGTTTGTACGATAAAGCACAGAGCAGTTTGCTTATTTAGGAGTTTATGTATTTGCATAATTCTTGACTTTTTGGCATTATACGTTTGTTGTTTGATTCACTTATTAAGTAGCTTTGTACAATAGTCAGCTAAATTAATTTAATGTTCCAAGTTTTCGATTACCACATACATAATGAAACCATTTAATTTCCTGGGGTTCACTCCAAATAAAGTTACCAACTATTCAAATATCAGATCTTTATTACAACCCTTCTGAAAATAATAAAAAACACATGTACAGTAGAAAAAAAGTTTCAAGAGGCTTTACAAAATGTTTGACACTAGTCACAAAATAATTTACAAAGCTTCCTGCTTGAGAACAAACTTGGGACAACAAAATAATTTAAAATGTCTAAATTACAGTGGGCACTTATATATAAACAATATAAAACTCTTCCAGTAAGCATTCATACATATAGATTTACATTCTTATATTTCTGCTGAAACTACTATTAAAATAAATATGAATTGCCAAAAAGCAACACCGACAGATATATTAGTACTCTTAAAATAGATAATTAGTATAGACAAGAAGCCTACATTAATTTGGCGTTCAAGCCATGACTGCAGTTCCTCATGCAATCTCTGGGGCTTTGGCAAAACCTACTTTTCCATATACTTGCTACCATATGTTGGCAGGTGGTCACATTGACTCATTCTTCACCACATTGAAGGGAAACCACATTTGTTGGACCAAAGTCCGTAGTGCTGACAAAAAAAGCTAAATTACAATAAAGCCAATACAAATCCCAGTTCAGTCTGTAAAGGTCCTGTATATAATATATCAGAGATCATCTAATTTCCCCATGCTTTCTCTCTGGTGTGCGAGCGTCTGATTCTGGTCCTTTGACAAATGTCAGGATGTTTACCATCCAAAATTGTGGTGTTCAGACTAGTTCATAATAAAAATAAACACAAATGGATGTGTTGCAAGACACAGCAACGCCATTCAAAAAGGGATTCCAGCTCCAGTAACATCCGACCCATCCACTGGACAGTGCACACAGTCATATTCTTAAAGAACACCAACACTCATGTTCTTAAAGAACAGGAACAAGTATTACATTAGTCCACTCCACTTCCATATAGGGTAGTTCGACACGGAACTGAAGTAGTGATGGGAGAGAGGGAGGGAGGGAGAACGAGAGGGAGGGACTGGCTCCTCAGTCGTTGCTGGGTATACCGTGCACCCTGAGCCGGTACATACACGTGTACTCCTGGTTGCCCCAGTTGGAAAGAATGCGCACCTCAATGATCTGGAAGGCTTGCTCATTCTCCTCCTGGTTAACACACACACACACACACCAAATCTGATCAACAAAAAAAGACTGACACCATAGTTTGTTCCAACATGTTAACAGAGAACACATTTTTCTCTTAATTTTCCCTGGCACTAAAAAACTAATAACAAAAGTCACTACAGAAATGGAAAAACAGAAGGGTCCAATCTGAATGTGTAGGATCCAAATGTGGTCTGTTTACATTTACGGCATTCAGCAGAGGCTTTGATCCAAAGCGACCTACAATAAGTGTATGTGTCAAAAGTTTGTAGAGTGCAGCAGTGTAGAGAGCGGTGAGGAGAACTTACGGTCACGTGGTATGTTTGCACCGCTTCTCCATCCTCTTCATAAGAGTAACTACCCAATAGCTGCCCTTCCTCCTGGCCCTCGTCATCCAGACCCTAACATTAGGGGGGGGGGGGGGGGCAAGACAAGATGTACTTCATTAATCCCAGTCAGATAATGTGGATGTCACAGCAGAAGTACAGGACATTAATTATAAACATAATAATTGTATCTGAATTTTGCAAACAAATATACACAAAACAACAACAAAGAAGGGGGCGTGTGTCTAACGTAGACGGTGAAGTCCCGCGGTGCGCTGCGTAGGGCCCCGCTTGGGGCCAGGGCTTTGGGGATGTGCTCCAGGGTGAAGGCCGTGGGCTGGACCTTCATGGACAGACGGATCACCAGGTAGCCCGTGGAGCCCCTGAACGCCCAGCAGTTCCCCGGCTGGACGTCTGGCTGGATACACAGGGAGACAAAGCTGTGAACCACGTGTCTGCGGACTATTAATCCATTGATACTCACATTTAGTCACATAGCAGAAAGTGTACCATTGTACTACCAACCCCGGGCAAGGGGTCTGGTCTCTTGCTCAGGGATGCCTACAGGGAGGCTGCAGACATGGGGCATTTCCTTCACCCACTTAGGATCTATAAGGCAGGGCATTCTAGAGGTAAGGGTATTCTACTCCCAGCCGGCATGTTCTGTGTTCAAAGCCCAATTTCTGCAGTCTACCTGTAGGCATCATTGAGCATGGTTGCAAACCATTACCGGCTCATGAATGCCATGTACCGTATGAAAAACATAAAAGTAAACTAAATGACTGCTAAAATGTAATAATGCAGGTTGAAAATGTTTGGTTTACGGGGTGTGCTATACAGTTAAACTTGACCGCCTTACTTGGATGACAACTCGAGGTGACTGGGAGAAATACCACAGAGGGAGACCGAACAGGCTGAGCAGGGCAGTCCTGGTTTCGTAGGCCTCCGAGCAGCGTGTGCTTAAGATGCTGCCACCTGTTGGTGAGAGGCCGTCAATACCCATTGTGCCTTGCAATAAATGATCCAACCATGTTATTGCGTTGTTAGTGATAGTGATCAGGAGAAGGGTCTCGGACCTCCAGACTCCAGGGCGTAGTCCGCTAGGCCGGTGCGGTCCTGGGAGTAAAGTCTGAGGGCGTTCCTCACCATCAGCTGCACTTCCTGGTGAGTTGGAGAGTAGAGATAACAAGAGAGGTTATGTTAAAGATTTAACCGACTGACTGTTCAAATGAGCTGCACATCAAGTAAAGGGGATGTAAAAGATGATCCAACTTCATGGTAGTCATATGATATCATACATGATAAATAAACATGTTTATTCTCTATTGCTGATAGTTATTTTAATTCCATCGTCAGTAATTCAAAATGATAACCTTGTGTGCTAGTGTATCTATCCAGCAGTCGTGTTCAATTTCCAACAACAAAGAACAACCGCTGCCCGTGAGCCAAAGACCTCAACAACCATGGTTAAAGCCACCAAAATCAAGATTTTTTCTTCCACAGACAAAGATATAATAGCATTTGCATGTAGTGTAACAAATGCCACACCCCGGGTCCTCCTACCAAGACAGTCTCTAGCTGAGGCCTACCAAACCGGTAGGCCTTCTTGAGCGAAATTCCCAAACCCCTCCCTGCTCCTCCATGAAATCCATCAACTCAATTAATTTAATTAATGTTACTCCTTCTAGTAATACCGTCCGATCTGCGGTGCTCCGGTCAAACCTACCTTTCCATACACTTGCTACCATAGGTGGATGGTTGCAGGTGGTCACATTTGAATTTAAAACCACAGATCAGAGTGATTAGTGCGGACCACAAAAATAAATAAATAAATAAATAAATAAATAAATAAATAAATAAATAATGCAAATCCCAAAGTCAGGTTGTTAATAGTGAATGTATCCTCCTGACATCACTGCGACGGACTTATGGTAAATACCTCCTCCGTCACTCCGGCCCCGGCCGCATTCAGGGAGTCCACCACAGTCTGCGTCACCACAGTCTGGCGTTGGTTGTGGTCATCTTCCTCCTCCTCCTCCTCCTCGTCTACTTGCTCCCCGCGGCGCTGCTCCAGCCGCTGCTCCAGCTGCTTGCTGACGTTCCTCAGGATGCTGAGCTCCAGGGAGGCCAGCGAGGCTCGCAGGTCGGCCCCGCTGACGTAGCGCTCGGCCAGCCACTCCAGCAGCGAGTCGGGGAGGGCCGCCTGGTCGTCAGCGCCGTCGTCAGGGGAGTCCGTCTGGGAGAGGGACACCAGCTGGTTGCCGTACAACAGGGCCCTGAGCTCCTCCCTCACCTGGGCTCGCACCTGGGAGAAGAGCTGACGGAGGAGGAGGGAAAAGGACACCATCACCAGGAGGTGCGGCTGGAGTCTAGGAGTTCATGTGGGAAGGAACATCGACTAAATCCACCGAAATAGATTGGAAGTCATGATCCAATTAGGACATCAAGTTTCATCATCCAACATAGACTGAGGTCTGTAAAAAGTAGATGCATAAAGTTACTAAATAGCTTTTAACTCAAATACAATATTTGTCTACACAAGCAATGTGGTAGTGAATTTTAGGTAACATATATATATATACATCTATCTATATAAATAAAGAGATCTGGGGAATATGCGGGAAGTACGTTTTTTTTTTTTTGTCCTCCTACCGTCTCCTGGATGTTGTCCAGACGGTGACAGTGGTCCTGACATCCTCTCAGTCCGTTCAGGTCCTGTCGGACATCCCCCAGTGCCGTCTCCAGCCGGGAGACATCAGACCGCAATGCATCATGGAACTCACTGTCCACACCGCTGAGAAAATTACAAAATCAATAGAACCTTTTTACACGGGCGTTGTAGGTTAAAACCGGGTGTAACTCATTCAAAGCATTGGTCAGCCCCTTTCATGTCCCAGGGCACGGTAAATCTAGAGTACTATTCTAGTATATTTTACTACTTGTGCCCTGGTAAATCAAAGAACAGAATTGGTACACTTTACAAGGACAATCAGGCCTGACTTGCAATGCATCCCTGTCTGTAGTACCTGACCGATGTCTGCCGCCTCGAGGCTGAAGTTGGCCGAAGGGTTGTCGTCGTCGTCGTAGCAACCGCCTCCTGTCTCTGCTGCACCTCCTGGAGGGGTGAAGAACAAAGCAATGGTTTGGTTCCATTAGTAGTTCTAAAGAGATTCCCCTCAAACAGGCTTCCTAACTCTCAAGAGATCACACAGGATGAAATATAATATAAACAATAGACATTGGAACGGACAAAACGTAAAAAATGACGTATTAGCAAAATAAGAGAATAATGAGAAAAAGTGCACTAGAAATGTCTGAATTGAACAGTTACCTCCATCTTAGCTGTGAGGGCTTGCAGAAGTTGTTCCAGTTCAGCCATACGGAATGCCTGGCTCTTCTGCTGAGCCATATACTGCTTTCGAGTCTGGAACAAACCCATGAGATACTAAACAGAAATCCTCTTGCAAAACCCAAAACCCATCAAGAGCCCTTAGGTTTCTTAATCCTTATGCAATGCCTACTCCAATGTACATGTTTTCGTTGGAATAACAACTCTTGGGAGCCAAATAGTAACATGGCTCCTTATTTTAAAATACATATACAATACACATAATTGACGCAAACAAATGACTCATCCAGTGTCATTACCTTCCGACATGGCGTTTTGGAATTATATTTGTATACATTTAAACTCCATGATTACAGACCCTACCATTTTAGCCTTGTGTGTGGTCCTCTACATTGACACTAGCGCATGAGCATCACATTACATCCCCCACTCAAGCCATTAGCTCACCTGCTCCCTGTGCAACCGGTCCTCATCCAGCCTGAGCTTCATCTCAGCCAGCTTGTCCTCCAGCAGTCCGTCCAGCCAGGGCTCCAGACTGGCCCGGTCCGCCTCCACCTGGTCCGGCTCCACCACCACCAGCTGCTGCTGCCGCCGGAGGCCCTGGTACAGCCCCAGCACCTCGCCGTGCATCCGCTCCGCCCGGTGCCCGCTGTCCTCTACGTGCTCCCACAGCTGGGCCAGACTCTGCTCCAGCAGCCGCAGACGCTCAGAGTCCCCAGACGAGGCCTCTTCGCCCTGCGAGGGAAACAGCCATGCATGGCTTTACTTCAGAGATGAACTTAAACGCAGACATTTCTCCAAGCCAAGTTTTATTTGAAGCCATGTGCATCCAAAAACAATCCATAAAAGCAGGAAACCCTTTCTTTTTTCCTACTACGAATGGAATTTATTGGCAAGTAGGAATTATAACTTTGGACACGTTTTATTTTACGTCTTTTTTTGTACAACATATTACAAATTTCCAACAAATAGAAATATATAAAAATACATAGACGAAAGAAAACTATTGCGTGCAGGTGCTATGCGCAATTAGGTGTGGATGGAGACTCAATAAGGACCAAGGCCGCATTGGATGAATTCAGAAATAAATAATTTAGTTTTCACTACAATGCAACAGCGGTCCACCACATCCCTGCTTACCTCTCCTACTTCATCTTCCTCTTCCATGGCAGGAGGCAGAAGATGAGGAGGAGGAGGAGGAGGAGGTTCAGTGAAGACCTGGAGGTCTGTGGACCGGTCCAGGGTGCTGGGGCCAGCCTGGTCCGGGGGGCTGGGGGCAGCCTGGTCCGGGGGGCTGGGGGCAGCCTGTCCGCTGCCCTCCAGGGGAGGCTTCAGCATGGCGGCCAGGCCGGGGAAGCTGGTCAGGGGAAGGGCGTCCCTCCAGTCTGACCCGTCAACAGGCAGCATGGAGGACAGCACGTCTCTGGGGTCCCACCACCCCAGGAGGGCTGAACAACATTTAGCGTTTAGTATTCGCGGCTCGGCGGATAAAAAGAGGCCACACGACAATAACCAATGAGACGCATCAGATTACGACCTTTGAATAGGTCATGCGTGTAGAATGACAAAAAAAATGTTGACTAATTTACCAGACAGTAGAAGTAACAGGAGGAGAAGCAGTGCAATCCTGAATAGATTTGGAAGGCACCTGCGAAATACAAGACCAGATCCTCCTTGTTTATACAAGGCTCAGTTATAGGATGCAATAACATTTGTTTAACTGCAAGAAAAATGCATTAGCAGATCAAAAAATAGATATTAATAATAAATGAGGTGTCAAGTTCCATGAAGCAGAAAGCCCCAGGCTGTTTATCCAAACATCAAATATCACTAAAGCCCTACTCCTAATGTTATCTTCCTATTGGCAAAAGTGTGAACTCACCAGACCAGGAGGAAGTTCTTGAGGAGGGACATGAAGGAGGAAGTGTGATACCATCCTCTCTCCAGCCAGCGCAGCACACTGGATCCTACCTGCCCTGGACACACATGAAGGGCAAGGGCAGGATTAGTCTCAGTGTCCTCTATCCTTCGGTCCCTGGATTAGGGACTTAACAGACATCCACCATCTCGGTTAATCATGCAAGTCACAGAGAGACCGGAGATCCAAGCGGCTGGGAGGGAACTATATTGACCCACCTACTAAGGTACTGTATACACCTCTCGTTGGCTGCCGCCACAACAATGCATGCAATTTCACACGACTACACTAACAAAAGATTGCACAAAAATGCGTTCAAAACGCAGACCAGAAAATCAACGATGGCACTAAAGAAGGTCGTCATGCCGAAATCAAAATTGCAAAACCATGCAGAAGAGTGACTTTGAACAGGGAATGTTGACGTCCAAAGTTAACCAATCAGCTAAAAGCATCAGTACGCATGCGCCCTCTCTCCCTTAGAGAGATAGAGAGAGAGAGAGAGAGAGAGAGCCAAAGCCAGAAAGAGTGAGACGGATCGGGAGGTGCAGCAGCCCCTGGCAGGTGAGGAGGGGCGAGCGGGGAGCGTTGTAACCTGCGGACGGGCCAGACTCCCTGAGGTCAGACAATCGCTTCTTGGTTACAACCCATCCAGCTGAGCCAGCTCTCTGAGCTAGCTGCCAAACATAGGCTCCTAAGGAGGAATATGAGCAAGATGTACAATCAAACACACCAGATTCTCTTCCCATAGTTAGACAGTCAAACCAGAAAGTCCTGACTTGCACAACGATAAATTCAACACGGATCCTTTAATTGGATAGAACTTATTGTATTCTATCGAAGTATTGAAGTGTTTTAAAAAGTAGGTTAAATAACCTGCAGAGGACGAGGCAATCCACAACAAGCCCAACAACAAGTAGAGAACCGAAGACAGAAAGGAGTCTGATGATGAAAATGGTGAGGATGACGGCGATGAAGAGGAGGCGACGATGGTAGGTGGTTGTGTCGGCTTGTCCTTGGGGTCGTCACCTGCTAATACCCGCATCGTTTGACATGACCACATGTTAGGAGCTACATGTACCATGTAGGAAAGCCAAATGGAATAGACAGTTCAATCTGTATTTTAACTAGTACTAAAAACAGTCCACAGTGTATTTGAACAAGTTCTAGTAATATCACATTGACCCAGACTGTCAAGTGACGTAACAAGTACTGGCAACATCACTTTGAACCAATGGAGGAACTCCATACGGTCTAGTTTGGACCAACCAAAACAAATCCTGTTGAAAAACAATGCTCTAAAAACAATGCATTTATTCCTCTTCCATACTAGTTTAAACCATGTTCAAAAACAGTTGCATTATGAATCTGAGAAAATAAATGAATTGCATGTTAAAAACAATGCCTTGAATTTGCCCTACATGCTTTAAAAATATAAAGATCTGTGATAAGCATCAATCACAACACTAAACATGATGCTTCTTTCCCTTTCCTGGAGTAAGGGAAGGACAAGTTTACGAGAAACCTAATCCTGCAGCTGACATGTCGTGAAACAAACACTGAGAATTGGACTGTATGCGTTTTCTCAAGAATACTCACACAGAGAGCTGTTCTGTTTCTGGTCACCCGGGCCCGCTGAATCCATGTCTCCACCTGACCTGGAGGAGGCTGCGGAAAAATTAATTAATAAAATAAGCTCAGATTTTGTGGTCGTTTAAGCCCCAAAGATTTGTGAGAAATTCCAACATGGCCTCAGTGCTACACCGCCGGGCTGAGGAAGAATTTGCATTTCCCATGGAAACAGCCAAAGCAAAAAGGGTGGAGTCGTATTTGTTTGGGAAAGGATCATTGCAGGTGACTGGAACCCATGCTGCATCATTAGCATAAACAAAATGAAAATCAAAACGATCCAGTCTATCACCATCGTGAGATTGTTGCAGGGTTCCATTGACTGAAAACATGGATTCCCTCCTCGTGCAGAGACCAGTGTTTCGAATAAAGAAATAAGACGCCTTAAGAGAAGCCAAACACTATAACCAAACTCCTGTCGAAGAGAAGACCACCATGCACAAATCAGAAATGGCGGTTACATCAGCTTTCTCCCTTGATAGGACTGCAAAGAGAGACACTTTTACACCAAAAGAAGTGAAAGTTGGAGAAAACTCCTGGTGAGAAGACCCTCCCATCGTGGTTCCGATGCGTTTCAGTGACAATATCATTCGACCCCCACTCAGTACCTCCATTACCCAATTTTCCTATGCCAGCATCAGCAGGTCTCAAGCGCCAGTGGTCCCAGCCATGCAGGACAGCCTGCCTGACCTGCGAGCCTGACCTTCGGAAGACCTGCAAGCCTAGGTTCAGTATCGACACGGCAGAGACCTTGGCCTCTCTGCCAACGGCCAGGATCCAAGGCACAACACCTATACGGGTTTGACGGAACGACACCTCTAATTACAATGGAGACCAGATATGAACCGTTGAAGGAAAAGGGTCAGTAGTTGTGGATGGTCCAGCTACCTTCATGGTCCAGGTGCATCTTGAGCAGCACGTATTTGTAAATCAGTGTGAGGAGCAGAGCAAGGGAGGCTGCCGTCTTCCTGCATACACGCCTCACAGAGTCCCACATGGACACAAACACACCTGATAGAAATATCGGTCTTATGCATTACTGACGCCCAATGTGGAGATGATTAGGATAAAACTGCAAATTAAACCAATAATACGTAGGATATACAAATCGTATAATTGCCATTATTGACGTTATATGACACCCAAGCAGGATCACTCCATGTAAAATCACCAAGAATAAACCAATAAGACAACAAAAATGTATTATTACGTAAGCCTCGAGAACAGGAAAAGTCTCCCTTCAAGCACCCATAAAATATCACCATATCACATATCGCATACAAAAACTAAAACAGACCTAACTGAAATGGTATCTCCAGACCGTATCCAGCTCCAGTTCACCCTGCTCTGCTTAGTGCTACCCCGCCCTCTGCTGGAACAACCAGACCATTGCCTTACCCGGCTTCCCCTTGCGGCTCTTGTCCCTGCAGTAGATGATCGAGGTGGGGGACGTGGCAGCCGGACTGACCGAGGTCCCCTGGTGCTGGGCACCGGAGTACAGCGCTGACGACGGCCCCACGGGGAGCCTGCAGCTGGGGTTGGGGAACTTGGCGGAGCTGTGAAGGGCGCTGGGGCCCTGCTTCCTCTCTGCGGGCAGGGAGTAGTCCCTGCAGGGGTGGCCGTTGACCATGGAGGTCTGCGTCTGGGCCGGGATGCTGTGGCAGCGTCCGTCTCCGCTGCCGACCAGCGTGCTGTTGGACAGAGCGGTGCTGTGCTCCAGGAGGATCGTACTGTCTGGGATAGCGGTCGGAGAGGATCGGTGTAAATATAGCGTACAGCTGACTACGATAGTATACTACTGTGTGCACCGTCTATGGATATACAGGCTAATCATACGGTAAACCTTAACCAAAATGCAAAAGTTATGCAAATGTACCTTGTGGATCTTCATCGTCGTCCAAACCTGTGTATCAGAGGAAGACAAGAGGAACTTATCAAGATAAGCCGTAGGATTCAACAAGCAAGCAAGCTACTCATATATCCACGCGTGCAATAACAACATCCCAACCGAAATCCCTGTTCGTCATAACCACCATTGACCCAGTGCAACCACGGCCAGCGTACCCCAGTAACTGTCCATTAGGGTCCTCTCCTGGTAGGAGGACTCGTCCAGCATGGAGGAGATGAGGGAGGCGTCCGAGGCCACGCTGTGGAGGCTGCTGTCGAGGTGCTGCTGGTGGAGGGAGGGTCTGCGGGGCGTCTGGAGGAGAGACTGCGAGCAGGAGACCGACAGGTGTGGACGCCGCAATGACTTGGACGAGTTTTTGATCGACGGCCTAGCAAGGAGAAGGAGAATTATTCTGAAGATCAACACATGGTGGTAGGCAGCTGAATGCAGGGGAAACTCTGCTTCCTACCAGGGTAAACAACAACAGTAGGCCCTGTTCTAAATGTACAACTTAGATGTTCAAGACAGCCCTTGAACAACATGTCTTAGTATTATATTTTAAATATAGCTGCCATTTGGTGGATACCTATACGTTTTTTCTTACAATACTGACACTCCCAGGGTTAGGGGTTAAATTCCGAGCCAGGTGTTACGGATGAATTGTCATGCTCCAGTGGACGGATACACAACCCCCCTTTTTGAACACTCACCGCCCATCCATTATGTTTGAAGTACCCCTATTGTACCACCAGGTAGCCATATTATGAAATGCTTTAAGAGACCGGAGAGACTTGAAGAGACAGAAGCCCGTCTTTTTACACCCACTTACGTCTGTTCACTCCTGGGTGGCACGCCCAGGCTGAAGGAGGCGCTGCCATAGGGCGAGCCCCGCTCATGGGGGGGCGTGTGAATCCTCAGGCTGCGTCTGGACATGGCGGCGGGGGGCCGCGGGCACGGTCGCACCGGCTGGTCGGATCTCTCCTCGTCCAACACCGCCCACCAGTAGCTGGACGGACGAGAGCCAATGACGAGATGAGAACTGAATGAAACGGCACTGTGCTCGTCGCAGACTGGGGTCGAGTCCCGGCCGAAAGAGACTGGGTTCAACCTCTCTGCAGGTTACCGGTGGGCAGACTTGAGAACAATATCCAACCCCGAGATGCTCCTGAATGACCAGTGTATGAAGTAGCTGTACGTCGCTATGGATAAAAAGGCATCAGCCAACATAGCCCGATTATATTAAATACAATAGTTCTCCGAAAAGTGTCAAATTTTTGGGGTCCTGCCTCTTTTGCCCATCATAGGGTCCCCCTCTGGTTTACCCGACAGAGCGAGGCAGTCGACAAGATCCAAATGGCCCAAAGAAAGAACCCCTCTAGGAAGTTCAGGACAAACCAGTTTGGACTATATTTAAAGCCTTGGGGAGTCCGGTTCCCCCTGGGATGTCCCAGCAGTGTCATGTTCTCCGGCCAGTGCTAGGTTGAACAGGAAGAACCTTACAGGTTAACCCAGAACAATAACCACAATAGGGATCAAGTAGACAGCATGAAAGTAGGGAGAACAGCTAAACTTGGCGGGTCTTAATAACAGCTACTGGCATTCAAGACGCTAGGCTGGAATGCCATCGAATGCCACACACACACACACACACACACACACACACACACACACACACACACACACACACACACACACACACACACACACACACACACACACACACACACACACACACACACACACACACACACACACACACACGTTCTGCGAGTGGCCAAAACACTATCAGCCCGATAACTGCAAGGCTAATCTACAAGACATGCCGTTAGATCAATGACCTTTGAATTCATCCGGCATATCACATGGTTCACAGGCAGACAGAGACCTAACTCTGAGACGGATTAAGGATGAACACAAAGACAGACGATAGTAAGTGTGCCACACTGAAGCCGATCAAAACAGTAAGGTAGATCAAAAATAAGCAGTTGGTTCCTTACACTCTCCTTTGCAGTCTCCCACCCGAGTCTAAAAGGGTGCCACATGAAAAGGGACCACTGCCAATAGTTATATTAGATGTACCACATATACAGCAAGCAGTAAAAATAGCATCATTTAAAAAAAAGCACAACACCCACACACACACACACAAACAGGATAGGATTCAAGTCACAAGGGAATGCTCACAGACAGAAAACAACAGTAATACACACAGGTCAGTCCATCCCCAGCACTCCAGAGTACCCTCCTCGTCATCGGTGTTCATTCCACGGTGAACTGAAGGCAAGACATCACATACACGCGCACATGTATTCTTAAAGCATCAAGCACCTTAGCCCTACTTACTGTACTGCTACCGCAGCAGCGATCACTTCCTGTTAGCATGCCGGACAGAGCAGCAGCAGCAGCAGCAGCAGCTTACTGATTAACTCACCCCTCCCTCTCCCTTCAGCTACCACCTGTTTAGACTGCCGGCAGTATTTTCAGTGTTTGATCGAGTATCGCCAAGCTAAAAAACCCCCATATTACAATAAAACATGCCAGATATTTTGTATAGCATTAGCTAGTATCTGTAAATGCAGGAAAGTATGCTTATTCATAGTCTTATCCACAATGTCCAGACTACCTTCAGCAAGATGCCTTACCCTACCTTCTCCTTGATAACATCTCAAATCAAATGCACTTTAAATAAGGAGAAATCTTAAATAGTTGACCACTAATATCATGGTCGATTAATTTAATCAGAAAACTATTGATTGCTATTCTTAAGGTCTCATTAGCCTTTAAAGGTGTTCACAATTACCCATTTGAGATAGAGGGGTGCCTGGAGAAGATGAGTCTCTTCCGAAAACATAAAAAAGTTACATTGCATACAATTCTCAGCAAGTCTAAAATGTAATATGATTGGAGTTTGTTTTGCCTAGTCAGTCAAGACATTTATTGAATGAATTTGAAGAAACAAATTATGGAACAGCCAGCGGCTACATAATACAAATTACTAAATCAGTTGGCACACCCTACCTTTGGATTACCCAGCTTCCCTCTCATTGAGCCAATTAAAGATTTTCTAGGGATGTCCTCATTGTCACTGCTGTAACTTTAATTAGACTACAGGGGGCAGTAACTGCTAATAGGCCAAGATTGGTAACAGGTGACAGAACCACAGTTTGGTTCTTCCCCGACTGTTTGACTGTTTTGGTTACCGTTTAAAAATCAATTGGTTTGACATCTGAGAAACAAGTCACGGCACCCAGTCATCAGAGTCCAGTTTCACTTACCACTGGTAGAGAATATAGACGTAGAGAATCGGGCCCGGCTAACTTCCTATTCCAATCAGCATAGTTAGCTTTAACAGCAACTTCAGAGGGGCTTTAAATAGCTCAACCAATCGGCTTGGAATTATGACACGCTGGCGGAGAAATGAACCAATCATAGCCCATGGTGGGCGGGACCCCGCGAAAAACAAAATGTCAACACTTTGAGGGACTAAAGGCAGCCAACGCCAACGACGACACATAACATCGACACTCTTTGTTGTATTAGCGTGACACATATACATTACCTTAGGAGAAGCCCCGATGTTTTTTCTCCTCGCCACTTCAGTTACGTGTCAGTGACGCAGGTGTCCTTTGCTACGGCTGGTGATGCTAACCAAATACTGGCAAATCGACTATTAAATTTAGTTTTCTTCAAAAGGCACTAACATAAAAACACCAGAATAAAAAATATATTCGTCAACAGTCATGTGATTCTGCTTCAAATGTTAAATGTTTTGTCCACTGGCTCCAGACTTCTTGCTAGTGCGGCATCCCACCTAGTATGACTGTGTGAGATTTGACCGGTCTATATACACTTACGGTGTATTACCGCCCCCCTGTGTTTGGAAGGGGGGATATAAAAACAGCACCAATTGCTGCTGCTATTATTGCTTTATTCTTTTTGAAAATGTGTATCTATATTTATTATAGGATTAAAAATAATACCGAATAAAAATATTCATAAATAATCAATTATAGTTATTGGAAGAAATGTGAAAGAAAGAAACCCGCAAATCGGTCAGTGA